>NC_135661.1:69374582-69734390 GCF_964188315.1 Podarcis muralis | reverse complement strand
GGTGAACTGATGTGGCAGTTGTTGTCGGACTACAACTCCCACCACTCCTAATTCTTGGTCATGCTGGCTGGAAATGATGGGAGCTGTAGTCCAACCATGTGTTGAACGTCACCCCAATCTAAGAGTGATACAAGATTCCAAGGGTTCCTGGCTCTTGCCCAGGGTTCTCGTTTCCTTTTGGAATGAGGCCCAGTGGAGATTCTGGTGTCTTTATGATAAATGGTTTATTTACACACATGTACAACCTGAGCCTACAATGGAGAGGTTCACAGCATCAACAACCCAAAAGGGCCTTGTTTCTCTCTTAGCCATAGCCTTGGAGTCAAACAGAAATCAAACATCACCCTCGAACATCACTTTTGAAAGTGCAAATTTGGTAGGTTCCATTTTAAATGTGAACTGAATTGAATTTCTTCTTCATCCCTAGTGGTCATAGGTAAGAGACATCTCAGGCAGCGCCATGCGAAGATGTTGTTACTGCCTGTGTAGCTGTTCTCCTTGGACCATCAGTGTTCCAGGCCCAAGGCTGCATTTCCAATCCACAGCTGTTTGCTACCGTGGTTGCAGGCAATGGCAGGAATTCTTTCTCATCGATGACTTGCCAAAGGTGGCTGGGCAGCTCTACTTCCAACTGCTCCCGCAATCACAGAATTAGCAAATATCTGCCAGCTTTGCTTAACCTGACATATTACGCTCTCCAACTAATGGAAGCAAAACCAGTGGACATTTGATTGAATACAGTTTTAAATTGTCAATTTTGACTGATTGGTTATCTCTCTGCCAAGCAGCACTGCCACTTCTCTCCATTCTGAAACATGTATTTTGACAAGACATCTGAAAGCCTCATCTTTCCATCACTTAGAGAATGAATAAAAATGGAAAGCCCTCCGTTAATTACTGCAATTTGATTGGCACCAGCTTTCAAACATTTCTCTTTTGTTCTCTTAGTATTTCCTAGTTCAATCTTCTGAGTCACATTGTATTCACAAGATTATTACTTGGGCTGCAATTACAACTATTGAAGCTTTGGAAATGTTGCTTGCCAAGTTGTTTTTTTTAATTGTTTAAGTCACATCAAAGCTTAAAGAGAACTTACCACCCCCAAAAAGCAGTGGATACATTTTTTTTAACACCCTTAAATTCTGGGAGAGGGAAGGCTTGAATGATACCGGTACCTTTACCCGATCATTTCCCTACATAAAAGTATGCTTTCCCCCTGCACACCTGTTTTTCTTCCATCACTACTGTAAGACCAAATATGGCCTGTACCAGCGGTGGGTGGAATCTGTGGCTCCACATATTGCTGGACTACAATTCCCATAATCCCTGAGCATTGGCTATCCTGGCTGGTGCTATTGGGAATTTGAGACCAGCAATATCTGGAGGGCCACAGGCACCTCACCACTGGACTGCACTATCTAAACTTGCAATTCAACGTTCAATTCAAGATGTACCAGTAGATTCCCAGGGGCTGGGGAGCTGACCAGATGGGAAGAACCTCTCCCCTCTGGTCTGCTCCTGGACCATAAATTGAGGCCTGTAGCTGCAGCAGTTGCACATAGCTGCAGCAGTTGCCTATCCATGATGCTCTATGCCGCACCAAACTCCTTGAGCTGTAACCAATAAAGTTGTGCTCATTCTGAATCATCTTTGGGCCTATGCTCCTAACCCCTCAGCAAAAATAGTTTGTCCTTTGATATTCAACATATGCTACCAAGTAGTATCTCTCTTGACCCATTGTGTATATTTCTAGGCCACTGGAAAAATATAGCTGAAGTTTTGCATTTTGAAATCTTTGATGAAAAGTTAAGGGCAAGAATGGCAGTAGCCTATTATCAAAACTAGGAGGTACCTGCTTATTTATTTATTGGTTTTTGTTATAGAAAACGGGATCCTGCAATAATGACCAAATGAACTAATTGCACTTTTAATTTTCTTTCTATTGAAATATAGTCACGTTTGTTATGGGAATCTACTGCCAATCAATTTCACGGGCTGATCCTGGGTATTTATGTGAGAGTAATAAACAACAAATCTCTATCCACCATCTCCATAATTGTAGAAATAACACATGCAATCTCTTACTAATGGCACCAGCTTTTCCAGTACTGTCAATACGTTTCGGGAGCTGCACCGCTGCAAATAATGTCGAATGTAATGCCTTTTCTGTTTATTATAATTTGTTCTTTGAGAAGAATTGTCCCGCTGATGGGCATGATCTGCTCAGGCTGACTGTCCAGGTGTGAGCATAATCCAATGAATCACTTGAGATGTAAAATGGCTTCTTTTTACATGGCCGACCTGCCCCAAGGCAAAATGCAACTAAATATTACTGCAAATATTCTATTACAAGTTGTGTTTAGCTTTTAATGATTTGCCATAACATGCCTGATTAAAAACCTGCCTGAGTTCTAAGCCTAATGAACCTTAAACTTTCACATTAGAGACATTAATTATGTCAGTCCCAGTGGCATCCCAGCAGAGCACAGTTAGCCAGCTTTATTAATACAGAACCGAGGGCTTGCTACGGAGAGACAAAAACAAAACTTAATCCCCTCCACCCCTACTGAGGCTTTAATGGATGAAATGTTAGCTGTTGGGACTAGTGGATATTAGTGGCCTTTGAGCAATGTAGGAAGAGCACATAGTGCTTAGCTATCAGCTGAAAGAACAGCTAATGATCCATAGCATCATTGCTATCCAGTAATGCCATCATCTGCCGGTGAGCTGGGAAAATTGGGTTGGCTGCTGATGTTGGGGACGAGGAACCTGTGGCCCTCCAGATGCCCATGGACTACAATTTTCAACATCCCTGGCTACTGAAGATGCTGGATGGGGATGATGGGAGCTGCACTCCAACTGCATCTGGAGGACAATGCGTTTCCCATCCCTGGTTGAGGCATGGGATGGCCCAGATTGTGATGGTGTCTGTTTTCATAATTGCACTAGCTTTGGCTATTAAAAGAAAACATCCATTCATTCAAATTGCATCTGTGTTGCAATTCATTAGCCGAATTAGCTCAAGTGCCATTATGTACGGTCAGGGCTGGACCAAAACCACCAACAAAGCTGAATGTTGGAAGATGCAGATAAAAGAACATTCTCCTTCATGCAGCCCTGGTATGTGGACCCCAGGAGGTATTGTGGCCCTTGAGCTGAGCTGAGAAATCCACTGACCTTTCTCTATGTGTAGTGGCATTGCGGGGTGGGTGGGGGTGGCACTTCTTCTAAAGCATCCCTGATGAGGCTGCCTTGTCAGGGAATTCCTAGACATTGGGGAGCCAGAACAGCTTGCCCAGGTTGAATTTAGCCTTCCAGCAGGCATTCCTGAAGAGGCAGAGTTGATTGAACCTGCAGGTTCATTCAGGTCTGATCCTCAGGAATATAAACAAACCTGCCACAGCCTTGGCACACAGATCGCCTCCTTTCCTGTTGTGCTGTCTATATTTTGACAGTTTATGCTTGTTTTTGACCTTGCTGTGGACTAAGTCAGTTGCCATATTCAGGGCCAGGGAAGAATTTTTCTCTCAGACTAATTGGCTCTGTCTGAGGGTTTTGCCTACTTCAGAGCAATTGTCACAGCTTTGGGTGACTTTAGGCATTGGGTAAGCCTTAGTCATGGCTGGAGGGGAGTCTGTAAGCCTCTGCCTGCCCCTCCAAGAGAAGGGATAACCTGTTAAAGGGATTCTGGAGGAGCTGATTCTGTCCAGATGTCCAGACAGTGGCTAAGGCCATAGCACTCCTTGAAGTGGGAATCCTGATGAGGATGTTCCTATTTGATATAAGTCACAGGACTGCCTAGCTTCAGGATGCCTCCACAAGATACTTCTAGTAGGTAGGCTGGTTGTGATAGATTCAGTGGCGTAGGAAGGGGGTGCAGTGGGTGCGGTCTGCCCCGGGTGTCATCACTGAGGGCGGTGACAAAATGGCAAAAATATGTGTCAAGGGCCTGTTTTCTCTGGGATTCCCCTCCCTCCTTCCGCACCTGCAGGGCGAAGAGGCAAGGCGGCGGTTCTGGTGTGTCTGATTCAATGCTGAGGGGACGCAGCTCAGCCGCCAGTCACCCATGGGGCTTCCTCCAAAGAAGTCCCCTCAGAAGCACAGCGCAAGGCGGCTCCCGCCTGCCTTCATTCGCCCTCCCACCCTCCATCCCTTTCCGCTTCTTCCCCACTTACTGCCACAGAGCCCTAGAGGGAAGCAACTAACACTTGGAGCACCATCTTCCCTCCCTGCCTACATTCACCTTGTGGCTGTGGCGGCTCCTTTCCGGGCGAAGGTGCGCCAGCGGACCCCTCTCTTGCCTCAGTGGCTTAGCGAGGGAAAGGTGAGGTGGGCTTGGCGAGCAAGGCGCCTGCCCAGCGTGGGCTTCAGCCGCAGCGGCGAGTGCGCCCACACAGCCCTGCTCAAACGCAGAGGACAAAGTTAGGAGGGGGAAAATGGTTTTAAGTGCTTATGCTCGCAATGTTAAGTAAACAAACCAGAAAATGACACTTGCAACTGTAAGTATCTTATTTTTCCTTCTTTTAATAATTTCAATGTAGTGGGAAGGGGGTGACAAGAAATTTTCCACACCAGGTACCACCTGACCTTGCTACGTCACTGGTTAGGTTGTACCCAGTGCCTATGCCGAACCGCTTACATCCATAATCAATGAAGTTGAGGCCTTATTTGATCCAATTCGAGGTGTCCTCTCTGGTTCCTTTAATGGGTTGGGATGGCAATGCTTTGCCATGCCAAGGTTCCTTTCTCTATCCTTCAACACTTGTGGCAGTGGAGGGTTTCTGTTCCCATCTACAGAAATGAAAGGTAGCCATGGCTCTCTTGTTGGCACATTTTGCTTCTTGCCCTCCTCCTGCCAGGTATCAATAGTGCTTGGCAAAGGCTCTTCCCTCAAATAGCTGGAGCTCATGTGCATATGCATAAGCACACTCATTTGTGGAGGACAAGTGGTGGTGGGTGCTTCAGAATCCAATTATGTGTTCATTATGCTGCCTTCCCTGTGATATTGATTACAAGTTCTGCTGAAACCAAGCAAAAGACACTTAGCTAATTATCACTGAACAACATGCACTTGGAGGTCTTATTCTCTAGGCTGAAGATTCACCACAACACTGGAAATCTGCAGAACCGTAACCTGTGGGGCTTAATTTGCACACTGCTCACCATAGCTATGTCCCAGGATCTATTTTCAGCATCATGGGACAGTGTCATGGACTGGACTGAGAAGGAATGGTGGAGTCCTCCTGCTGTCCTCCTGCACTTCCCAGAGAAGACAGGGACAGCATAGATTTGGAACAGTGGTTTGCAGAAGGTCATAGCTTAGAAGGGAGAAGCTGGGAAATATTGGGAGAGGAGCAAGAGGAAGAAGAAGCACCAGAGAAGAGACAGCAGACAGACTCAGTGTCTTTAGAAAGCATTTCAGATTCCCCCTCTCCCAGGACCCAGCGTACATTGAGAACAGGAGAACAGAAAGCTCAGAGGCAGAAAGCACAGATCAGCTGACACAGGGATGACATATAATAGGAAAGATGGAGGGGGTGGGGCTTTACTTGGAGCAACGCCATTACTGCAAGAGAGGCACTTTTCAAAGCCTCTCTGTGAATATTGAATAAAAGACTTGGTAAGAACTCTTCTTGTTTATTTAATTCTTGGCTGCCCACCATGGGAGGAATCAGATTCCCTCTAGGGCCCCAATCAGCAGAAAGAGCAAGAGGGTCTTCACATGCAGTAGAGTTGACTTAGCACATGTTTAGGTAAGCTAAGTCAGACACATTGCCATCAACAGAAGAGTGAAACATAAGGCCATTGAGTCCAAAGTCTAAAATGACCTAACTTCACTGCTGGTCTAGTTTATCAAGTCCTCTTCAAAACAACCCACAAACTGAAACGCAGCCATCCTTTGAAATTTGCACTTCTCTGAATTTTGCAGTGTGGTTCTCCAGCCACATAATATGTACAAAAATGCACGTTCAAGGGAAAAGTGTGCCTCAATAAGCATATATTGGTGAAAATCACATTAAAATATTAGGACTTGATTGATTTGCAAAAATGTGTATCTTAGGCAAGGTTGCAGAGAAGCATATAAGGAGAACTTCACCGATGAATTTTCATGAGGACCTAAGAAACAAAACAAACTCGCAGGCTGATGAAGGAATGTGGAGAACTGAAGGTCAGACTGGAAAAAATGAGAAACTGAGAGAAAATGAAATTGACAGAATTTCCTACCCCTATACTTGCATTCCCCAACACAACCCACACCTTTTAAAACACTGAAATTCCTATAGACAGAAGTGTTCTCCATTGCAAGTTTGCATATTTAGTGTCCTGTTCACTGCAAATGAACAAAATATTGGCTGCAAGAAGGAGCAGGAACTCCATCTGCCAACAAAAGGGGTGATCAGACAAATAGCCAGAAATCAATATGGTGCCAAATCTCCAGCAGAATCATGAACTTGAGCTGTCCTTCATTCATGCTTTTATTCAGAACTTCATTCAGTACTCTCTCTCTTTTTTTGGTAAGTAACATATCTGCCCTGTATCTGATATGTTTGTTTGTGTGTTCAAAAAAATAAATAAAAATGCAAGCAGAGCATGCTTGAGGGCAAACAGGAAATCCTGTAAGGCAGAAGATCTTGCAGCAAGTACCATGGAACATCCCCGCTGAGGCTGCACCACCCGTTGTTCGCTCTCTGTCTTTATTTTATTTTAAACATTTATATATTCCCGAGTTTCCTCCCAAGAGCATGCAGAAGATAACAATTAAGATTAAACAACAACAGCAAAAAATGCACCAAACGATTTTTTTTAAAAATCCCTTTACAATTCCACGGAAACAGCAGCAAAGGACAGGATGACACAGTACAGCAGCAATAACACTTTATTTGAAAAACAGAGGTAGTGAAAGAATTCAATAAGCTAGCAAACTGCAAGCCAAATGCTTTCCTAAAAAGGAAGGTTTTTGGAAAAACAAACAAAGAAACAAAGAAAAAACAACCGAGTTTCTGAAATGCAATTAAGAGGGATGTAGGGGGAAAAGATAGTTCTCTGTCTGAAGGACTGTCCCTGGGCAGTCCTTTATTCAAATGAATTGTCCGAAGGGCTGTTTGATCTGAGTCTGGTTTAAAAATAAAGAAGTCCAAAAAGGGAGATCAGGAGTATGGAATTTGCCCATCAACAGTTAGCAGCACCTGGGCAGCAGACTGAGCAGGCGCACAGCTCAATTGGCCACAGTCTTCTCCACAATGGTGAGAAGTATTGTATTTCTATTTAAAATTATAGTAATTATTCCTCAATGTGCATCTAGACATGCAGATTAGCACATGCACATTTTAAGCGTATCTGTGCCATCAGTTTGGGTGATGAACTTCTTTGATGATGGTCTTTGAGACCATCTTTGCCTTGATCCAGTGCCTCATCTGTACGGTAGCTCGTTGGGAAAAAGAGGTTGTCTGTAAAGGATAGTCATTTATTTGCTGTCCTCCTCTAAACAGAAGCCCCACTGTGAGGCAGATTCAAGAAGGCCAGATGTACATTTCTGATGACATTAGTGCATCCTCTGACAATCGAACGAGCTAATTACTCCCTAGCCATATATTAAACCAAAGCTTGCAGAAGCTCATCTGAAAAGAGTGAGTGAGAGAGAATAAATTTACGATATTTGTTTGGCTCCTTCTTTTTTTGTCATTTAGATAACAATTTGAAACAGGGTTTTTCTTTGGGGGGCGTGTTGGCCCAGGCTTTAGGTGAATCAGTAAGAGAACCCTCACATGGCTTAATCACAGTTTGGATTGGTGCTGCTTTTAGTCTGTTATTGTAGGATTTTTGTATGGGTGCCTTTCATCCTTTGTGTACAACACTTTGGAGGCCTCTTAAGATTAAAAAGCAGGGACAAATATTTCCAAAGTACAAGTGTCTTCCTGTTTCAGAGATTTGTCCTTCAATTTATAGAGGGATGTGAACTTGGAGAAGATAATGGAGACGATGGGACTACAGCTCCCATCATCCCTAGCTAACAGGACCAGTGGTCATGGATGATGGGAATTGTAGTCCCAAAACAGCTGGAGGGCCAAGTCTCGCCATGCCTGGCTTACAGAATAACCATATTCATGTCTACTCAGAAATAAGTTCTGCTGAGCATAATGAAACTTGTTCCCAGGTAAGGGTGCACAGGGCTGCAGCCCTGGTCTGGATCCAACTTATTATATTTGTAATGATCTATAGCTAAACAAAGTAAACAGTAATGTTTGTTTGATTGATCACACTTACTAACAACCCTACGGCCAACACAACAGCATTGCTTTAACCTCCCTCAAAAAATCCCTGCATTTTTTAAAAAAGATGTTTAAAAATCAATCCACATGGTGGTGGTGGTGGTTGTTGTTGTTGTTGTTGTTGTTGTTGTTTTGTTTTGTTTTGTTTTAAAAAACCCAGCACACTTTAATGAATTATTCCTTCCCTGCCTACACAGCTATACCACCCCTGCTAGTGTGGATGGAAAATAAATACAGTGGTGCCTTAGTTGTCAAACACCCTGGAACTTGGACGTTTTGGCTCTTTCGGAACCTGAACATCTGATGGGGCTTCTGATTGAGTGCAGGAGCTTCCTGCAGCCAATCAGAAGCTGCGATTTGGTTTTCAAATGTTTCGGAAGTCGAACGGACTTCTGGAATGGATTCCGTTTGACTTCCAAGGTACGACTGTAGTAGGCAGTATCTAAATGATTTGTCTTGCAAGTACAAGGATTTACTCCCCTGTCTGTGTGCTAAATTGGTTTTGAGGGGTTTCTCCAACTCTGGAGCAGATTTGGGGAGGCTGCCAGTCATGCAGGGGTTAGCTGGCTACTGTCCAGAATATCCCCACAAATCCAGAAAGCCACTCCCATTCCATGTGTAGAAAATAATAATAATAATAATAATAATAATAATAATAATAATAATAATAATAATAATAATAATAATAATTTATTATTTATACCCCACCCATCTGACTGGGTTTCCTCAGCCACCGCAGAAGAGTAATGGCTGGGTAGCACTAAGAACCACTAGTCTGGATGCTTCCAAAATTTGGAAATTGAAGTGCACTAGTGGCACTGTGGGTTAAACCACAGAGCCTAGGGCTTGCCAATCAGAAAGTCGGCAGTTCGAATCCCCATGACGGGGTGAGCTCCGATTGCTTGGTCTCTGCTCCTGCCCACCTAGCAATTCGAAAGCACGTCAAAGTGTGGGTAGATAAATAGGTACCGCTCCAGCGGGAAGGTAAACAGCGTTTCCGTGTGCTGCTCTGGTTCACCAGAAGCGGCTTAGTCGTGCTGGCCACATGACCCGGAAGCTGCACGCCAGCTCCCTCAGCCAATAAAGCGAGATGAGTGCCGCAACCCCAGCATCGGCCATGACTGGATCTAATGGTCAGGGGACCCTTTACCTTTACTAGTTTAATCTGCAACACTAGGCCTCTTGTTAGGACCCAGAATGCTCAATCATCTTCAGTTCTCAGACCAGAGCAAAATCCTTCTAATGCACAACAGTTCCTTGCTTCCTTGGATGGCAACAGATACATGCCACTGTTACCAAATCCAGAATGCAAATAAAGTAATGTCCAACAGCTAGTTGCATTCGCATGGCAGAACATGTTTTTGTCTAATAGCTGGATCTTATCTGTCAGCAAAATGAATTCTGTCAATTTCCTTCAATCCTGTCAAATGGAAATTGTTTTCTCTCCTCCAAGACAGATCTTTTATTTGGATGGTGATGTTTATTTGATCCCAGCCTTTAATATTTTCCCTTCGCAAGGCACACCATTCTGATTTCATAGCCGTTTTGCAGGGAAATGCATTTTGCCCCCCCCCCCGCCCAAATCTTCTTTGCTTTGTTGTTATCAAGGTTTCAAAGGGAATGGATGGGATTCTAGGCTTCAACATAGCAATTTTGCTTCTCAAAACCATTATGTGTGGAGAAAGGCATGAGAAACGACAATAGCACAATTTTCATGCTGTGCATGGGGCAGCCAGATCTAAAGAAAAGGAGAAGAAATCTATCAAAAACCAGATTAGGCTGGGATGAATTAACAGCAGTAATGGTAATAAGTAGGTGTGGGTGACAGCGTGTATATTACCTAGGAAATTCAAATGTAAGGTATAGAAAAACAGCAGTGATTAAGATATCTTTTGCTAAAAAGTCTAGATCTTATTTTGTGTAAGTGCAATTATGAATGGCTGGTCTCTGGTGTCTTCGCCATTCATGTATATTAGCACCCATACATTCATATCAACATGCCTGATTTTTCAAATTGCTACTTTTAAAGACAGCTCTGTATAGCATATAGGAAAAATGCAATATGAAGCTAAGATAATTGTCAGGATGGGATTGGAACCCGGCTGATAGAACATCTGGTTTGTGAGCTAGACACAGCCCCACCCCCGGGGTTCAAATTTTCCCCATGAGGCCATTTCCCCCAAACCACATACACCTGCCCTCCACACAATATCTTCTGTGGGGCAGCAGACTGGCTACCTTCGGTAGGGAGGTTGGGATTTTTTAGGATTTGCCTTCTGACGAGTCCAGGAATCCCTTGGCAATGATTCATTTCCATCCTAAAGTGCTGTTCAGTTGGTCCCTCTAACCACTTGGCATTTCCCAGTCTGTGTTGTGGCTGCTAGCCTAGGTGTTGATCCCTTCCATGTCTTGACTTGTACAGCTTGGGGAAGGACCATAGCACAGCGTAGAGCATTTGCTTTGCCTGCAGAAGATTCCAAGTTCATCTCGCGGCATCACCAGATAGGGCTGAGAATGCCTCTTCTCTGAAACTCTGAAGAGTTATTACCAGTCAACACAGAGCCAAATGGACCAATGGTTTGAGTTGCTATCAGGCAGCTTCCTGTGTTTTGTGATCAGTCAAACATCTGGCTGGAAACTAGGAGCATTCAATGCTATGTGCACCCCACTTTTCCCACACAAAAGAACTCTTCTTTTCGAGGGTTCCTCATCTGCTAGCATGAGTCCTATGTGCACATGTCCAATTGAATGTGCATGAGTTGAAAGGGCATAAGGTTGCTGCCATGAATACACTCCCACAAATTCTCACTTGCCTGCACAGGGCTGAAGCTGGCATAAATACATATTTGATTCTGCAGAGGTGAAAGTCGGGATCTTGCCAGTCTATCATTTTTCTTTGCTTTATGCTTCCCATTTGCTTTTCAGCGTTTTCAGCCTCTCGTGCAATTTGCATAATCATATTCTTCTGTTTGGAGGTTGTCATCTTGTAAATGACATTAATTGCTCGGGGGGTGGGGGAGAGAATGAAATACACTACTCTTGAAAGAGATATATACGCATATTTGCATGTCAATTTTTGAACTGTAATCATATGAGAAGAGAAAGAAAGACAGGAAAACCAGCTCTACAAAATGCAGCACTTTAATTATGGGAAAAGGCATTTAAGGTGTGATCAGTTTAAATATGCATTTATTTCCATGTGTTTGATCCACCTGCACTGTTTGGGGAGAGCGGCGGGGGGAGACCTAAAAATGGAATGGTTAAGGACCAATTTATGCATTCAGGAAAGTTACGTGATAACCCTTTGCTGGGACTGTACCACTTCAAGCTGCTGGGAGAGGTGAAAAATGTTTGCATATGCCCCCCCCCCATGTTCTGTTTTATGTTAAAAAACCAAATCGCACTGGAATGTATCAAAGTCATTTCAGAGAGAAATTTTCAGTCCCACCTTCTTGCTGCCAGGCTTTTCATTTTAATAGATCCAGAAACTGCAGTTCTTGCAGAATGCTGCAGCATGACTGCTGAGTGCTGATAGTAGTGAGACCCTGTCATTGTATCTCACCTCTGCTCAAAGAGTTACACTGACTGCTAAGTTGATACTGGTCCAAAAGGTGTTGCTATTGGTAGATAAAGCCATCAAAAGCTTTGGGACCTATTTGCATGAAGGGTTGTTGTACTCTAGTTGTGGGGAACCACAGCTCCCATCACTATTGGCCATTGGCTATGCTCGCTAGGGCTGATGGGAGTTGTGGTTCAGCAAAAACTGAAAGGTCAAAGGCTCCTGCATTACTTCTTATATAGCCACTTGGCCACTGTAAAATGAGGAACTGGCACTTTCATAAGTGCCATCATAATGTTCAAATTCCACTTGGAATTCATTTAATGTGGCAGCACCTATTCTCTAACACTTGCCACCTATTGATATTAGGCAAGCACCTTTGTTGTGCTGTTTTTGGCACCTGCTAAAACATTTTTGGGTTAGGCAAGCCTACACGGACACATGGTGCATATTTGCTTTTCCTAATCTATTGGATTTATCTATATTTTGATGATAATTTTATTATGTCTCCTGTTTTTAAAGGCCGTTTTTGATTTCTACTTATAATGAAGATTTCACATCACTTTATGTAAACTGCATGTGTGTGTATATTGCCTGCAGTCTGAAATGGTACAACCCAGAAAGCCATAGCTGATGGGAGCCTTGAGGAGGATATTCAGTGAAGAAGGAAGGGGCTCAATGAATAGATCTGGGCCTAAGGAATCCCAAGAAGAGAAAGAAAGCTGCGTAAAAGTCTATAAGGCGAAGGTTGCATACAAAAACGTACATTTAAAGCACATGGCTTCCCCAAAGAATCATGGGAACTGATATTTAACCCTTACAGAACTAGAATTCCCAGCACCCTTAAGCTCAGGATTCTTTGGGGGAAGGCATGCACTTCAAATGTGCTTTATATGTATGGCATGCATGCTATGAGCTGATCAGTGGTGCAGTGAGGGACCAACCTCAAGGCCAAAGTCCAGGGTGCCACAGCCCAGCACTCTCCAACCTGCCCCACTGCCCACAGAGCAGCAGCAACCAACGGGCATTCAGCTCCTGGACTAGTGAGGTCATGCTAGGGTCCACAAGGACTGACACCGATTATTGCAGCATCCTTTCTTCTTATGGAGGAGAGGGGTGTTGGTGGCTGCTAGTCATGATGGCTGTGCTCTTGCCTCCGCAGTTGAAGGGAATCATGCTTGTGAGTACCAGCTGCTGAAGACCACACAAGAAAAGAGAGTGCTGTTGTGCTTTGTTCCCACTTGCAGCCTTCTTCTAGGCATCTGGTCAGCCACTGTGAGAACAGGATTCTAGGCTAGATGGGCCATTGGCCTGACCCAGTCTTACTTTCTTACGTTCTTTCCCAAAAAAACATTTTATAGCCAGGGGGCAGCTGGCCAAGCATGCCCATGGTGATAGGCTCTCATTTTAGTTTCTTACTTAAAAATCTATATTCTCCTTTTCTACAACAAAACAATGCTTATTCTCAAGTAAACATATTTAGCATCAGGTAAGGGAAGCAAGCAAGCAAGCAAGTACTGTTTTATTCCCGTTGTCATGTCTTGCTGTGATTTAAGTGAGTTTTTGAAATGCAAAACTGCACCTGGTCAGATTCTTTTATTATTATTCCTAAAAGGGGGGGGGGGCATTTAGCAAAAACTCTCCATTGCTCTGCTTTAACAAAACAAACAATCCCAGATCTCTTCAAAATTCTTCAGGCAGCATTCCAGACAGTCTTGCGTTATAAGGCATACTGGAGACCTGTGACTCCTGCCGGGAGGACACAAAAACTTCAGAAAAACAGACTGTTCTAGCCCTTATCAGGGATTGCGGAGGGAAGTGAATCCCCTTTACAAAAAGCTTCAGGACATATTTGTCTACAGTTTGGCAGGCTTAATCTTCTCTAGAGGGGCTCCTAT
This sequence comes from Podarcis muralis, assembly GCF_964188315.1. Classification (NCBI taxonomy): domain Eukaryota; kingdom Metazoa; phylum Chordata; class Lepidosauria; order Squamata; family Lacertidae; genus Podarcis; species Podarcis muralis. The sequence goes on along the minus strand of NC_135661.1, from coordinate 69,720,663 downwards.
GCCTTAAATTTTATCCACTTTGTCCAAAAGGGAGGAAAATTCTCGTTATTTTAATGTTCCCCGTTGAAATGAATGGGGAACTAGAAAGCAACTTTTAATGTACTGGCTTGAAATCTAAACTGCTGGTCAAAGCGCTGAGAGCACATAGCAACTCGGAAGTCGATCAGATTAAAAACAAGAAAACAAAAACAAAATGCACATACAAGGTGAAACCTGGGGCCTTTGCACACCCCTAGGATCTGGGATTTTTCTGACTGCATTATATGTGCTTTATTATTCCTAAACCAGAAGGATGCACGAAGGCATTGTTTTTCATTGTGCCCTGTGTTTGTCACATGCAGCACTGTTTCCATTTTCTGTCAAATACGTTATTCATCCTGCTGTGATGAAATTACATAATTTACATAATGAATTATGTACTTTAAATAAATTATGTAAATTGCATTGCTCTTATGCTGCTCCATCACCTTCCTCTCAAGGCAAAGGAAACACATACAAATATGGAATGACATGATCAATTAGGTATCGTCTGTGGCCTGAAAGCTACAATAAACAGTGAATACCAATCCCATTTATTGGATTTATTTTCGTTTTGGACGAATAAGCTATCAGTGTCAATTTCCACTCCCGTGTCTGTTTTCATTGGAATTCTCTGACATCTACTAAATCATAGTCTCTCCAAAACCTTCTCACAATGGGCCAGAGCAACATGGCAGAGGGGACTTGGTAGAAAACCGAAAATGATAGACACAGTTCCTTCTTGTGCCCTTTCACTTTAACGTTCACTGGGCATAAACAGACTGCACATAATTTATAAAACTGAACACATCATGCAAAATGGAATCGCCGAGATGGCTTGTTACAAATTGGAAGCTTACAACTTCCGAGAGAATAAGTTTACACTTTCTACAATATAACCGCAACATAATTGTGGATAATTATGTTCCATATTTATAGAAATATCGAGATGTGTATAAAAACTCATTGGTATAATTATACACCTACATTCTGATGAGAGTTTAGCAATGATGCTGGAGGAAGGCTGCCAAGGAATATGTGTGGCAAACCCTACCCTGAATCAACACACGCATGAAGCAGGAAGCCTCTGCAAAGTGATGCTTGGACCAAGTCCTGTTTATCCACTTCTCAAGATTTCAATATGTTCTTTGATTTCCCGACGGTTGAAATCTTCACCCTCTGCAACAAATTATCAACTGTACAGGCCATTAAAATGGGCAGAAAGTGTGTGCAGTTAAAAACTTAAGTGACATGGTTTGTTTGCTTGTTTGTTTTTTTGTTCTGCATGCAGCGCTGTTTCCATTCTGCTGCAGTTCACCACCCATGAAAAGCAACATTCATTTTCTTTTCTTTTTCTCACGGCCCAAATGTGGTGAAATCATGCAACTTAATTAAATTACAGTGGTACCTCTGGTTGCGAACGGGATCCATTCCAGTGGCCCGTTCGCAACATGAATGGAGCGCATCCCACAGTGGTGTATCTGCGCACGTGTGGGTTGTGATTCGCTGCTTCTGCGCATGCAGTCATTTTGTGCTTCTGCGCATGCGCGAGTGGTGAAACCCTTTCTGGTACTTCCGGGTCGCTGCGGGATGTAACCTGAAAGAACGTAACATGAAGCAAACGTAACATGAGGTATGACTGTACATAGTAAATTATGTTAAATTACATTATCTTGGCATTATTCCACTCCATTCAAAGGAAACACAATGCAAGTAGGGAGAACATAAGCAATTATGTACCATTTGGAGACTGAAAGCAACAATAGCGAATGCCGATTGCATTTGCTGGATTGACTTCTGTTCTGGACCCTGGATGAAGAAGCTAACACAAGCAATTTCTGTATCCCCTTTCTGTTTTCATTGGAATTCTCTAATATTCCTGTCGGTGATACAGCCCTTTCTGGACTATATTGCTGAAGGATAAGAGCTGGTTTCTCTTTTTTTCATTTCAGGAGGTTCACCTGAGTGTTTTCTTGGGGGGGGGGCGCATTTCTAGGTGAAATCCTGAAATGAAACAAAAGGATCCACACACACACACACACACACACACACACACACACACACACCTGCCTGTTTATACTGGTATATAAGTTGGGCTGATTATTGTTTGTAGTGGGATCTGCTGAGTGTTTGATTTTATTAAATAGCTGGTTTGTGATTTTATGCTGTTATACTTTATGCATCAACTCTTTTATAAACTTTGTACCCCATCCTGAGATAAACTGATATAGAGTAGGATAGAAATGTTTTAAGAATAATAACAAAATTATTAACAATAAAGTTAGAATCATCATGATGATGACATTAGAAGAGATATCTTTAGCTATATAAAATTTGATGAGCTTCAGATTAAAAAAACACATGTAATTGAGAGCACACTGACTGTAACATTAGGATAATATTTCTCTTCACTAGATCACTGAAATTCAAGGAAGATCAGAGCATATTTTCTAGGATTATGACTTCAGTTTACAATGGATATTTTCTACACTGCATAGCACAGCAATCATATTTAGATATTCAAAAGCAGCAACAACCCCACAGACACCACCCCAACTAATCTGTGTTGCAAACTGCATTGCGCTCTTAGTACAAATTGTAATCTGTCTGTGGTCTAAAATAGCCTGAAGCTTGCATCGGTCTGGGATTTCTTCTTCTCCTGCAAAGGCACTGATAGCCAGTTAATGGGGAATCAGATACCCAGAATAAACCTTTAAAAGAAATGCAAATATGCATAAGCTTTACAGTGACAGTAATAGCATGCTTCATATCCATGCCGCCAAGCACATTTGGCTCTTCCTCTCTGTTACCAACCCTTTAGAGAACTAATCTCCCATCCGTTTTGCATTGTAAGGGTCTCATAGACCAAGTTCAGAGGGCAAGGAAATGTACAAGTCTTTAGTTTCACACATTAAAGTATGACTGGAGAGATGCTGGTCCAGTGCTCCATTCCTTTTCATGCAAGACACCTCTTGCAAATGGCAAATTTAATAGGGATTCTCCCCCAGCTTTCTATCCTAGTCTGGTGGATTCATTTTGCCCCGCAATCCACTTCTGTATTCTCGTTTAAAGAAGAGAACATGTAAACCTAATTTTGGAGCTGGAACATGTATTTTTTTCCACAACGTTTCCTATGTGATAAGGAAGCACTGCAACTGCTTTGTGGGTATCTAGAAGGCTGGGGTTGAGGGAGGGAACATGGGAGCCAATCAGCATGCACACTGGGCTTTTAAGGGGCAGGGTTTAGGGGTGGACTGAATGGAAGACTTCATTCATCTGCTCCTATGACATTTAAATAGGCTTGTTGGTTTCCCCCACTTCTGTCTTCATCTGGGCTTGCTTCCCACCCATCCTTTATGGCTTATCTTTCTTTGAGGTACAGACTTTGCTATGGAGAGCTGTGGGTTGCTGGTCTCAGGGCTGGGAAGGAATTTTGCCCACAAGAGGATTGGCTTGGTCCTGTGGGTTTTCACCAACCTCATGGCAATCACCATAACTTCCCCATGGCGAAAGAGACATTGGGCTGGATACTTGTAGAGAGGGGTGGGATGAGTGAGGAAGAGGCACCTTGCCCCATCCCTTTGGGAGATCCCCTTTAGAGATATTGGGAGGGACCAGCCAGAAGCCCAGGTGGGGTCTGATGGACCTTAGTGCCTTTTGCCATTGGAAGCCATTCATGACATGGTCTACCTAAACATCAGCCAACCCTGGCTGTTAACTGACAGGTTGGTTGATCCTCAGATACACACCCAATGCATATGCTGCACCTATTCTTCTGAAATCAACAATAGTCTTCTGGCCACCAAAGGCCAAGGAGAAGTTATCATCAATGTCTTCTTCTTTGGTGATCACCCGTAGCTGAGTTTGTCTTCCGTAAACACAGTTTTAAAAGTGAGTCCGTAAGTGACTGTGGAGGCCAATTCTGGATCTACATGTCCTTCCACAGTGGGGACATTGGTTTCCGGGTGGGAGTTGATCATGGTGAGGGTTTGTCAAGCATGCCTTCCTCTTAACGCATTTCTCCCTTTTGTCCTGCGTTCGAGCGTCTTCAAAGCCCGTGACACCTTGGGTCAAGGCTGTTCTCCAATTGGAGCACTCGCAGGTCAGTATTTCCCAGTTATCGGTGTTTATACTACATTTTTTTAAAGATTTGCCTAGAGAGAGTATTTGAACCTCTTCTGTTGACCACCAACATTACGCTTACCATTTTTAAGTTCATCCATGTATGAGAAGAGTCACTCACATGTTTTCTCTAAAGAAAACATTTAGATCTACCATATCTCGTAGATTAGGTTTCCTTTAAGGAAAAACCTTTACCACATCTCATAGCTATGTATAGTGAGCATGAGCACATTCCATTTCAATTTCACCCATAATTCAGAGAGAGAAAGAGAGGGAGGGAGGGAGATCAGACAAATGCTTGATGAGGGGCAAAAGAAGGACCTTCGTCATGCAACACTACAATTCATGCATCAGAAAATGCTTTTGCAAAGACTGCTATCGCTGAGCTTCATTAATTAACATTTGCAGAGCACTTAGTGACTCTTATATGAAAAGTGGAGTCACAAGTGCAAAGTATCACATGCCACCAATTTTGAAGCTCTTTGCACATCCCATCTTGTTTCTGTATTGAGGCAAATTGGTCGGAGACAATTTGCAGAGCCCATCCCCACTGCCTCGAAATCACTTTTAAAAAATGCTCTTCTTATTTATTTGAAAACAAACCATTGTTCTGCAGTTAACACACACACACACACACATCCCGTGGAACCCAAGGGATGCCAATCCTTGGATCAGAAGACTTTTATATTGTTTGTTGGCAAGCGGTGGAGGTGGAATTTTTTGCAAAACAATTCCAGAACAGGTGGAAAGCCTATCGCTTTTCCATAATCAGCTCCCACAGCACCAGACTGAGCCTATTCAACTTACTCCTTAGCTGAAAAAGCAAATTGACTAAATGGCTTCTATCACATTATCTCCCTGTAATAACCACCCTGGCACATCTCTCATAATGCCTCCCTCTCTCTATTTTTGCCTCGCTGGGAAATACTCCAGCAGCGACCATAATTTTCCGTAAAGCCTTCTAAGAAGAATAGCTGGGCGGGGAAGGTGGGGGCGTCCCAATCTGAAGATGTAACACCTTTTGCACTGATCCAAAGAAACAATATCTAGCAAATGATAGGAAATAATAGAAATCCAGTGTGGCTTTTTTTAAAAAAATGAAAAAAAAGGAAGGAGAGAAAGGAAAAATATATATGTGCAGCACAATGGAAAATGGAAAATAAAAGACTCAGGTAATGTGGAGTCCACTGGTTTTTGTTCACAGTGTATTGTTCATATTTCATTATGGAGGCTTCTGACATTCTCTCCCCCCCCCCCCCCTGTATTCCAGCCAAGATTTCAGAGTTCGGAATTACTTGGTCTCCCCGCCCTCCTCCAAAGGGGTACTGGTGCATTAGGCAGGGGCAGGCAGCCCAGTACCTGCCAGAGGTTATTGGACCACAACTCCCATCAGCCCTCTCCAGCATGGCCAATCGTCAGTGTTGATGGGGGTTGTAGTCAACAACAACATCCGAAGGGCACCGGGTTGCCTGGCCCGGTGCTGGGAATTCGATATAGAAAAAAGAAATTTTGTAGAGAGCATTGTACGTGTCAAATCAGGTCCATACTTGGAAATAAAGAGGCAAGGCGCATGTCTTTGGGTTAAAGTAGGGCCACAACTTTCTTGGCTATTTACAGTGAATAACTAAACCAAGTTCTCTACATTTCCACATCAATATACTTTTTTAAAAAAAGTCCTTGTGAAAATTCATTAGTTTTGTTTGTATTTTGATTTCATGTATGGTATCCTTTATGTAAACCACTCTGAGACCTTCGGGTATAGGGTGGTATAGAAACAAAACAAAACAAAACAACAAAACAAAACAAACAAAACAAAACAAAACAAAACAAAACAAAACAAAACAAAATTTCTCTTAAAGTACAGTTTTTGTACATAACTTTGCCTAATATACACATTTTTTACAAAGCAGTTTCCCACAATATAATGCACTTTTGTTCATCATTGCCACTGTTATACACATCCATATGCATCCTTTACTTTTGCATATGCATTTTTGCACTTGTTGCTTGGCTGGAGTAATTTTGCAGGGAGCATGTGAGGTGATTCAAAAAAGGAAGGCTTCTCCAGGAGGTTTCTCTCTATCACAGGCATAGGCAAACGCAGCCCTCCTGAAGTTTTGGGACTACAACTCATATCATCCCTGACCACTGGTCCTGTTAGCTGGGGAAGATGGGAGTTGTAGTCCCAAAACATCTGGAGGGCCGAGTTTGCCTATGCCTGCTCTGTCATCTATCATCTATCTATCTACCACTAGGAAGAGATGCTCAGGTAAGAGGCTGATGGGAGTTGGAATCCAACAAATTTTGGAGGGCCCACCATTGGCTCCTTCTGACTTAACTGCCCCCCATTCCTCTCAGATTCGTGGTCTATCTACTGTTTGGTGATATTCCATGGTTGGTCACCTCTTACAATTGTCCGAGAGCAGCACCTGCCCATGCTTTGCAATTACCTGCCCTAAGTTGTCCCCCTTCACTATGTGCTTCTGCTCACAATTCCTCCCTCCTCAGGCTGCTGCTATCTTAAAAGAACAAAACAACACGCAATGCATGCACTGATGCAGTTTACACATCATTGGGCCCTTAGGAATATCCCTCCCCACCCCCCAAACAGAAGGAAGAGCACAAGTTGTATAGGTCAGGGGTTGGGAATGTGGCCTGAGGGACATACAGTGGTACCTCGGGTTACAGACTCTTCAGGTTACAGACACTTCAGGTTACAGACTCCGTTAACCTGGAAGTAGTACCTCGGGTTAAGAACTTTGCTTCAGGATGAGAACAGAAAACGGGTGGCGGTGGCATGGCAGCAGTGGGAGGCCCCGTTAGCTAAAGTGGTACCTCAGGTTAAGAACAGTTTCAGGTTAAGAACAGACCTCCAGAACAAATTATGTTCTTAACCCAAGGTACCACTGTATTCCCTTCAGGACAATCTTCTGCATGACAGGAGTGGATAGGGACAGAGGGAAATTGGGTACAGAAATACGAATTTTACCCTGGAATAGTAGATTAGTTTTCATACACAGTAGTCTAGGGAGGTGTTTCCAGGGAAAGGCCCTAGTAGGGGGAATCCTTAAACCCCCTCCCATTTACTGGAAGCCAGGATACTTCTACCCAGATAAGCAAGGAGAACTATCAGAGTTAAAGGGCACATTCCAGCCAGGCAAAAACACTCAAGGGGCACATGAATCAAAGGCAGTGAGGGGTGTGGCTAGTGAAGGTGTCTGGTCTGGGGGAGATGCCCAGTGATCAGAACTCAATTGCTGTGTGTGGCAGTGTGTGGCAGTGCCTGCACTTTGGTACTCCCCACCTATTGAGAGCAGGCAGGAGCCATCGCTGTACTCTTTTTGGCACCTGCTACAAAGATTATTCTTTAGACAACCCTACCCAGATGCTTGTGGGACGCGGGTGGCGCTGTGGGTTAAACCACAGAACCTAGAACTTGCCGATCAGAAGGTTGGCGGTTCGAATCCCTGCAACAGGGTGAGCTCCCATTGCTCAGTCCCTGCTCCTGCCAACCTAGCAGTTCGAAAGCATGTCAAAGTGCAAGTAGATAAATAGGTACCGCTCCAGCGGGAAGGTAAATGGCGTTTCCATGCACTGCTCTGGTTCGCCAGAAGCGGCTTAGTCATGCTGGCCACATGACCCGGAAGCTGTATGCCGGCTCCCTCGGCCAATAAAGTGAGATGAGTGCCACAACCCCAGGTTCGGTCATGACTGGACCTAATGGTCAGGGGTCCCTTTACCTTTACTTTACCCAGATGCTTGCGAAGTTGAGGTAATTTTAATCTGTTTTAGTGTTTTAACTTTTGCATGTTTGAAAGTAGAATTGCGTTTCCCCCCCCCCCCCTTGATTTGCTGTTTTATCTTTTGTAAACAGCTTTGAGGGTTGTTGTTTTTTTACAATCAAGTGGTATATACTGTATATATATATATTTAATGAATAAATAAAACAAATTAAAATTAGACAGAGAGGTCTGGTGGGGGGGGGGAGGGGTGCATTTGACCCCTGGGCCTCCAGTTCCACACTGCTGGTATAAATCAGGGACAGAAGGAACATATTGCCTTCCTCAGCCGTATTAGCATCTCTTTCTTTCTTTCTTTCTTTCTTTCTTTCTTTCTTTCTTTCTTTCTTTCTTTCGTCTTTGTGATTTCCCTTTCTTTCTCCCTTTTGAAGTTTTCTGCTCATCGATTTCTCTTCTAACGCACCCATGTTTTTGAAATGTGTGTGGATGATTCCAATCACAACTTAATCAATATCCACATGACAGGTTTATTTCCCAGGCTTGAAAGCAATTCCTTTATTGTGCTGACACCATTTGTTACTTTGAAAAGTGCACAATTTATGCAAGCTCCTGAAAAGGGGTACCTAATGTAAATATGTCAGAAACAGAGGCCTGTAAACCCAGAGCTAATCTTGTTCATCTTAATTTTGCTTAAACTAGTGAGGCACGTAGGCAGCGATTTCATGGTGAGAGGGTCTAGGTACATAAGAAGCTGCCTTATATTGAGTGAGACCATTAGTTTGCCTAGCTCTGAATAGTGACTGGCAGCATCTGCCCAGGTGTTCAAACAGTGTGTCTCCTAGTGCTCAACCAGGGCAAACACCTGAGCTTCTTGCTTTGCCGTGGTGCCTGTCCCAAACATGTCTACAACTCCCTCCATCTCCCTCCCTCCCTCCCTCTGTGACCCAGAACATAATCATACTATTATTTGGTTCATTACAACTGACACTTGGGATTCTGTCCACGTAGAACTTCACTGCTGGATCAAGATGCAGCCCTTTCCCATTTTCTTTTGACAAGAAAAGAAGCGGTTAATGACAACTAGGGATGTTGCAGTATTCCAATGAAAACAGAAATGGGAGCACGAATTGCTGATCTTCACGTATTTCCATGTCTGGAATGGAAATCATTCCAGCTAATATGATTGCTGCTGCTGCTGCTGCTGCTGCTTCTTCTTCTTCTTCTTCTTCTTCTTCTTCTTCTTCTTCTTCTTCTTCTTCTTCTTCTTCATTATAGACAAATTTTGCATTTTGCTTTCCTTCCATTGTAATGAATGGGGTTGAGTAATGCAACCTTTGTAATTTACATAATTAATTACATACCCTCTGACATTTCTCCAATGAAAATAGGGACGTCCCATTCCATAATGATATTTTTACTATTTATACCCCACACATCTTATTGGGGTTGTCCCAGCACTCTGGGCAGCTTCCAACATGTATAATGTTTTATATATAAAAAATTATGTAATACACGATTGCCTTCGGATGGCTCGGGGTTTGGATAGCTCCATACCCTCCATTGTTTCTCCAATGAAAATAGGGACATCCCAAGTCATGCTGGCCACATGACCCAGAAGCTGTCTGCAGACAAACGCTGGCTCCCTCAGCCAGTAAAGCGAGATGAGCGCCGCAACCCTAGAGTCGTCTGCGACTGGACTTAACGGTTAGGCATCCCTTTACCTTAAGGAAAAGTGGGACATTCCAGCGATCAAGTCAGAAACCAGGATGGCTTCTCTAAATCAGGGACATCCCTGGAAAATAGAGACACTTGGAGGGTCTGTAATTATGGAAATTATGCAATGCTGCCACAATGGACAGCAAATAAGCAAACATTGTGGCAATTTCCACTCCTGTTTCTGTTTTCTTTGGAATTCTCTGTTATCCGAGGCTCGCTATACGTCAGGAAAATTCCTGACATGTCCTGGGTTTGGGGTGTAAAAATAGTGCCAGGGTAAACCTGGATGTGATGGAAAAGGCAGTGCAAACAGCTCCAAAAGCTTAAAATCACTATGGGGATGTTTCCAGTAATTTTGATGAGTTTCTAAAGAAAAGCTCAACAACTTTGTGGGTGTCAGGAATTTTTTCTTTTTGGAATATGGCAACCCTATGCTATCCTTGCTCTAGAATGCTTGTTTCAGAAGTAGCAGGCAATGAATCTGTCATCTGTGTGTGTGTTGGTGTATGCACATTCCTGGAAGTTAGAGGGTCTTGCCAGCCAGTGCAAACAATTTGTTATTTTTTGAAATAAAAAACAAGTTTGCATCAAAACCAGAATTAGGTTGTCACTAGTTAATTATCACTTGTCAAACAGGCAACACAACACATGCCTGGTTTAATTCCTATACAGATTTGCAAAACGAGCTTCCTCTTTTTGTAGTGTTTTTTGCTTATTAATTATTTTTTTAAAAAAAACTCAAAGAGAATGAGATTGACCCTTTTACCCTGGGGGACACTCATTGTTTTAAAATGACTCCCAGTGGATTTTGCTATTGGAAAAAAGAACTTTTTAAGAATAAGAATCATGAAAAGTTTGACATAACAGGATTGAATTTTGCTGTTGTGAAAAGTGGCCTGTTCTGAGATCATATAGCAAAATGTTGAGTAAATCGTGATGGCATTTCTAGGGTGTTAAAATGCCCTTTATCCTAATGCAGACATACTGAGGCAGCTAAAGCTTTCTGGTGAATCCTAAGTAATATTGGGTCTGAATTTCAAAGTGAACTCACCTGTTCAGTACCTTCTGGAGAAATATACAGATTGAAACTATTTATTTAGTAATTAAATTTCTGTCCTTCCTCTCCTCAGCAGTGCAGCTAGCTGCTCGGGTGCCTGGTGTGGAGGTGTGTCCAGCCAGGGGTGATCTGTGCCCATGGGGGCAGGGCAATCCACCCACAGGGGCGGGGCGAGCTGCCCATGGGGGCGGGGCTATCCACCCATGGGGGCGGAGCGGACCTCTCTGACACTTGGAGCCTCTCTGCCGCTTCCCCCTCAGCTGTAGGGCAGCTAAGGGAGAAGCAGTAGGCAGACGCAAGTCCCACGCTGCCGTTTCAGGTAGTGTGGAACCTGCAGGTGCCGAAGCTGCCACATCACTCCTAAAAAGTTTTGTGAGCCAATTTTTTAAAAAACAAACAAACAAACTCATTTTGTCACACACACCCCCTCAGTGATGACACCTGGGGCGAACCGCACCCCCTCCTCTCACTTCCTCCACCATTGCCTCTCCTTCCAATGGAGTGTCATGCAGCAAAGTGCAAAGAAGCAAAAAGCAAAACCAACATGTAAAGTAAATGAAGACATTTAAAGCCTTTTAAAAGAGTAAGTACAGTGGTACCTCGGGTTACAGACGCTTCAGGTTACAGATGCTTCAGGTTACAGACTCCGCTAACCCAGAAATATTACCTCGGGTTAAGAACTTTGCTTCAGGATGAGAACAAAAATTGTGCTCTGGCGGTGCGGCGGCAGCAGGAGGCCCCATTAGCTAAAGTGGTGCTTCAGGTTAAGAACAGTTTCAGGTTAAGAACGGACCTCCAGAATGAATGAAGTTCTTAACCAGAGGTACCATTGTACATCTAAAAACAGTCTTATATCCTCACTGCTAACAATGTCAGAGTTACAAGGAACAATATTTTCCATCCATCAACAGGAATGTTTTTGTGTGCCTAGAGAATATTAATAAGGAGGGAGACAGATGCCCCCTAGACCATTTTTGTCTAACTGGGGCCTTATGTGCACTATATATTTTAAATACTGTCATACCACTTTAAACAGTCATGGTCCCCCCCCCAAAGTATCCTGGGAACTGTAGTTGGAAAGGCTACAGTTGTTACAATGGCAAAATGCCCAAGCAGGTGCTTAATTGGTAATCGCTTTAGCTGCCACTCAACCGGGAGTGCCTTAGACCTTGTGCTCAAAGAATCTGGTGCTTTTTAGATTCCGTATTGCTCCTGGGCCCTAGTGCTCATCCTGTTATGATGTATGTGAAGAAAACCTACAAAGTGCTCTGAAGACAAATGGCTTTATGTTGGCAGAACTTTTCATGGATTGTGAGCCAGGGCCTTGATCCAAATCTGCCACTACTTTCTTTCTGCCTCTGAGGTGCCTTTGGAGCCAGACTGCTGACAGATAGCCATCCAACCTCTGTATAAAAACCTTCAAGTCCACCGCCCTCCAAGATCATCTGTTCGACTATTGAACAGCACTTCTTGTCAGAAAAGCCCTTTTTCTAATTGGAATCCATTGGTTCAGGTCCTTGCTGAACTACCGGTATATCATCCCTCCACCATCCCTGATTATTTGCAATGCTGGCTGTGGTCTATGTCAGTTGGACTTCAACAACATCTGGAGGGTCACAGGTTTCCCTGCTTTAAGATTTTGAATATCCTAAAGTTGATATTACTATTGACAGTGTTTGGGTATTTTATTTTTGCTCCTGTGGGATTACTCTCTCTGTGTGTGTCTATCCATCTCTATAATCTAGCTAGACCTTCATGAATACAATGGGAATACCATGAACTGCATTTGTCAGTCATACCCTCCAACATTTCTCTGATGAAAAAAGGGACATCCTACCATACCCTCCAACATTTCTCTGATGAAAACAGTGGTGGCCTACCATACACCCCAACATTTCTTCAATGAAAATAGCAACATCCTAAGGAAAAGTTGGACATTCCAGGATCAAATCAGAAACTGGGACAACTTCTGTAAATCCGGGACTGTCCCTAGAAAATAGGGACACTTGGAGGGGCTGAGATGTAGCATCTCTATAGACTTATGTAACTAAAGATGCTCCTCTAATGGGTAAAGGTAAAGGGGCTCCTGACCATTAGGTCTAGTTGTGACCGACTCTGGAGTTGCGGCGCTCATCTTGCTTTATTGGCCAAGGGAGCTGGCGTATAGCTTCCGGGTCATGTGGCCAGCATGACTAAGCCACTTCTGGTGAACCAGAGCAGCGCACGGAAATGCCGTTTACCTTCCCGCCAGAGTGGTACCTATTTATCTATTTGCACTTTGAGGTGCTTACGAACTGCTAGGTTGGCAGGAGCAGGGACCGAGCAATGGGAGCTCACCCCGTCGCGGGGATTCAAACCACCGACCTTCTGATCAGCAAGTCCTAGGCTCTGTGGTTTAACCCACAGCGCTACTCACGTCCCTTTCCTCTAATGGGTATAAATGGCTAAAAGACCTTTGGCTTAAAGGAGCATTGATAGAGTTTGGATGCTGGTGTCTACTAGCTACCAAATGCAGCCTGCCTGCTGTGATGAAGTTCGTAAGGAAACTTTTTGGAATGTAGCAGCCAAAGGAAATACAAATCTAGCTTCTGTAGCTGGCTAGTAACAAAGGGCCTTCAGAGATGGGGGAACTGATAACATGTTGCTTGCTTGTGGGAGCGAGGAAACTGACAGTGCTTTACAGACTAGCACAGTCTGTTTACCATGTCCCACCACAAATACTTGAATATTTGCAGACAAATTATTATGCAAACACCATATGTCACCAGTGCTCCCAAGGAAACTGAATCCAGAAAAGTGTACACACCCAGGAAACTTCCACTGAGAGAAATGAAGAGAGTGAAATTATTTACCATTCACTAAAATTTATACATGTCCTCCTGGCTCTCAGCCACATCATTCTCTTTCCCCACACACTCCCTAGTGGCAATAATAATATTAACAACAGAAACTACAATAATGACAAATAACAGTAACAACATCCGCAATAAAAAGTCTCTCCATGAAAAATGAAATATTTTCAAAAATGAAGCAGTGTCTATTAATCATACCCTTGATCAGCTGGAGAACACAAAAACAACCCACTTAAAACATGAAATGCAGTCAGCAGACTGAGAGGACTTTACAATGGAGGAAGGCAGAAATGAAAGCACTGTATGTAGCTGACATCGCTGCCCAGCGCTATGCAATTTGCAAAGACCAGCAAGTAATGTAGAAATTATCTCTCTTTTACATTGTGTCTTCCATTACCCACTTTTCTCTGTTCGGTTTCCTTTTGAGGACATTTCGTTCTGCTATGCAAGAGATGCTGCCGACAAGAAGGCTTTTGTTATTAGCATTATTACTATGATTATTGGTAAGTGAAGACTCTATCTTCCCCCACTGCAAACTCTGAAAAACAACAACTTGGGATGTGCAATCCCAAAGGCCACGTACAGAGTGAATTTCTATGGCAAGGGGAGGAGGAGAGGAGTGATATTCACAGGAACATAAGAAGGGTCTTCCTGGGTCAGATCAAAGGCCCAGCCACTACAACATCCTGCTTCCTCCCACAGAGGTAGGGATGTGCAGATCTGCCACTTTCGGTTTCTCTCAGTTTCTCCTTTTTAGTGTCGATGGTTTATAGCGGGATTTCCCCAAACTTGGGTCTCCGGCTGTTTTTGGACTACAACTCCCATCATCCCTAGCTAGCAAGAGCAGATGGGAATTGTAGTCCAAAAACAGCTGGATACCCAAGCTGGTTTATGGGAAGCGTTTAAATAATGGAATTAAATAAATAAATGGCTCAAAATCCCCCCCCCAACTCTTTATAAGACATAGCCTGGGGAACCTTCCATTACTGTATTTTAATATTTTAATATTTTGTTGGAAGCTGCCCAGAGTGGCTGGGGAAGCCCAGCCAGATGGGCAGGGTGTAAATAAATAAATAAATAAATAAATAAATAAATAAATAAATAATTTCCATGACATTTTCAACCAGTGCTATGTCTATGGGAACGTATGAAGCTACATTAGATCAGGACAAATGTTTTGACAACCTTAGCTCAGTATTGTCTGGTTCAGGAGTAGCTGATGCAACACCCTACAGTTGTTGTAGGACTACCGGTCCCATCATTCCTGACCATTGGCCATGCTGTGTCAGACTGATGGGAACTGGAGGCCAACAACACCTGGAGGCACTTTGCTAGTTATCCTTAGTCTGGTCCGATTGGCAGCAACTATCCATCATCTCAGTCTTTAACCAGCTACCTGGAGTCATTTTAACCAGCTATGAAACCTAAAAACTTACACATGTAAAGCTTGCACTGTGCCACTGAGCTGTACCTTCCCGAGAATGCTATGTGAGAGACTCAAGCAGAACCCATAGCCAAGATTGTTTATTCCTATAGTAACTGAGGTCATTTTCAGGTTCCCAGCAACTAAATACAACCAAATTGCAGGGGGATGGCAAACAATGGTTTAGCGGAGGGTGGTTGCAAATTGGGAAGAAATATGAGACTTTTTCAGTACCCTTAATTCACACCAGCTTTTTCCAATCTGGTGCCCTTCGAGATGCTGTTGGACTCCACATCCCATCAGTCCCTACCAGCAGGGGCTGATGGGATTTGTAGTCCAATATGATCTGAAAGGGCACAAGGTTGGACCTACATCACATAGAGATATATCCTCTTCAGGCCAGACCTTACCAGCCCAGGAGCAAAATTAAATATTTTGCCTGGGTACATTAGGAGGGAAAGATTAATCAAATGTTATTATAGGTTTTATGTGCGTGCTTCAATTTGCATTTTTAAAAGGCATGATCTTGCTTAGTCTCTGAATACCGCTTTTTGTGTTTACCACTTAGATTGATTCTGTGTTTGATAGGTTATAATTAAAGCAGGCACATTAAGGATTTAATAGTGCTACTTATTGTTAAGAAGGATTAAAGGGGAATTGGGATTTATCCTCTCCTTTAATTACTTTGATTAACAGAGAATGTTGGCTTCTGAGATAGGAGTGTTCTGCTTTGACCTTGGGAAAGTTCCTTAACCCCTTCAGGGATCACGTCAATTCCGTTTGCACCTGTGTGAACTCGTGAGAGTACAGGCTTCAAAATGCGATGAAGGTGGTGATGAGGAGCAGAATAAAGAAATGTGTGATAAGCAGGGCCAGCCCAAGCCATTTTACAACCTGAGGCAAAGGACAAGATGGGGTCCATTTTTCACAAGCAGAAACCATCCAGATGTTACTTAATCTTCCCTTCTCTTCTCATTTTCCTAGTCCCAAACTCATTTCTCTTTTTGTTAATTTGAATTTTTACTGAAAGTTTTCAACATAAAATACAATAAAAACCAAACCCATTTAATAAAAATGGAGAAGGAAAGCAAAATAAAACAGAAAAGAAAGAAAGGAAAGAAGCAAAAGGATACAATAGGAGGGAAAGAGAAAGAGAAAGAGAAAGAGAGAAAGAGAGAAAGAGAGAAAGAGAGAAAGAGAGAGAGAAAGAAAGAAAGAAAGAGAAAATCCAGAACTCACTATCAGGGATAGATCTTAGCCTTTATTTCACAAAAGAGAGAGTGGGCCATCCCATCTCTCACCTGGGAATTTCCACTTCTTCTCCCAGCCTGGGAGTTCTTCCCTTCCCTGTCTCTCACACAGGATCCTTCATCAGTCATCTATCACCATACATAAATTTTATAAACTATCATGTCAGAAAGAGCATTCAGGGAATTAAGGCTGACATGAGACTGGAGAATCTTAATTCCTTTGGGCTCCTGCGTGTATAAAGACAGTTCATCATGTGTTTTGCTAATGTGATGTAGAGCCTTTGATAGTCTAGCCTACAATTACTCAAGCTCTTTCTTCTTCAGTACTGGTTAGGATCAGAGAACAGATCCATCAGAAATGTGAGAAAAAGCATGATTGAATTTCTACAAAAGTCAAATGGCTTTTCCAAAGATGACATGCGAAAGTGAGAATGAGATTGTTGTTGCCAACAGACCTCCAAGAAGTCGAAGAAGGAAACTTGGAAGACAGAAGGTCATGAGAAACCATGAAACAAAGAGAAAAGGGTAGGGTCTGGCAAGGCTGTGGATAGCCTTGAATAGGGATGAATGAGGAAGCCATAGTCTTCCAAATGTTGTTGGACTACAACTCCCATAATCTCTGAACATGGACTGTGTCCTTTATGAAGCTGACCTCCCCCAGAAACACAGAGCCAAACAGAGCAGGCACAAGTCATTTTGATGTTTGAGGCAGAGGACAAAATGCCCCCTCCCTATTCCACATCTCAAAGCTGCCTAGACTAGTATTCAAGTCTTTTTTCAAGAAAGGAGATCAGATAGCATTCTCCACTGCAGCTGAGGGCAGAAGACTAGCTTCAAAGGGCCTAGGACACACTTTGTGTCCTTCACCATTTTGCCAACCAACCTTCTTCTTTGGTGAACACTCATAGCTGAGTAAGATTGTCTTCCATAAACACAGTTTTAACAGTGAGTCCGTAAGTGACTGTGGAGGCCAATTCTGGATCCATACAACCTTCCACAGTGGGGACATTGGTTTCCAGGCAGGAGTTGATCACGGTGTGGATTTTCCAAGCATGTCTTCCTCTTAGCACGTTTCTCCCTTGCGTCCTGAGTTTGAGTGTCTTCAAAGCCCATCTTTGGTAAAGGCTATTCTCCATCTGGAGCGCTTCCAGGCCAGTGTTTCCCAATTGTCAGTGTTTATACTACATTTTTAAAGATTTGCCTGGAGAGAGTCTTTAAACCTGTTTTGTTGACCACCAGCATTACACTTTCCATTTTTAAGTTTGGAAGAGAGTAGTTGCTTTGGAAGACAATCATCGGGCATCACACAACATGACCAGTCCAAAGAAGCTGATGTTGCCTCAACACTGGTGATCTTTGCTTCTTCCAGTACACTGGTATTAGTTTGCCTGTCTTCCCAAGTGTAAAAATTTTCGGAGACACCGTTGATGAATCTTTCGAGGAGTTGGAAAAGGCATTTATAAATGGTCCATGTTTCACAAGCATACAGTAAGGTTGGTAGTTACAATAGCATTGTAAACAAGCATTTTGCCAGCCAACCAAGGGGGATGGCTTCAGGGTTATAATCAGTGCTATTTTTTTTCTAGAAAAAGAGGTGCCTGAGCTCACCCCTTCTTGCAATGGTGCCTACCTGAGAGGAACTGAATTCTGATGAGAACTAGCTGGGGTGGGAAAGCCCTGCTTATAATTACTCTTATTCATTAGACTTGTTAGTTGCTTGTCACCTGAAGGTCTCCAAGTGAGTTACAGCACATTTCAAAAGTGGAATAGAAGTATATTATACCATAACATTTAGGATGAATGGCAAGGAAAGCTGCCACTGTTGCCCTCGCTCTCTGTGGTCCATCATCTGCCACCAGCGTTAGTTGCCGCACTTACCCCAATGGCAGAGCCGGCCTTGCAGCCAAGTTCTCAGTTCTTGTAAATAAAGTAGCTGAATTATACTGAAGCCAGAAGCATCCAACTCCCTCCCCTTTCCCACTGCAGACATTTCTGTTGATGTAACTCTGGTGTTGCCTTGTGCTAAATTATTCAGCTCAAGTAAGGATTTAATTAAAATTTCATAAGGCAGTCGCTGCACAGTATTTCAGCGCCAACTGATCACTGAGATCACATTTGTGGAGATCTGACAATGAAGCAGAACGATCTTTATCTGTTTCCCGGGCTCATTACAAAACAATTATTCAGGGAAGCTAATTAACGGGTAAGTGGACATGAATATTTCACCCCTTGCATATAGAACAGCCTTATGGGCATCTTTGTTTCAATAAGGAACTACTGCTCATATTTATCTGTAATCTAAATAATTGCTATCTCTCTCTCTCTGACGCTTGCTCACCCAAGCAAGATTGAGATGTTTCTGCTTAACATTCAACCCTTCGTGCTTGGAAATCAGAGGAATGCTGTGTCCTCACTAGGTATAGGGCTTAATTCTCTAATTAAAGGCGACTCTACCTAATTCACATTTCCTGGAGAAATATGCAAACCAAAATGCTATCATCACTGAAAATTTGCACATATATGAATTTTGCAATGCAGTTCTCCATTTTGGGTACAAAAATGGACCTGCTAGGTAAAGTGTGACTAAAAATGCATATAGTTGTGAAAAGGAGATACTGGAAAGCATTGTGTCAAGGGGAATTCCTCATAAAACTGGCCATATTAGGTCAAATTGTATACAGAAGCATGCAGATCAGGAGGAAATCCACACCAAAATGCCAATTTGCAAACTGATATGGAAATGTGGAGGACTGGAATTTAAGTCTAGAAAATGAGAAATTGGGAGAAACTGAAAGGAACTGTTTCACCCATCCCTATTCCTCACAATAGTCCACAGGAAGTTACAGTCTGTTGTTTTAGGTGAATGGCCCACATAACCAGCTGTTGCCTACTCTGATGACAACCCATCCCAATACCCGCTGCCTGAGATCTTTGAACCGGAGATGGTGTGGGATCAAACCCATCTGAATTAATTTTATCATAGTCTTTCTGAGCTATGGGACCTCTCCAAGAGGATGAGAAATGATAAGTGTCCCAATAATTTCCATTAGCTGGCAATGGCCTTGAGTTTTAAATCCAAGTCTCTAGAAGTGGCCACACATCACACGTTAGTATATAGAGTTTACATGCAGCAGCAGAAGTTTACTTTAATTAAATGAATGCTTGTTTGGAGTTGAAAGGCATTCAGAACAAGACTCACATACCTCTCTCTATGCTTGATCCAGACAAAAAGGTTGGGGAGATTTCTGAGGGTGAGATAGAGAGGGCTGGAGGGCCACACTGGGTACCCTAGGCCTGAGGTTCCCCATCAATGCCTTTAAAGGTTCCTGTGAGCTTCTCAGTTGTGTGGCTCAGCTCAAAATTAATCAGGCCCCGGTGAATATCAAAATGAAGAGACGATAAAACCAATAGCTGCAAGAATGAGCTATTAGCAAGCTGAGCTATTTCCCAACACATTTTGAACATTCTGAGTAATGTGATTCTAGCAGGAAAAAATAACAGCACAGACTCCGTTCACATGGGAAATAGAATACAGAGCATGATTTCCACTTCTTGTCACATGTATATTAAAAATTGCAGCAAAGACATTTTAAAAAATCCTGGAGCAGATGACGTCCATATTTAGTGGGGGATATGTGTGTTGTGTGTATATGTCACACACACACACACACACACACACACACACACACACGTTTATTAGAATAAAATAGTCAAGATTATTAGAATTACATGGCACAGGTCATTATTATCACAATTAAGGTTTCTTCTAGGATGCATTGAGGTTGTACTATGAGCTGAAATGCAAGAATTGGCCAGGAACTAAATTGTTACTGCTCACATTAAGGTGGCAAATAAATGGGGAAATACAAAAGACCCAGAGATAAATGGATGGTTGAAGAGAGTATGGAATATGGTATGCATACATTTAGCTGGCTTAAAAGAAAGTGGGAAGGAAGGAGTGACTTGTATAATGGCGTTCCTTTAAATGAGAATGTATCTGTCCATTTTTGGAATGAATAGCACTGACAGAAAATTGCTGCTGAGATTTTAAAGATCAAATCAGCCAAATGAAAAGTGGTGCATTATTTATTATTGTTTTCATTATTGCCATTTCCTTTATTTCTTTGTAACTGTAATTGGTTTTTTTCCAATTTAAAAAGTGCTCAGCGGGACTATTGAGAATCTGAAGCCTCATAACTTCCAGAAATGTCTGAGACAATGGTGGCAACCTGTGGCCCTCTAGACATTGTTGGTCTACAACTCCCATTATCCTGACCAGGTGTGTACCTGCGGTCTTTGACACTACCCACCTGTTGTTTTTATTCAGGTATATATATTATTTCAAAGATTTGCAGACATACAAATTACAAGCACACAAATCACATATGTTTCCCATGCACACATGTTTGACTTCCCTCCCCCACCTACTGTGGTTTCTTTTCAAATTTAATTTTTAAACTGCATTTTATACATTAATCCACCTTTAAGTTATTCTTTAGTTTGTGTTGGTAATATGTTTTACTGCTTGTTTTATGTTAACCCGACTAATGAACTAATTTCATACAATAATTTTTCATATATTCCACAATTTCCCCCCGAATCTTTAATAATTTCTTCTTCTTCTTGGTTTCTTATTACAGACCCTCCAAGTGTTCCTATTTTTCAGAGACATCCCTGATTTACAGAAAACATCCCGGTTTCTGATTTGATCTTGGGACATCCCATTTTTCCTTAGGATGTCCCTATTTTCATTTGAGAAATGTTGGAGGTGTATAAAGTTATCCAACCCCTGAACCATCTGAAGGCAATCCTGTATAGGGAAGGGTTTTTTTAAAAAATGTTTAATGTTTTATTATGTTTTTATATATGTTGGAAGTTGCCCAGAATGTCTGGGGCAACCCAGTAAGATGTGTGGGGTATAAATAGTAAAATTATCACTATGGAATGGGACATCCCTATTTTTATTGGAGAAATGTTGGAGGGTTTTTACACCTGTTAGTCTTGCTATTTTGGAAGAATCCATTAATTTAATTAGCCACTCTTTCTTCTTTCCATCTCTTGGTAAAAACCATTCCAGCTGCCGTTGTTGCATACATGAACATATTTTTTGGGTGTGTGTATGTGTGTGTGTGTCTCTGTATCTACTATCCCTAGAAGAAAAGCTTCTGGTTTTGTTTTTTTAAATTAAAAGTCAACTTAAATACTTCTTCAATTTGTTAAAAATTATTTCCCAGATTTATCCACCTGATTTTGGCACCATTCACCTATCTGCTGGCATCCACTTGTTTCTGTGCTGTTCTGCCAGATCATTCCATTCTCCTTGCAGTCAATGGGTGTCTTTGCCAAGTAGGTCCAGTAGGTTAGCTTTCCCCATCCTGATGCATAGAAACATAGAATCGTAGAGCTGGAAGGGACCCAGACGGTCATCTAGTCCAACCCCCTGCAATGCAGGAATATGCCGCTGTCCCATATAGGGATTGAACCTGTGACCTTGGTGTTATCAGCACCACACTCTAACCAGCTGAGCTATCCAGTTGCCTAGTTTTAGATTACAAGTCCCAAGCATCTGTAGAGTACCAGGGTGTGGAAAGTTACAGGACGTCTATGTTTCTAGGAACAATGAAAAAGAGTTATAGTAAAATTAATTTCCAGGAACAAATGTTGCCCGGTTTCAACACTAATTTTGTGTAATGTGTGTGTTTTCTATACAGCCCTTTAACTTTCAGTTTATTGTTAATAAGCCATCAGTATTTATTCAAGAAGCAATTACCATCTTATTAGTCGACCTTTGGTGCTTAGCAAAGTGCTTGTATATATATATATGAGCTTTTACAACTCCGTTTGAGTGAATAAAACACAGGCAGAATCTGTCCGCAGCCAGGCAAGGATCGGGATATGAGCACACTTTCCAGTTGTCTCTGTTTACAAGAGACAGGGAGAATCTTATTTTCTGGCCCCTGTCCTTGGTAAACCAGTCTCTCTATTTATTGTCCTTGTTATAGTTTGGGGTGGGAATGCCCTCCTATAGTTCTGTTAGTTTGACCTGCTACCACTTCCCCCTGATCTCTAGTACAACTCAAACTACTTTCATGGGTGGATCAAGACAACTCTATTCCTTCTCCCATTTCTGACCGTGGCTCCACCTATCATGGGAAAGTGGCCCCCAGAAGGTTGTCCACAAAGGAATGTGGCCCTCAGACTGAAAAAGGATCCCCTGCTAAAGCCTTTAAACTGTAGCCTACATGATGTGAGAGGTTTCCACTTAAGAATCCATTTTATACAGACTTATGCACATATGTTTTGGTGGTTTTGACCTGATCAAGCTCTGATCACATTGAATCATAGACTTGTAGAGTTGGTCATCTAGTCCTAATTCTCTGCAATGTATGAATCTCAGCAGAAACATTCATACAGATGACCATCCAACCACTGCTTAAAAACCTCCAAGGAAGGAGTGTCCACAACGTTTTAAGGGAGACCATTCCACTGTCGAACAGCTCTTACTATCAGAAAGTTCTTCCCGATGTTTAGTTGGAATCTCCTGTCTTGTAACTAGAATCCATTGGTTTGGGTCCTACCCTCCAGAATAGGAGAAAACAAACTTTCTTCTTCTTCCTTGTGGCAGCCCTTGAGATATTTGAAGACAGCTATCATACCTCCTCTCAGTTTCCTCTTTTCTCGGCTAATGAACATTGAGGCATCACACAGAATATAGATATATATTTAAAATATGGAAAATATATTTCCCGTCGTCTTAGCAGTGAACAGCCCCTACCATTCAGTGTGGCCTTTGACATCCTGGCAATTAAAACTCCCCTTATAGATGTATTCATGCCCCACGTGTCATTGTGAGCTCTCTACTAAGATTAATGATGGCCGTACAACCCATTTTCGGCTCTAGGCTGTGATTTTACAGTGAAGACTAGCATTCTGACAGATGGGGGAAATAACTCTCAGATACAAATTGCCAGCTCCGAAGTACTCGTGGTCTGCTCTCGGCCAAGGAAGGGACATTGTTAGTTCTGACACTAATACATGGCTCATTAAAGGTTCATATTAATACAAATATAGCCATTTGTTACAGTAAAAGTAAGATTCATTATATTCCAGAGAGAGAGAGGAGATGGGAAGTGGTAGGAACGCAGGAAAAGCTCTAGTCCATTAACCTTCAACCACAGCTACCAGGAGAGAAAATTGATGGAGCGATGTTTTACTTTGCTCCCAATTTAGAAAGGCAGGGGAAGCAAGACGGCCGAGGCAGACATTTACCCAGAAGCAGATCCGGTCCTACCATTAGACAGCAGGTGCTGGGTTACGTTGCAAGTAGGGATGGGGGAGAATTTTGGTGCAGTTAGGATTTTAATGCAAACCTAGCAATTTTTCGCTTTCCAAAACAACATGCAAACCAAAACACCTTGTGTGATGCAGTTCGCCCACCAAACCATGTGTATAAAAAAACTCTACATTGGGGGAATGAGTGCTCCAAAACACATAACTTAGTGAAGACCGTGTGTGAAAATGCACTCTGACAGAGGAAATTGCTTGCGAGAAAATGTGTACTCGTTGGGAGAAATTTGCACTCTAACGGTGGTGAATTTTCATGTGGACTTCCAAAAATACACAAATTGCAAGCAGATGCAAAATTGTGGAGAAAAATGGAAAAGTGAGAAAACGAGAAGAACCAAAATAAACAGATTCACTCACCCTCTGCAAAGTAGATGCTCTGCCACCACCTTTTGTGGGAGTCTGTTCCACTGTCAAACAGCTCATATTGTCAGAAAGTTCTTACTGATGTTTAATTGGAATCTCCTTTCTTGTAACATGAATTGATTGGATGAATCCATGAAGGCTACCCCTGGAATTTCCTACCATACAGCAAAGGGACATCTCTCATTACCTTTGGAGCATCCATCCCTAATGGCAAGTGACAATAAACAGTCAGAGAACATAGTTGCATGCTACACAGCCACCCCGCACCCCTTGAGCTAGACTGTTGCCTTCAAGATGCTATCCTTGTGCCACTAAGAGCCAGCTTCTGGTCTGCTCAGCTTCTGTGTATGGAAAGGGAAGGGCTCCATCAGAATTGTCAATGTTTGGCTAAAGCTCAAACACCTGCAAAATAGGCAGTTACCACAACTGCAGCAATAGGTCATAACACAATTGTCTTAGCATTGCTAGATTAATTAATACCCTTTGTAGGACAGGAAACTATTAACCATACTGTGAAGGAGTTTTGCAATATTGTAAAGTGGTGCTTAGCAATAAAGTCAGCTCACACGTGATGAAGGCCATGTAATGTGGATCACTTTAATCAATCTTTTGCACGGCTTTGATACATTCTGCTGCAAAGTCTCCCTGCCGTTTCTGCCTCTCTGCAAGCATTTTCGCATCTCAAATAAAACCAGGCTGTTGCTCACATCCAGGTGCTATACAATTTAAATGAATGGACATTTGAAATTACCCTCTGGCTAATAACACCACCCGAGTTCTAGAACACTGACAGGGCCAGTTTAAAACTGTCCAAGTGACAGTGTTATCTTTAAACCCTGGAGACGCAGGAGCTGGGTCATCATTTATCTAAGGCTTCCAGCCTAATTTTAACCTACTTGTTGAAAGTGAGGTACAAAGCTCAACAGAGCCAATAGCCTGCAGAGCTGTTTGATGAACTATGGGTGTGGGCAACCTAGACCCTTGGCCTAATTTTAAAAGCAAATTGTCCCATCAGATGTCTGATGAGAGCAAATCGTCCCTTCCATGTCAGTCTGCTGGACTGGTAGAGACAGTGGAAGGAAGATAGAAAGTCACACCCCTCCCCCCCCGTACTACACACTTAAAGTGGTACCTTCTGGCGCTTCCCTCACTGCGAGAAGCAAAGTTACAGGGAACCAGGCAGAGGGCCTTCTCGGTAGTGGTGCCCACCCTGTGGAACGCCTTCCCATCAGATGTCAAGGAAATAAACAACTCTATGGCATTTAGAAGACATCTGAAGGCAGCCCTGTTTAGGGAAGTTTTTAATGACTGATGTCTTAATGTATTTTTAATCTTTGATTGGAAGCCGCCCAGAGTGGCTGGGGATAAATCATCATCATCATCATCGGACAAATTTATGGCTATGCAAATTTTGAAACTGAGACACTGTGAAGGGAATAGGGGCATCCTAACAACTTTCAGCACTCTTAAGAAAGGACAGTTCTCATGCTTCTTTTGGGGGAAGCCGTGGCTGTCAAAAAAAGGTATGATACTGCTTTAAATGTATAGCGCAGAGACAGACAGCGAGAGGGAGGGAGGGAGAAGGGACTTTAGCCTTGACCATCACTGGCTATGGCCTCACCCACTGCTGGCATGCAGCCCCCTAATGGATCAACCTCAAGTGAATATAGTCTCAAGGATGTGTGTTTTCTACCAAAGCAGGGACCAGGCAGAAAAATGGCTGCTCACCACCTGCTTTAGCAGAAGCCTTCTCTTGACAGTATCTATCTCCTTAGAAATTACAAGAGCCTCTTTCAGACATTCTGAAACCATGGGGTGCACTAAGGGGGTGCAGGGGTCATAATCACATCTGCTGGTCCTGCCTTCCAAGCTCACCTGCGGATCATTTCTTTTATGCACAAACATGTCTGATCTGCCCCCCGCCTGGGTATAGATTTTTGCCGGGTATGTGATTTTTGCTGGGAGGTAGGTTCAGATGTATTGAAGGCCAGGGGTGGTGCCTGCAAACTCCAGTCTCAATTCTGCATCTCCCTGCTGAAGTTTGGAACATCTGGGTATGAATTCTCTCTCTTCCTCTTTCTCTCCCTCCATATCCTTCTCCTGCCAACAAGAACTGGTCCTGCTGCCATGGACATCAGATCCCTGTAAATGTACTTTGCAAAGTGGCCTTTTAGGAGGATGGGGGTGGGGGGAAATAATGCTTTGTTTCCCTGTAGTGTATTGTCATTATTGTTTCCAGAAGATTGGCTTCCTCTCCACTTTTCACTTCCATTCTGCTCTCTGTTATTTATTTTCCTTACCAGAGCCAACTTTGTCAACAGAACTGGTCAAACAGAGATAAAATGGCTCTGGAAACACTGAGAACTTAAGATAGCAGCAAAATCCTCCACGTGGATGAGCCAGTCCTGGCCAGGTCACAGCTGCTTTGCCAACTCTTAAATTGCTATCGTCACCATTCTGTCACCTGGCCGAGAAGAACTGAGGAGAGGCTGTGTGTGATTTGCACTAAGAAGGTCAGCAAGCAGATGGTGCCCCGTAGCAGGAAATCAGAACCTCGGCACACCTTTTACCCACCCTCATATTGCAAAAAAGGAGAACAAACACAACACAGATGACTAAAAAGTTGGGATGAGGAAATTTCTACAGTTCAGGAAAAGGCTGTAGCTCAACACTACTAACCCACCTCACATTTATAGATATACAACTTGTGTGTAACAAAGATCTCACTCGCTGGATCATCATCTTGTTGTGGTGAGTGGGCTTGCACATTGCTATGACCCTTGTGAGCGAATCCATCGGGAATCTTGTACTCCCAGCAGGGTCACCCAAGGCGGTAAGGTCAAAGGGAAGGAGCTAGACAAAGAATGATCCAAGAAGTCCTCAACAGCAGAACAGGCGGGTGATAACAAGTGGTATGTTACAATGGCTGTGGAGGTGGATGAAGGCTGCAGCAGATAAGAATCTAGCGGTCGTCGTGACTACTCATGCCATCGGAACAGAGCCTTACTGCAAAGACTGTGCGTTGATCATCATGCACTGATCTACACACATAAAACAAATTCATGCACAGGTGTCTTCCAAAAACCCATCCCAAACCCAAACTCCCGTGGCGATCAGCAAATGGTAACAGGGGCAGGATCATGAAATCTGGAAGCCTCTAGTCATGAATCGACACATGGGCGGTGGATACAGATTCAGTCATTCAAGGATCAAGGCAGTTGAGCAGCTCGGCAGCTGTATCCATGACTGAGCAGCCCTTTTTAGGATCCACTCTGCTCACCCCAAAAAGGAGAGGGGCTAGGGAAAGTGCTCTAAACATAGTCTGTCTCCCTTTTTCCCTGACTGGATTACCGTGCCCAGTGGGGTCACCACCCAGCGGTTGTAAAAGACAATCCCACCCGGAAACCAATGTCCCCACTGTGGAAGGGCATGTGGATTCAGAATTGGCCTCCACAATCACTTACGGACTCACTGTTAAAACCATGTTTATGGAAGACAATCTTACTCGGCTATGAGTGATCGAAGAAGAAGAAGAAGAAGAAGAAGAAGAAGAAGAAGAAGAAGTTACAAGGATGCAAGGTTCACCCCTTTTTTTGTACTCAACATGATCTTTGGAATGTTTTGATTGTTTTACATCAGTTTGTTTTAATATTTTGTCTGTGTGTTTTTTTTAAAGCATTGTATTAATCCCCATGGTTCAAATCCCCGTGTCGGGGTGAGCTCCCATTGTTCGGTCCCAGCTCCTGCCAACCTAGCAGTTTGAAAGCACATCAAAGTGCAAGTAGATAAATAGGTACTGCTCCAGCAGGAAGGTAAACAGCATTTCCATGCACTGCTCTGGTTTCACCAGAAGCGGCTTACTCATGCTGGCCACATGACCCAGAAAAACTGTCTGCGGACGAACATCAGCTCCCTCAGCCAGTAAAGCAAGATGAGCGCAACAACCCCAGAGTTGTTCGCGACTGGACTTAACTGTCAGGGGTCATTTAACTTTACATATTTAGTTTTTATTACATTGATTGGGATGGTCAATACTACCAAACAGCTGCTGGATTTCTTAAAACAACCTGATGCAAGGTAGTTTGTTTACCCCGCCATCCTTTGCCTTTAGGATGTACGGTAGAGAAGCTGACCTAAGGATTTAGTTTCTTGGAAACTGAAATGTAGCCGTTTGTTTTCATTGTGTCAGTTCTGCATGGTAAATCCAGGGCTTAATAGGAGAGCAAATGCTAAGACCCTTCAAAGCAGGCTTCCTCTTTGCATTTTGACCACAAGAAGTACTCCCTCATCTCATCAATAGTGGTGAGGAGCAATAATCTTGACAAAATCTAAATAGAGGTGTCTCAAATCTTGCAGAGTCCATAAAGTTGTATGCTTGTAAATGAATTCAGGAGGTACCTAATAGTGGCATAGAATCCCAATTTACAGGGAGAGAGCAGGTCATAATTAGTTCTGAGAGTTTATTAGCTGCAAGTAGCTGTTCTGTTTCTTCTGTTTTCTTTGTTTTACCCTGTTTAACCATTGGGAATATCATAGAATTACAGAATTGTAGAGTTGGAAGGGAACCCAAGGGTCCTGTAGTCCAACCCCTACAGAGCAGGCATCACAGCTAAAGAATCCTTGACAGACACCCATCCAAACTCTGTTTAAAAACCTCCAATGAAGGAAAGTTCACCGCCTTTCAAGATAGTTCATTCCGCTGTTGAACAGCTCTTACCAGCTCCTATCAGCTGGTAAGCTGAATCAGTTGAATTTGTTTGGAAGCCCAAATGAGAGCTATAGATCCTGTAAGTGACATATGAGGCATTTTAAATTTTGGAATGGATAAATCTGTCAATTCCGGTTTCTCTGATTTCCTCATGTTCCCCATTTTAACTTCAGTTCTCCATGTTTCCATATCAGTTGCAATTTTTTCCCCTTTGAAAAGTCCTCATGAGAACTTATCAAAAATTTGGTGCAAATTTTCCCTAATAATCACATTTTGTATGCTTATTTGCAATGCATTTTATATGCTGTTTTCACTGACAGATGCATTTTAATGCACACTTTCCTCCAATATGCACATTTTTGTTTACATTGGTCGGAGAGCAGCAATGCAAAATTGAGAGAACTGTGAATTTCAAAGGCTAGAGGCGCTTTGATTCACATAGCATTTCAGGAAGCAAAAATTAGATTAGGTTCACATTAAAATGCTAACCAAAATGGAGCTAAACCAAAATGCCACACAAAGTTCTCACCAACTTTATAGACAACAAAGTTGGGTAGGGATGTTTATGGTAGTGCAGTTGGATGGGGAGGTAAAGACTGTTGTTGAGAGTGTGTCAGTGCAACATTTTCATAAGGTACATGTTGAGGTAATACCAAAGAGAATGTGTGACTTAAATGTAAGATTCTCAACTTTTGAATTGTATTGTATGGATACCTCTTCTATTCTTTCGTCAGCCAGAACTTTAAAACTTTTAATTTGTAGTTGTCATAACTCTGAGGGTATCTCCTGCTAACTTAACAATAACTTTTCCACAAGTTAATGAAGACCTCAAGTTTAATGGTTCCCATAAACACCTCAACTGTTGGCCCTTGGAATGAATATTGTCCGCAGCCTAGTTATTGCTTTGCATAAACAAGACTTATCCTCACATTACTATTATAAAATGTACAGAGCAGCCACTTTTATTTATGCAAGCTATAGATGTCACTTTAAAGTGTCTGTCTATGGGGGACTGGACAATATATGGGTCGTATCCAGCTACATTCTTCTCAGACCAGACCCACT
This sequence comes from Podarcis muralis, assembly GCF_964188315.1. Classification (NCBI taxonomy): domain Eukaryota; kingdom Metazoa; phylum Chordata; class Lepidosauria; order Squamata; family Lacertidae; genus Podarcis; species Podarcis muralis. The sequence goes on along the minus strand of NC_135661.1, from coordinate 69,691,002 downwards.
GAAATGAATGGGCCTAAAATAGCCTTGTGACATGGGGAGATTCCTATTTAGTTTTTCACTTGAAATTTTGTACACAGCAAAGATATACTTTTTATGAGTTTGCAATAAAGAAATGAATTGGTTATAATAATTCCTTTCCCACCACCACTTTTTATTGACTAAAAAAAGGTAAAGGACCCCTGACAGTTAAGTCCAGTCACAGACAACTCTGGGGTTGTGGCGCTCATCTCACTTTACTGGCCAAGGGAGCCGGCGTACAGCTTCCGGGTCATGTGGCCAGCATGACTAAGCCGCTTCTGGCGAACCAGAGCAGTGCATGGAAACGCCGTTTACCTTCCCGCCGGAGCGGTTCCTATTTATCTACTTGCATTTTGATGTGCTTTCGAATTGCTAGGTTGACGGGAGCTGAGACCGAGCAACGGGAGCTTACCCCATTGCGGGGATTCGAACCACCGACCTTCTGATCAGCAAGCCCAAGAGGCTCAGTGGTTTAGAACACAGCGCCACTCACATCCCTTTTATTGACTACTTGATTCTTTTTTGCAATATCAAAACAAATCATTTCATGCTTAATATATCCCCAGGAATCATTTCATCTCTACAAAACAAATGGTGACCAGTTCACACTCATCTGAGTCCTTCTGTTCCATCATAATTCATAACTGGTGATTTTATCAATTCCTGTTCAGTTGGCATTCATATTTGAAGCCATCTAGCATCAATGAAGGGGTAGCCATTTAAATCCCCCATACAGCTGTGACTTAATTCTACTGGAAGCATGGTAGGAAATGACAAGGAACAAAGCCACTGCCCAGCTGCTTGATCTGGGAGCCCCCATCTAGGCATCAGTACTGGGGTAGATGTTAGAATTCCTATTCTGTGATTGCAGCCATAGGATTGTTGTCTTTCACATGACGGTGTATGTTTTGACTCCACAGAGTGGGAAGTGACGGAGACAGGATGTTTGTGTTACTGTGTTCCACGAAATGGGACTATTGTCCTTTGTTCATTCTCTTTGCTGTCTGATGCCACAGAGAGAGGGGTCCATGTTGCAGTGCTCTGTGTGTGTTTATGTGTAAATAAAGTAGATTAGCCAAAATGCTGAGTTGCTGAGTTCTGTCACGCAAGCTGTGAAGACTCTGCGGATCCCTAAGTGTGCCTATATCTGTTGGCATCGGTCGCTGTGATGTTCGGGCTGAAGAAAGCTTTAGAAGCTCCCAAATGATTGACCAGGAGGGAGAGAACATGCCAGTCAGGCATGTGTCTCTGCCAGGGTCCTACTCGAGTGTAGGATGAGCTCCTGACAGTAGGTAGCTGTCAGGTCAGTGAGACCCCAGCAGTTACCCTAGGGTGCCGGGTGCTGTCACCAGAACTCTTGAGTGCTGCTTCCACACCTTTTGTTCACCGCTTATCAGTCCATCCTGAACGTAGGAAAAACTGAAAATTGATCTGTTCTGTGTTCTTTGAAGAGGTACATTTGCAGTTGCACTTGCACTTGGAGTCATTCGCTTCCTTGGTACAAGTGCTTTTTCTTGTAAATAACAGTGCATTTCAAAATTCACAGAAAAGGCCAATTGTTGCTATGGAGCTCTCCAGTTAGACACTTGCATGCCCCTTATTGTCAAGATATCCAAGAGGTGCAGTGACCCCAATTAATCAAATAGTGCTCATTAAGAACAATATCTTGGGGAAGGGGAGAAAATAATCAGATATTGCTTTTGAGATAGTTTGCAAAGTCAATTGAATCCGTTCTTCAGCTGAACTTTGTCATAAAGCAGATACCTTTATGAATGATGCACTGTATAATGCCGACCCAAAGTGTTAATGCAAACCCAGAGAGCAATTAATGCAAAACCAAGTTAGAATAAATAATTGCCATAATTTGCCTTGGGGGAAAACACTGTTATACATGTTTTTAGTCAGTTAAGGTGATAAGATTATTCACAGTAATGATGTGGTAGACATTCATCATTACTCGGTTTGGAATATGAATGTGTGTAGCTGCTAAGGTTTGCCTTAGTTGGGGTGAGGGAAGGTAATTTTTAATTCCCCCCTCAGACAAACCCTCTTTTGTATCTTAAATAAGGTGCCATGTGCCATGGGGTGGATAGTTTCCATGGCAACTATGGACTTTGGTGACCTATATTTCCCAATGTCCCTAGCATACTTTTCAGATTTATACATTTCACTGATTTTGCAATCATTTTGACATTTCAAAACTTGACTTCCTTCCCCCGCTTTCTATGGTTCCTTTAATTTATTTTTAATATTTTCTGCATATCCAAATTGACTTAATTTGCTCATTTATTCATCTTCTTTAAATATATGCTCTTATGAAACTGCAGGTTATTACAATAATCCTGCCAATGTTTTTATTTGTTTACAATTTATCTGTAAATATTCAATAAACCATTTCCATTCTTTTATAAAGCGTTTGTTATCTTGATTTGTTATTCTTCTGGTAAGTTTTCCCATTTCTACATATTCCATAAGTTTTTGTATCCATTCTGCTTTTTCTAGGACTTCTTTCCATTTTGGGGCAAGTAACATTCTTGCCGCTGCGGTCGCATACATGAATAAGTTTCTATACATTTCATGTAGTTCTGTCCCTATAATTCCCAAGAGAAAAGCTTCTGGTTGGTTTTTTTTTTTTTTTTATGAACGTTATTTTAAGCATACTTTTCATTTCATTATATATCATTTCCCAGTAAGTCTTAACTTTACTACAAGATCACCACATATGATAAAAAGAACCTTCTTTCTCTTTACATTTCGAACACTTATTTGATTTATATTTATACATTTTTGCCAGTTTATTCGGTGTTAGATACCATCGATATATCATTTTCATATAATTTTCTCTGTAAATTTTATATCCATATTCCACAACCATTCCCATGCTTCCATGTCTATTTTTTATAATTTCTTTTAAAATTTTGCAACACAAACACTAATAAAAAAATAAAAAGCAAAAATAACATCAAAGGAAAATACAAAAATCTATATTAAAAAAATTAAACAATGTGTGTATTTTTATATATACCATGTTTCAATTCTTCTTTTCTTCCAATTGACTTCCTTCATCCTCAGTGTGCTTCTACTTTAATCTTTAGTAAACTGTTTCCTTTTCATTTCATTTTTACCCCTTTTTCTTTCTGTTTTTAGCTTTTATCCCATAATTCGTTTTACAAAAGTTAATCAAAACAAGTCCAAGTATTAATCTGAGGGCACTGTTTTTTAAGGTAATCCTCATATTTTCCCCATTCTTTTTGAAATTTTTGTTTGGTCTGACCCCTAATTGCACCTGTCATTCTAGCCGTGCTTCCATGTCTATATTATGACCAGTTGCTTGAATGTTTTTTAATTGCCCTTCCATGCTAATAAGTATCTTCGGCCAGCCTGTCAACTGGGTCAAAGGGACACTGGCCCAGAGGGCGGGAGGCAAAGGGGTTGCCAGGCACCTGTCTGTAATACAGAGAAGCTTATTACTCTTGTTCAGGTCAGCTGAGGCTTCTGTAGCAGCCCAAAGGCATTAAACCTTCCAGAGAAGGAAGAAGCCTCATTGTATCATTGGCAAGCCAACACTGTCCACCTGCTGACTAGTGGCAAGTGTTCCTTTTCACTGCCCTGAATTGATAAGTGGGACATTAACGAATGAGCCACATTTGCCGTTGAGGAGACGGGGAGAAAAATACACCCCCCAAACACTCATCTCACAGCTGTTGCTCCATTGCTGTTATTTGTGCAAATGTATGTGCTCAGCGGGTAGCAATCTGCTTTAGGACTCCATGAGCTACAATGCAACACTGTACATTTATTGACCCAAGCCAAAGATGATATCCAAGAGAAAGAATGCTTATTGATTTGTTTTCTTGTAGTTGGTATTTTCTCCTGCAAGCTGCTGCAGGTTCATGATTTGTTTTCACCTCTCACGTTTATGTGTCTATTGACAGAGAAAGACAGAGTGAGAAAGAATTTGGAGTGAGGTTTTTCTGAGCCGTCACTGCTACTCTCGCAGCTTTCTGGGCAACTCCAGATTCTTAAACGCTATGATTTAGGACTCGCAGCTAGAAAGGCATCAGAAAACCTCTCTTTAGGTCATCTGTTAAAAGTCTCGTACTATCAAGGCAGTCATCTATAAGAGCCTGTTGTAACCTGATATTTTCTTCTCGTGTACAATGTTGTCGTTCTTCCTGCCCGTTGGACTTGCGCATTTTCACTTCACCCTGTGCAGGAGTAAGCCTTGCAATATTTCTTCCCAAAGGGGCCAAACAGAAGGGCTTCTTTGGCCAATCAGAGAGAGTGTTTGCACCAGCATTTATAAGAATTCTGTGGTAACACAGATTTAGCAAAGCATCACCCCAAAATCAAAAACAAGGAGAAAAGCAGGATAATGACAATGACTTCCTAGGGAACAGTTATGGAGTTCGGTAGAATCCTTTAGTCATTTCTTCCCTATATGGGGGGGGGGGGGATGAAGTGGTGACTCACACCCCTGCGGCAGCAATTCCAGGGTCCCCCTCTTAAAGGGGTTCTATATATGGGTGTCACTGGCCATAAAATGAAAGATCGTCAGTGAACTGCACTGTGGGGATTTGGGCTTGGCTGCCTGCCTACACTTACATCTCACAGAGCACCCCCATATCACATTTACCCTGATGAGCCCCAGTTCCCCCAGCTGGGGGGTTGGGAGGGGTACACACCCAAGGCCTAAGCCAAGGTCTTCCTACATTCGGAAGTTTAATAAAGTTGTGGCCTAATTTTAATTCCATATAATGATGTCAGAGTCTTTATTCCTTCCTTATGATTCCTGGGAGCTGGGGCTGTTACCGCCTGGTCATGCAATGACTTCCCAGGGAATCAGACCAGAAAAAGGCAGCATGCATAAGAAATGGGGACAGTTGTAGCGTGTGGTTAAGGTAGATCATACTATACTTCTGAAATAGCTGCCTCTGTTAAGTCGCCCCCCTTTCTTGTTAATTCCCTACACATTATGCACTAATCAGAGAAGGCTGAGATATGCATTGATATAAGCCATGCAAAGAAATAAAGAAAACAAAATGAGGCAGTATTATATTTCAATTAAAAATCCATGAAAATTGTGACTAGGCTTTTTAATGGAACGTTGTTAATTAAACTATGCTCTTGGTATACCCGAGTGTCATAAAATGTATTTGGAAAAGATGAAAAATAATAGTGGAAATAAACTTGGACTATTCATCTAGCAGTGGAATTAAAGGCCTCTTGTTTCTATTGTGCATTTAGATTTCCAGAATTAAATGAGTGTGAAGCAATTACACACACACACACACACACCAGCAGAAATGCTATCATTTTTATTGCAACTGAATGTATGTGACATTTCATTGTTATGATGCTTTCCTCTTTGTGCTTCGTTGCTTGCCATGCTCCTTCCTTGCAAAACGACAGGACTTAATCTCTGTTGGACAGATTCCCATGTAACCCAACCAATTCCTTAAAGAAGTTGATTTTTCATATATTTCTCAAAGCAGCTTTTTCAAGAGGTTGGTGATGTCACTGGGGAATAAGAAATACCTGTGAACTTTTTTTAAAAAAAACCAACCAGAAACAAAAACAGAGCAAAGACCAAATTTCATGTTAATGACAGAAAATTTAAAAGGAGAAGAAATTTATGAAAGTGATAGAGGTCACTTTATCACACTAATATGTGAGTTATTATTATTCTAAATCCACACAGAAATCCACATTGAAATACATATTGAAATGTGTGGGTGTGTTTTCTTTGTAAATGTATTTGTGTAAATGTATTTTCGAAGCACTCTGGATTTGTTGGTTCTTTGTTAAAGCAGCACAGCGTAGGGTTCTTCGAAAAAACTAAATAAAACTTTTCAAAAAGATCACCCTCTTCTATTTGTTAACAGAAAACAATCCCAAGCTCTCCAGTGTTTGAGAGGCACCATTTGAGACAGCCTCACTTCCAGCTAAGTCCTTATTTCTGTCTCATATTCCATGTCAGGCTTCCTCAACCTTGGCCCTCCAGATGTTTTGAGACTACAATTCCCATCATTCCTGACCACTGGTCCTGAAAGCTAGGGATCATAGGAGTTGTAGGCCAAAAATATCTGGAGGGCCGAGGTTGAGGAAGCTTGTTCTATGTTTTCCAAAATGACCGCTCCCCGCTTAAAACAGGGGGTGCCCTTTGCGTGGACGCACGCAGCCCCTAGATCTGGAGTGGCTCTAACAGCATAGGCTTGGTTTGCCTTCCCACAGGTGGGATACCTGGAGGTCTCCGCCTACATAGACTTTGCTGGAATAACAGACACAAAATAAGTGTGACAGAATGCATGAGGCTTTCTTGAGGGCCCTGATCCAACTCAGAGGAATATTTACCTTGCAATTTGATTTGGAAAGGGGGGGAGCCCCTCCCCAATCATCTGGATTCACCTTGTTAATTAGTATCGCCACAGTGTCAATGCACACACTTAGTTGGATTGGGAAAGCACAACAGAAAAAGTCTGCAGAGCAGTCAAATAATGGAATGCGGTGTGTGTGTGTGTGTGTGTGTGTGTGTGTGTGTGTGTGTGTCTTTATCCTTCCTGATGACATTCTGCCAGCTTGTGAAAACATCCTTGCTTTGAAAGGCCTTTGCCTGCAGTTAGGGCAGATGCTTTTATTTTGGCTCATCTCTCTATGCCTTTTTATCACCACTATTATTATTAAGGTTTATGCTGCTGCTTTTACTACACTTTCATTATGTGTAACTTGCATGCGTGTTGTGCTGCATTTTATGGCTGAATTGAGTCCCTTTTTCCCCCACTCGCAGTTTTACAATTTGGCTGTTTGCTTTAACTGGTTTTTTTTTGTTTTTTGTTTTTTTTTAAAACCAAACTGCTGCTGGTTGCTGATTATGCTGCTATTATGGATTTCTGGGTTTTTCATGGTTCCTTGTTCTGCATTGTATTGATTTTTAATTGCTATGTATTGCCTCGAGTGCCTTACGGTAGGGAGGCGATGCATAAACCTCTGAAGTAAACATATACCTAAATAGGAAAGGAAAGCTCTTCACTCTAAATGCCACCCAGACCCCATAATCTTCCTCTACGCTTTCAGGTGTCTACATCAGGATTATAATTCCAACAACAATACATTTCCCCTTGTTAAAAATGTAAACAAGATTAAAACAACCAGCACCCATTAACCGTTCTGCAAAAGCTGCTTATGAATCTCAAGCTACGTGCACACCATATAGTTATAGCACACTGAAAGCTCATGACTTCCCCCAAAGAATCATGGGGACTGCAGTTTTTAAAGGGTGTTGGGAATTACAGCCCCTGCAATTTTGGCAACCTGTTTGAAGGATGGGTAGCTGGAGACAGTTTGGTGAGTTGGGCAGGGTGCATAAACAGAGAGATGCTGTGCTGCTGTCCATGTAACCTGTTACATAAGGGCATAAGAAGAGCCCTGTTGGATCAAGCCAAAGGCCCACCCAGGCCAACGTTCTGTTCTCACAGTAGCCAGTTGGATGCCTTTGGACACATGAATGCCCAGCACATTTCATTAGGGTGTGCATGCAAGGATATTTTTTTTTTAAATGCAAGCAGTTATTGAATATATACCCATACTCAATCACTGAGGACTTTACAGTCATACCTCGGGTTACAGACACTTTGGGTTGTGCGATTTTGGGTTGCGCACTGCGCTGAACCCGGAAGTACAGGAATGGTTACTTCCGGGTTTTGGCGCTTGTGCATGCACAGAAGCGCTAAATTGTGCTTTGCACATGTGCAGAAGCGCCAAATCGCAGCCCACGCATGCGCAGATGCACAGGTCGCAGGTTGAAAATGCTGCAGATTGTGAACGTGCCTCCCGCACGGATCACGTTCGCTACCCGAGCATCCACTGTATTATTATTTATCAAACTAACAGGAAAAAACTAAAACTTAACTAAATGCATTTTTTAAATTAACAACTAAACACTCAAAAGATATGAACGTTAAAATGAGACACAGAATACCATTATTTTTTGCCGTAGTGATAACAAGCAGTATACAAAGATACCGCCAGTTTTCATTATCTTTATCTTTAACCAGATAACGAGCTAACCCAAAAGAACCAAAACAGATTAAGGTTTCTTGATCTTCCTTTGTTTAGAGAATGAGACATCGCTCCCCAGGTGTGAGCAAAAGATGTTGAGCTGAGCTCAGGCGGAGAAGAAACATGAGGCAGAGACAGATGCAGGCAGAATAAAAAGGCTGGAATGGACCTGCAGCTTCTGTCTGCTCTGCATCCAGACAAAGGCAGAGCAAGGTGGGTGCAGTCTGCCCCGGGTGTCACCTCCAAGGGGGGTGTCAAAATGCTGTTTGGCACCCAACGTCTGTGAGAGATGTGCAGTGGCTTTGGAGCGTGCAGGCTCCCCACTGCAGAACCGGTGGTCCGCCCACCACAAGACTCCTCATTGGAAGATATGCAATCTCTGTAGAAAAACCTCGATAACTTTGGATCTCCCCAAAAAGCTCAACAACTTTGGCTCTGCAAAAAAGCATACAAAATAAAGTCAAACCATTTTTGCAGGCAATAAATAAATAAATTTCAATGTGTGTGTGTGTGTGTGTGTGTGTGTGTGTGTGTGTGGCAGGGGTGACAAGAAATTTTCTGCACCGGGTACCACCTGCCCTTGCTACACCACTGATCCATTCCAGGCCTTTTCTTCTGCCCATGTCTCTCTCTGTCTGCTTTCCTCCTCCTCCCTTCTGCATCTGTCTCTCCTCCACTGCCTCTTCCCTGGTGGTTGTGCTGTTCTATACTCTCTCCTCATTGCCATGATTCCCAGTTTTTATATGTATCAGGTGGAGGGGCAGCACAACCTGTGTGTACAGAGCCTTAGTGGCTAGTTGTCATTGATAACCTTTGCCACCCTGTTGTCACAGGGTCCTGTTTCTTTAATACTTAGTTCCTTCCTCCTCAGAAGACACTGGAGGTAAGGGCAGAAAGCATTACTTCCTGCTTCCTACTATCACTCTGATGCAGCCAGGGATGCTTCCTGCCCTCAAATGTAGCTGAAGGCTCATACATCATCATCATCACGGGATAATCACAGTTTATTGCTGAGCCTGTATCTTTATCTCCTGAGCCCAAGCTTGGATGTTGCATTAGCGTCATTAATCTGATTCTGACATTAGTATACACATTGCTTGCGCATTCATTGCTTAGATGATTGTTCCATCCCAAACTCTCTCTTTTGATCTAATCAGTCATTTTGGAAGCTGTTTTTATCTCCAAGCCCCTGTTCCTCCTCCCTCGCCGCCACCACCCCTCTGCCGTCATTTTGTGCAGCAAGAAGTACTTAGCGAAAGCCTTATGGATCCACATTTCATCACACTAAATCAATGTAGCATAAGAGGGAAGTTTAAAACCAATCTTTTATGCATCACCACTTACAGAGACGAGGACCATTACAAGCAAAATCAATCAATAAAGCCTGTAACTCTAAAGTAACTCCTGAATTGAATCAATGATGCTTATGGAGTAGAATGGAAGGCAGTGTATGCACAGGGTGTGTGTATGTACATTAAAGCCAACAAATTCTTTCTGGAGTGCTTTCCATCTCTTTTAAGATGAAACATTCAGGGCTCATTCCCTGAACTTTTCAGGACAAATATTTCACTCCATTGCACCAAAGTATTAGGAGGCAATGGAAAATGCCAGTGTACACAGTTGCAAGTTATAGTGAATTGCATATGTCCTGAATTGCTCCTTTGTCCCTTGTCCCTGACTTCCTTCCCCAGCTCCCTGCTAATATCATTCAGCCTGGACACTGAGGCACCAAGGGCCTTCTGGTGGTTCCCTCACTGTGAAAAGTGAGGTTACAGGGAAGCAGGCAGAGGGCCTTCTCGGTAGTGGCACCTGCCCTGTGGAATGCCCTCCCATCAGCTGTCAAGGAAATAAACAACTATCTGACTTTTAGGAAACATCTGAAGGCAGCTCCGTTTAGGGAAGTTTTTAATGTTTTATAAGTGTTTTATTTTATTTTTAATCTTTTGTTGGAAGCCGCCCAGAGTGGCTGGGGAAATTTTTTATTATTATTATTATTATTATTATTATTATTATTATTATTATTAGCCTTTGACAAAAGTTCAGTTTCCAAAATGCAGAGGGATAAAATGTGATGATGAAACTAGTTTTGTTTCCATCACCGTTGTTTCTTAAAAATAAATAAATCAAGTATTATTGCACAGAAAACATATGTTGGCTGTGTACCTAATACAAGCTGAATCTTATTACGTTATTTTGCAGCTAACATGCCCCGGGTATGTGTTATCACAAAAAGTGCATGGAGAAACAATATTGATTCTTTTGCCTAAATGTCTTAATGAAATGCAGGTCTTCCATCATTTAGAGAGCCATCTGTCAGGATGGGATTTTTTAAAAAAACACACAATGCTACCATCAGAACAATAAATGTAATTCAATTTTAGAGCCTAGCCTAATCTCTTTGGATACAAACCACATGGCCGCAATGCATGCTCCCACCATCAGCTGTTCAGTGTACTGGGTTAGACTTAATCAAAGTGCAACACAATGAAAGCAATCAATGTAACAATGAATAATTTTCCTGCTACTTGTTTCTCAAAAGATCTCTTTATGCTGGCTCACTTTTTGAAATTTCACCTGCAAAGGTTGTCCCTGCAAACCATTTTTTAGTAAGGGTGCTCCCATTCATTTTCATTGCTGAAGCCTGAATTCATTTCATTGTTCATTCATTAAAATCATTCTTTTTTCATATTGAACTCCATCTATTTCATTATGTCATTTAGTTTCTGCTTCCCAGTCATTTGGGTGGGAAACCTGAGCGCTCTTCTCTATTCATAATTTTGGAGTTTTCCATTGTATTAGCATGCCAACCACCTTTCCAAAGAATCAGGCTGCCCAAATTCCAAGACAGATAAGAAGGGAAAAAAAGACTCCCCATTTCACAGGCAATTTTAATAGGTAGATAGATTGAGGCATACTACCTAAACCAGAGGTAGCCAACGTGATGCTCTGCAGATATTATACACTACAACTCCCATCAGTCCCAGCATGGCAGATGGTGAGGGATGATTGAAGTTGCAGTCTCCAACATTTGAAAGATACTATGGTTGACTGTCCCTGACCCAAATGGATGGTGGATGGTTTTTTGGGGGAGGGATGGGATAAGTCAGGGAAAACACAATGTGGGATATGTTTTGATGCTTACTGTTAACTACAAGGTGACTGAGAAATAGGATATGCTTTCCTGAGAAAGGAAAACAAACAAAAAATGCAATAGCCCTCTTCCTGGGTTACTTGTGTGAAGGGGGCTGGATTAGACATCCATGTGTTAGTATGTTTGTTGGCAGGCTACACATGAGCAGGTTCTTCAACTCAGAGAAGACTGAGTGGTGACAGGAATGTGCAAAAAGCTTGTTTTCTGCTGCTCCAGAGGGTAGGACCTGAACCAACTGATTCAAATTACAAGAAATGAGATTTCAACCAAGAACCTTCTGGTGGTTTTGGTTAAAGAATAATTCCCTGGTTCCCTAGACCTCTGCATGGAGCAAGCACTCTCTGGTAAGAGAGCCCCAGCAGAGGTTTGAAATCACAAAACATGCAGCAAAGTAAGACTCTAAGACCTTTAAAATATCCCATTTTAAGTCACTTACAAAACTTCCCCTTTAGCATAGAGAAGACCACACAGTTTGATAAGTTCAAAATGGTTTACTTACAAACTACATCAAAGATCAGATTTATGTGCTTTTCCATACAGCAGCAAGAAAACACAGGCAGGTAAACTTAGTTTCAAAATTGGCAATAAAATGTTTCTAAACACATGGTCTGAGCTTGGAGTGATCAGGCCAGATGTCTTCTCTGGTGAAAGGGAGTGAACAAAGAACTTTTCTAACCCTTTGCCGCCCAAGGTGAAGGGGCGTGACCTAGAATCATAGAATCATAGAATCATAGAATCATAGAGTTGGAAGAGACCACAAGGGCCATCGAGTCCAACCCCCTGCCAAGCAGGAAACACCATCAGAGCACTCCTGACATATGGTTGTCAAGCCTCTGCTTAAAGACCTCCAAAGAAGGAGACTCCACCACACTCCTTGGCAGCAAATTCCACTGTCGAACAGCTCTTACTGTCAGGAAGTTCTTCCTAATGTTTAGGTGGAATCTTCTTTCTTGTAGTTTGGATCCATTGCTCCGTGTCCGCTTCTCTGGAGCAGCAGAAAACAGCCTTTCTCCCTCCTCTATGTGACATCCTTTTATATATTTGTACATGGCTATCATATCACCCCGTAACCTCCTCTTCTCCAGGCTAAACATGCCCAGCTCCCTTAGCCGTTCCTCATAAGGCATCGTTTCCAGGCCTTTGACCATTTTGGTTGCCCTCCTCTGGACCTAGTCAACAGCTTACTCTATAGACTTAACCCCTTCATGCATTAACTAAAGCTAAGTATGCTGGGTTGTATGAGGCTGAATTATGCCACATAATGGTGGAATGGACTACCTCGGAAGCTGGTGGACTCTCCTTCACTGGAGGTTTTTAAACAGATATTGGATGGCCATCTGACACAGGGTTGAACTAGTTGACTCCTGGTTACCTTCTAACTCTGTGGATTCTATGGATCCCAATTCTATGAGTGAGAAAGTTAGAGGTGATGTAAAACAAAGCAAGACCCACAACCTTGTTGCCGGCATAGGAGTACATCGCAATAGCTTACATCGAATGACTTAAATTAGGGTTGCCATATTTCAAAAAGTGAAAGTCCGGATACAAAAGTTGTTGCGCTTTCCCCCCAACCCCCCAAGTTTTGAAATATTTTTCATGAAATTTGCCAAAACCTACACTTCCAACATGGGTTGTCATACATCCAGATTTTCCCAGACATTTAAGTGATTTCTGCCCAGACACTGTTTACAAGGGCTGAATCCTGGCTATGTCTGAGAAATTCCGGACGTAGAGCAGCCTCTACAATAAAAACTGGTATTAAATCATCATAGACCCAGGAAACCTGAGTAAATAGAGACGTCTTACTAACCAACGAAATGTCAATACTGTTGGTGCCTGCTGGACTTAAATGATATGGGGAATTTAACCATTTTAAAGTTTTGATTATTGACATTTCCAAACCCCTTTTATGTCAATGCCTGCCTAGAGTAATTGTTTTGCTTTAATATATAGCACTTTGTGTGACTGACTGAGATGGGAGCCTCTGCATATAGAGAAATATATCCCATGCATTATGCATACATACAGGCTGCATCTGCACTATACATTTCAAGCAGTATCATAGTACTTTAGACAGTCGTAACCTAACCTCCCCAAATGTTCAGGAAACTGTAGTTTGTTATGGGTGCAAGGTTTGTTCGGACAGAGCTAGTTTCCAGAGTAGTTTAAAAATCAATCCATCTTCCCAAGGAACTCTGGGAATTGTAGCACTGTGAGGGAAGTAAGGGTCTTCCAATCTCTCTTAGCACCCTTAACAAACTACAATTCCCTACCCCACTTTCCCTCAATCTTTCTCCTGACTGTCCAATACAAGCATCTACTGAGAAAGCCACTTCCGGCCTCGGGAGGAGGTGGTGTTGCGGGCTTCACGCTCCCAGCCCTGTGCGATCTGGGGGAATCCTCTGCTGCGTCATCCCCTGGCCAGCCAATCGGCTGGCTCAGGGGTGTGTGGCTTGCCTACATTTAAGGCAAGCGCGGCAGAGGATCTCCCTCTTTGGCTACTCAACTGCGCTAATTTCCCACCCACCCGCCCTTCAAGGTTTCTTCTTTGACCTTGCTATGGACTTCGGTTGGTCGCCATTAAGGGGCCTGGTAGGAATTTTTCCACTTGGCAAATTGGCACTGGCCATTGGGTTTTTTCGCCTACCTCGTAGCAAATCATCACAACTTTCTTGGTTTGGGTGGTTAGGCATTGGTAGGGGTATTGTTATGCAGATGTATGGGGGGGAAAGGAGCACCGTCACCTCCCCCAGATATTGAAGGGTAGTCCGGTAAAGGATTCCCGGGGTGTGTGGCCCCGTCCGAAGCCTATGGAGGTGAGGGCCTAAGGCACGCCCCCAAGCGGTGACCCCAGGGGAGTGCCTATTTGATGTGCATTAGCAGGGCTCCCCCTGCTGGTGATAACCCTTCCCAGTCTTCAAGCAGACAGGCTGAAGCCGGATAGTCGATAGGACCAATGCCTAAGCCAATACCACTCATCACCTGTAACCGATAAAGTTGTGGCCAATTTTTAGCCCATTAACCTTAAATAACGGTGTCATGTGTCTTTATTCCTACTGGTGGGAGGCAGGAACTCGCCACACAACTCTGATGGATTTTCTCCTACGGTCGGCACAGGAGGAGCAAACCTTGGCAGACATGGACAACTAGCAAAGAGAAACTGGGACAGCTTACTCAAGTTTAGAGAATTCTACTCAGGGAGTATGTGGAGAGGATGGAGAATTTCGCTGGGCAGTATGGGTGGATGGAGGTCCTGGGCTGCCCAGATGACAAGATCCAGCCTTGCTGATGTGGTCTAAAGGAAAGCAGAGCAGTACGTTTGGCACCAGCTTGGCTGCAGGAATTTCTAGGAGATGTACAAGGCACAATCCAGCTGTCTTAGGGACTCTGCTCCACATTTGTGTAGTGTTTACTCCTTAGCCTTTTCTTCTTCCAGAGACATCCCACACAGCAGCAGAGGTTTAGATTCAGTTTTCCTTCTCCTAGATGGGCTGTTTTCCCAGGTTGAGGACCCTTACTTCCTTCTACAGAACATGCATAAACCGCCTTCTTGACTGTTTGACCCACAATTGGTCTCATCCGCTCAATCTGCTAGAACCTGTCTTCACATGCAAAGGGAGTCTTTAACTCACTGAGGTTTGAGACCCATCAGGTACCCTCACTTGATTTAGCCATCCATTCAAAGTTGTTCCCAGAGTGTGGCTGCTGTTGCATGCTGACAGCTTCTAGGAGCTACAGGTGAGAGCCGTCGGAATCCTTCGGGGATCGAGATGCTAGCTGGCTAGCCCCCAGCTGGATCATGCCCTTCCAGTTGTGACGATCCCCCAATTTCTGGTGTGACGTAAATCAGCGACTCAGACTTCAAAAGCCTGAGCATGCTATATTAACAGAGTGTACTGCACAAACAGAACAGGCGTGAGGCTTGTGGAAACATACTAACAGCTAAAGATTTATTAAGCATAAATCAGGACAAAGAAAACATGTCTTTTCCCTTTCTTCTCCTCAGAGAGACAGTGAAAAGCAAAAGCTATACACACAACGGAAGTTCCCAGCAAGCTGTGCTGGTATGTAAACAGACATGTGACATGCAACAGTTCCATGCCTGCAACTAAAGGTGGAACAGAATTTTCCAACAAGAGCTGGGTGCAGGGTGGGAACCAAAAGTGGACAAACTACCCAAGATGACCAACTACCCCACCACAAGCACTACCTCTACTGTAACACTCCATACACCTGGGAATACCCAAAATGTATTCAGTACAATTGTGGAAAGAGAGACTAGTGGGTTGCTGGATAGCTCACAGCATATGCATATACACCTCCCCATCGACACATTGCCTGAGGCTGAGAGCTGCACAGGACTGGTCTCTAATGGTATAACAATACGACTGCTGAAAAATAATGGATTAAATATTTCATGAATGAAGATTCATTATTGCACTCTTTGTAGGAGATTGGAGCAGTAGAAGTGGGTTTTCTGTGTGGTCCCATTGAAGTATAGAATCATAGAATTGTAGAGTTGAAAGAGACCCCAGGGGTCATCTAGTCCAACCCCTGCAGTGCAGGAATCTCAGCTAAAGCATCCATGACAGATGATCGTCCAACCTCTATTTAAAAACCTCCAAGGAAGGAGAGTCCAGCAGCTCCATTGCATTGTGAGAAATTTAAAATGGCAACTCATAGCTGCCTTCTGCAGGGGAGGGGGAAGGACATGAGTCTGCTTCAGGGGGATTCTGGTAGGTTCATAGAATCGTAGAATTGTAGAGTTGGAAGGGACCCCAAGGGTCATCTAGTCGAACCCCCTGCAATGGAGGAATCTCAAGCATCCATGACATTTCAAACTTAAATACCTCCTATGAAGGAGAGTCCACAACCTTCTGAGGGAGACTCTTCCACTGCTGGACAGCTCTTACTGTCAGAAAGTTCTTCCTGATGTTTAGTCAGAATCTTCTTTCTTGTCACTTGAAGCCATTGGTTTGGGTCCTACCCTTCAGAGCAGGAGAAACTAGCTTGCTCCATCTTCCATATGACAGCCCTTTAGATATTTGAAGATGACTGTCATATCTCCTCTCACTCTCCTCTTTTCCAGGCTAAACATACCCAGCTCCTTAAACAATGCCTCATATAAGACTTGCTTTCCAGCCCCTTGATCATCTTGGCCACCCTCCTCTGCACACATTCCAGATTGTCAAAATCCTTAAATTGTGGTACCCGGAATAGGACACAGTATTCCAGGTGTGGTCTTACCAAGGCAGAATAGAGTGGTATTATTAATCCCCTTGATCTGGACTCTGTACTTCTGTTGATGCAGCCTAAAATAGCATTAGCTGGTGCCCATATTCGAAATGTGTCCTTTGGTCCAAAAAGTTTGGCATACCATGAGATAAATAAAGAAAATGACAGCAAGAGCTGGTTATCTGCAAACACAGTGGCACCTGCTTAAAAACTAGTTCAAACTATGCATTAGTATCAGTGTCTGCTTTTTTTGGTTCTGAAGGAAGAGGGAGATTTTTGTGGGATGCTATTGCTGCATCTCCAGAAGAATCTGGACGAGGCAGAAAGAGGGGGCAAGTAGTCATAGGAGTGGAGAGGAGCTGAGATTAACACAATTTAAAATGTGTGTGTTTACTCTGATCCTCTCGGAGCTATCTTTTAAATAGGATAAAATGATCCGTTAATCCCCCATATCTTATTAAGAGAGGGTTTAAAAGATTGACTTGACATCTAAGATGCAGAAAGAAAAGGACTTTCTAATATTCATCAGAAATGCTGGGTGGGAATGGTCTAAGTTTAACCAAAAGGGCCTGTCATCAAGAAAGGCACCATCCTCTTAGAGAATTATCCAGTGTTATTGTATTTGCTATGAGAAGTGGCTGACACCAATTCACATCAGGCAGAAAAATGTCAGCTGGAGCCCAGGGATAGAAAGCAGAGGGGGAATTGCTGCCATATTGACATATCTCTGAATAGCATGCTTCTGAATCCCAGTCACTGGGGAACATGAGTAGGACAAGCTATATTGCCTTTAGGACTCAATCAAAACTAGGTTTTTCTCTGTTAGTGTATGCGAGTTTATGCATGCAGAGAAGAAATGACAAGAAAGGGTTAATTTAGGAGTGCCTGTCCTGCACCTGCAGCTGGTCAAGTGTGAGTCAGCAAACTTGTGAGAATGAGTCAGAGAGTGACTCAGCACAGAATAAAGTCTAAGTACCTATGTCAAGACTGGCACGTACGGGCAGGGGGGTACCTATGTACTTAGCCCTAAATGGCCTCGGTCCTGTATACCTGAAGGAGCGTCTCCACCCCCATCGTTCAACTTGGACGCTGAGGTCCAGCGCCAAGGGCCTTTTGGTGGTTCCCTCCCTGCGAGAAGTGAGGTTACAGGAAACCAGGCAGAGGACCTTCTCAGTAGTGGCGTCCACCCTGTGGAATGTCCTCCCAGCAGATGTCAAGGCAATAAGCAACTATTTACTTTTAAAAGGCATCTGAAGGCAGCCATGTTTAGGGAAGTTTTTAATGTTTAATGCTGTATTGTGTTTTTAATATTCAGTTGGGAGCTGCAAAGAGTGGCTGGGGAAACCTGTTGGGATACTGCCAGGGAGACAAAGTCCATCATGGCCCCACATCGCCTCCAGACGTCCATCAATCTCCCGTAGACACACAGTATCAGCAATTAGCGACACGAGCTCCAGAAATAGCTTGCCACATTCCAGAGCTGATGCACGCTCTTATCAGCAGATAATGCACAGCGAAAGATGCACGCAGTTTATTCAGCGTTGGTCAGAACAAAGAAAAAACATGACCGCCTGCTTCGGTGTCTACAGGCACAGACAGAGAAAACGAAAGCAACAGAAAACATAAACTTCCTGTGAACAGGAAATATGCAGACTCTGTGACTCACAAAGCCTGCTCCCTTTTAAGGTGGAACAGAAATATCCTAACAAAACCCAGCCAGATGGCCGGGGTATAAATAATAAATTATTATTATTATTATTACTATGTGTTTGTAGCAAATTAGCCTTGCTAAGAGTAAAATCCAAAAGAATACCATGCGCTCTGATCTGCACATTCATGTCAGAGGTGCAGGCTTGTTCAGACTGCAACTCACAAAAATAAAAATCTCTTGACATCTAGCCCAGCATTCGTGTTATCACAGAAGCCAAGCCAAATGGCTACATGAAGCCTGCTTACCAGTCTCAAAGGCCAGCATTTGATTCTGGTTTATGCACAGAAGCCAAGGACAGCTTGGATGTTTCCACTTGTAGCCTAATGCCTGTATTTCAGAAATCTAGAAGCGGCTTTTCAGAAAATGCTTTGAATCATTCCACCCTGTCTGTTAAAATAATTTAGCATGGACAAAGGTTTGTGTTTTCAATGTGTTCCTTGAGCAATAAAGACAAAAGCAAAAGAACAACCCTGTTTTGTTATTAACAATTCCAAAAGGGACGAGAAACGTACCAGCCATTCCTGGTGACATATGAGAAAATGCATATTATTATTATTATTATTATTATTATTAGCTTCACAAAGTTCATGATTGGCAGAGAAGTCTTGCTGAGCCTCTAAATCCTAACCATCTCTTTCTGGCTTGTTATCCACAGTCCTCGCTTCGGAAACAGATCAGTTTAGACTTGAATAAATATGCATCTCTGCACTGCTTAATGGCCTTCTCTCAATTTTTTCATCCAAGGATGGGTAATGAATCATGAATAAGTTATGAGCAGCTCCAGTCTAAACCCCCCTAAAGTAAATCTGCCTTATTATGTGATGAACTGGCCAGGCCAACTGCAGTAATACTACCAATAATGCTTAGAAAGAGAAAGAAAGACTAAAAAGTCAAGGACTATTTAGCCCCGAATGTCAACACTTTAAGAGACAAAGGATCCTATTCCACTAAGTCAAAGGGCCACATTTTATCATGGACAACTTTCTAGGGGCCACATTCACGAAGTATTTGAGGTCAGAAGAAAATGTGGAGCAATGGATAGGACTCTGATATTTTGTATAGTAGGCTACATTTCTACCACACACACCTCTTCAGCCAAGCAAGCAAAGGGGCATTAGCACAGATCAAGGACAAGTTCCAGCTAGGCAAAACTAGAGGTGAAAGATGACCCAGGAAGAACCTATGAAGAGTCCAAGGGCCAGATGAATGCTTCATTTGGCCCCTGGGCCTGAGGTTCCCCACCCCTGCACTCGGCTAATAATAATGTTTGCTATGATAAAAGCTTATCTTGCAGAATATTCTCATGGGAACAGCCCCCTGAACTCACTCTTCATTGTACAGGAGCTAACATTGTTGGAAAGAGCCGTCTAGGGAAGCTTCTGAAATTCAATGTACCTATGTATTTATTGCTTATTGAGGGCTGAACCTGTGAGCCAGTGCGGCATAGTGGTTAGGGTATCAGGTGAGGAACTGGGATACCAGGGTTCAAATATTCACTCAGCTATGAAACTCATTGGGTGAGGGGACTTCCGGGATAGCGCGAACGGGTAATGGCGGATTCCCTCCGAGCTCCGGAGGGAATCGGCTCCGCTAAGGACGGGTCTTGCCGTGCCGGCGACACGGGGACCCTCAGAAACCGCAGGCGCTGAAGCCTGCGGACATGGTGACTCGGTGGGCTCCTTAAGCGCCCTCCCTGACCCGCGAAGAGCCTTTTTAAAGGCTACGGAGTGGACCGGAGAGTGGCGTGGAGCTGAGAGTCGATCGCTGCCTTGGCGGAGCGAAGCCGCGAGCCATGACCGGAGAGCGCTGTCTTTCTTCCTGAAATTTGGATTGGAAATGCAACCCGTGAGTAAAAGGAAATTTCGGCACTAAAAGTTTCTTATTTATGAATTAGAGTACGATCGGGGGGACGTGTCAAAAAGGAAGTCCGCACTCCCCCTTCCCCACCAAAAGACTTAAAGCAAAGAGAGAGCACCAGGTCGGAAAGACTTTGGTGCTTAAACTGAGAACTTTCATAAACTGAATTAAGAAGTAATTTGTGCAGGAGTTGAAGAGAGAGGAATTCCAGAGGTTTTGCTTTTCAAGTTGACCCCCCCCAGACCCGGGGGGCGCTCTGCGCGGGAGCCCGAGAAACAGAATAAGGAGTTTGACAGCTGTCAAAAAGAGCTGTCAAACGACTAGCCGAAACGTGGAACTGTGTTACAACTGCCTTTTTGGATTAAGTGCTACATTGAAACTGAGCTGTTTGAACTGATTGGAAACAAAATAATCTTTAACAACAAAGTAACTGACTGTTGGGTGAGATTTATGATGGAAATCCCCCTGGAGGGAACTGATGACATTGCAATGGCTGCCGAAGGAAAATTACTGGCAGAGATACAAAAAATGTTTTGTCTGGTGGGAACCTTGCAAGAACAGAGCGCAATCATGACTGAACAGCTGGTGACCTTCGATCTTAAACTAAGCATCTCTATTGATGGGACTAAACAAGTGGAAAAAAAATCTGCAGCCACAGAAGGAGAGATAACCCCATTGGGGGAAGGAGAAGAAGAAAGAGTTCAACAAGAATGCAAACAGAAACCTGCAATTTTTGGGAACCAAAGAAACAGGGAAGACAACCAAGGGAATACAAATCTGCAGGGCCAGAAGAAGAGAGAAGCCCCCGGAATAACCAGATTACTGAGCCAACAAAGAATGAACAAGTTTGATGGGGACTTCTTTCTTGGGTTGGACTTTGGGAGATTTGTTCCTATTGGACAGATACCGTCTTTGTTTGACCTGGAAGAAAGAAAATATGAGGAGCTGGAGACGGAACTTCATGGAGAAGGGAAGACCAACAAAAAGGACTATAAACAAAATCGGCGGGGAGAGACTAACTGGGGCCTGAGGGCCTCGGACGTGAGAAATCCGGGCTAAAACTGTTGTCTTATTTTGAGGATACTTATTTGGGTAGGGGCAAAACCGGGGCAGGGGGGAGGGGAATGTAAGGTGGTAAAAACCTGGGATTTGGAACTGAAACATTATGATTTTGGATTTAATATAAAGAAGGATGAGTTTGTGGGAGAAAAATTAGGCCGACCTTGGAGAATAGATCCAAGATGGGAAAGGGAACATGTAAAAGTATGACAATTTAAAAATGGGAAACAGATAATTTGGAAGGAAAGATTTGAAAATTTTTTAAGAGATTTAATAAATAATTTGCTGAGTTATGTAATGAAAATGGAAGGTGGGCAGGGGAGTGTGGGGAAGTCACTGAAAGAAGGGAATGAAAATTTGGTTATGTTTTGTTTTGTGTTTGATTTACTTTTGTTTGGATTTCTTTTATGCAAGTTGGGTTTTTTTTTAAAAATTGAAAACTGAATAAAAATTATTTAAAAAAAAAAAAAGAAACTCATTGGGTGAATTTGGGCGAGGCACTGCCTCTCAGCCTAACCAACCTCACAGGATTGTTTTTGGGATTATATGAGGAGGGAGGAAAATGAATGCAATCAATCAACCTAAAGGTAAAGGTAAAGGGACCCCTGACCATTAGGTCCAGTCGCGGACGAGTTGCGGCGCTCTTCTCGCTTTATTGGCCAAGGGAGCTTCTGGGTTATGTGGCCAGCATGACAGCCGCTTCTGGAAACCAGAGCAGTGCATGAAAACACCATTTACCTTCCCGCTGGAGCAGTGCCTATTTATCTACTTGCACTTTGATGTGTTTTCAAACTGCTAGGTTGGCAGGAGCAGGGACCGAGCAACGGGTGCTCACCCTGTCATGGAGATTCGAACCGCCGACCTTCTGATCAGCAAGTCCTAGGCTCTGTGGTTTAACCCACAGCGCCACCCGCGTCCCACTAATCAATCAACCTACGTGGACATAATTATACTTTGAGTGGTACCCAGAGAAATCAACGGGTTCCACCAGTTTCAATGAGTCTAAGCATGACTAGGACTCAATCAGGCCTTTTTATTGGTTAGAATGATATCTGGCTTTTCTCTTGTTGATATGATTATTGCTAACTGGCTTAAGCAATGTTTAGTGAAAAACATTGCTTGAGCCAGTTAGCAATAATCATATCAACACAAGAAAACATAATAATATTCAACAAAACAGCACTCTTTTTATTTTTAAGAAACAAACAAACCCATGAAAACAAGACAGGGCAATCATTAGTAAGAACGTCAGTTGCAAGTAATTTAAACATATTTACAAGACAGCTTATGGGCCAAAGACCCATCTATGGTTTTTTTGTTTTAAAAAAATGCATTTGCCTCCTGGCAGGGAATCATTAAATCATTTTCTTGTCAGCCGATGATCATACTATTCATCAAAATTTATTCCAAGATTTCCCTCTGGTCTTTATGATGTGGAAGACATATTCGTGGTTTTCTGATACCTAAAAAAAAGGGGGCGAGTGCTATGCAATCGGTCGCCATCCTCCTCCGTTTTGGGGGTGATTCCTATTTGGACTCTTGATAGCGCTACTGGAGGTTTTGTGCTGCCTATTTCGGAGTGGATTTTGATAGCCAGTCCAGGGACACGATTGCCAGGCGTGGTTTTTGAGAAGCTGCAATATTGGCGGCTCCCTGCGGCCGCCACCCACGTAAGAATTCCTGCACCCGGTGCCTGGGGTGGGTTGGAGATCATGCGGGAAAGGGAGTCGCGTGTGTCCCTTGTCTGCTTCGTTGTGGCCTTAGGATCGGAAGCCCGAAAGGGTGCCGTTGTTGGAGCGCACCCCATCCAAGCTTAAAACGGTCCAGAGGTGCATTAAAAGCTCATCAGCTATTTAAAGCACGATTATACTGGGTGAAATATGTACGTCACCTTGAGCTCCTTTGAGAAGAAGATAGGAAACAAATGCTATTAATAAACAGAAATAATATACTACTTTAAGCCTCCCCTCCTGGATTGGTTTAACAAGCAACCAGAATTCCCTGGAAAGTGGGGAGTTGTATCTCTGCAAGGGGAATAGGATCTTTTAACAACTCTCAAGCACCCTCAACAAACCACAGTTCCCAGGAATCTTTGGGGGAAGCCATGGCAGTTTAACGTGATCTATTGCTGCTTTAAATGTATAGTGCAGGTGGAGCCTAAATTCTGGCATTTAAGGGGCGAGATTTCTGCATTGTGGGGGGTCTCTTCCAACTTTACAATTTTATGATTTTTTATACATTAAGAATTCTCAATCAACCCAGACTTCATAGGTCATGGTTGGGAAACCAGTGACTCCCCCCCCCCCATGTTGTTGAACACTAGAAACAGACAAATCCATAAAGTTGCAGTTCTCTCGATTTCACCTTTTCCCCAATCTTAAATTTAATTCTCTGCATTTATGCAGCAACTCAGCATTTCAGTGTGAATTTTTGCATGCAGTTTTGACAAGTATAGTTTTTCAAGAAAATTTCCCCAATACAATGCCTGTTCATAATTTGTTTTCTTTTAAATATGAACTGATGTCCATTCTTTACCCATGTATATGAATTTGTCACACATTACTTGGCTGGTGAATGGAGTTGCAAAATTCAGAAAACTGCAAATCTTATTTATTTAACCAGCGTCTATCCCACTTAACTACAACTGCTGGCTGGGCCTCAGTTGGGGGAAAAAAGTTTCAAACTACATTTAGAAAGACATATTTTGAGAGAAAATGCAGGGAACCCGGCAGAGGGCTACTCGGTAGTGGCACCCGCTCTGTGGAACACCCTCCCATCAGATGTCAAAGAAGTAAACAACTATCAGACTTTTAGAAGACATCTGAAGGCAGCCCTGTTTAGGGAAGCTTTTAATACTGGATGAATCATTGTATTTTAATATTCTGCTGGAAGCTGCCCAGAGTGGCTGGGGAAACCCAGCCAGATGGGCAGGGTATAAATAAATAAATAAATTATTATTATTATTATTATTATTATTATTATTATTATTATTATTAGGTGCCTCGGGTTAAGTACTTAATTCGTTCCGGAGGTCTGTTCTTAACCTGAAACTGTTCTTAACCTGAAGCACCACTTTAGCTAATGGAGCCTCCTGCTGCTGCTGTGCCACCGGAGCACGATTTCTGTTCTTATCCTGAAGCAAAGTTCTTAACCTGAAGCACTATTTTTGGGTTAGCGGAGTCTGTAACCTGAAGCGTATGTAACCTGAAGCATATGTAACCCAAAGTACCACTGTGTTGTTGTTGTTGTAAATTATATATTTTAATCCTATTGAAGTGTAGATTTTCATGCCAATTTTGTTTAAAATGGCGGTTTAATGTGGGAAACAGGACTTCATGCATTTATGGGTGATTAATCACATACAAACATAACACAGACCACCAGAGGTGGATTTAGAGGAGCCCGACCGGTTCAGTCACACCAGGTGTGGAGTCCTGGGGAAGCTACAACTATGGTTTATAAGGCAGCGTGAAAGGGGGAAGGGGGGCAAATTTTGGCACTGCACAGGGGATTGCTGAAATTTGAGACTATGATCTGTCACTGAAAACCAGAAACAGATGGAATGGGCCGTCTCCAAAACAAAGTTTTAATGGACAAGTCTATAACTAGGTCATTAGGTTTGAAAAGATCAAGGAGGGGACTCGGTTACAGTGTTACCTCCGGTTACAAACTTAATTCGTTCCGGAGGTCCGTTCTTAAGCCGAAACCATTCTTAACATGAGGCACGCTTTCACTAATGCGGCCTCCTGCTGCTGCCGTGCCTCCGGCACGCAACTTCCGCTCACATCCCGGGGCAAAGTTCGCAACTGGGAGCATCTACTTCCGGGTTAGCGGAGCTCGTAACCTGAAGCATTTGTAAGGAGGACGGTACGTAACATGAGGTTCCACTTATATTTCTGTTTTGAATCACTCAATGGTATTCATGCCTGCTCATAAATAAGCCCAGCTGAGATTGGTGGGACTTATTCCCAGGTAAGTACTGTGTATATAGGATCTCAGTGCAATGCTTTTTTTTTAAAAAAAGAAATCTGATGCTACGAATGACCTGCTCTAGGGACAGAATCCACCCCCCTCCCCCCTTGCAAGTCTTTCTGTCAATTTGAAATTGTTGCCATGACAACTGTATTTTTGGTAGCTCCACATTATTCATGCCAGAGGCCATAAAGTGATACATGTAGTATCTGTAATAAAGTGCTGAGAGGCATTTGCAAAAAAAACACCCCTAAACCCCACTGAGCTTTTCTGGCTTTCAAAAGTCAACGGTGCTCCTGATGGCCTAGGTGCAGGCTTGAATATATTGCAACGCAAAATCCCATTAGGATATAACGATGCCGAATGGAGAAAATACATTTAGCTCAGGCTTATTTTTACCCTTTGGGGGAGAAAAGTATCTCCAAGCATCAGTTTATATTCATGAAAGCCTTGTTCTAGCACAGAGATACATATACAATTTATACATTATTCTGCAATCAGCTGAGGGGAACCGTATCAAGATTTTGCCTCTAATGCCATTGATTATGATGGTGATGATGACGACGATTATAAAAGGCAGCTGCATTCCAGATGATGATGTTTAAAAACGGGAATGGGAACAGTGGTGTGCATGCAAAACCCACTCTCGCTGTCCCTGAGCACATCCATCTATGTGCTAAGTTCTGGGGAAATGGTAGGAGGATACTCACTTTCACTTAAGTAAAAAAGAAAAGGCACTTTCCAGACCTTCCCTGAATGGTAAGATCAGAGGCTGAGTGATTGAGCCCAAAGTTCACATGGACATTGGAAGGGGGATTTTCATGCATGATCCTGCCCCAATCACCCCCTTTTTAATAATAATAATAATAATAATAATAATAATAATAATAATAATAATAATAATAATTTTTATTAAAGGTTTTCTTGGTTTACAAAAGTGCATTGTCTCTTTCCTCAGGGTGTAAAGTTAACCATTACCGGTACATATTTAGGAGAACGCCAGAACACTTCTTTAATTTCACTGGGAACGTGTCAGAAGCTAATGACTCCATATTAGGGTGGATCATAAAAAACTTTTTTTTTAATTGCCTGCTCCAAAGGTCTTATCTTACTACAATAGGGATTATATAGCTATATCTAAAATTTCATGCATAACAGTTAATATCTTGACCCTCCTCCACTGAATTGAAATTTCAGCCTTTGCGACATAGGAAAATGGCCAAGTAAACAGCAATGTTTGTCACTTAATGACCAATTCAGCTTTAAGGTAAAGGTAAAGGGACCCCTGACCGTTAGGTCCAGTCGTGGCCGACTCTGGGGTTGCGGCGCTCATCTCGCTTTATTGGCCGAGGGAGCTGGTGTACAGCTTCCAGGTCATGTGGCCAGCATGACTAAGCCGCTTCTGGCGAACCAGAGCAGCTCACGGAAATGCCGTTTACCTTCCCGCCGGAGCGGTACCTATTTATCTACTTGCACTTTGTGCTTTCGAACTGCTAGGTTGGCAGGAGCTGGGACTGAGCAACAGGAGCTCACCCTGTCGTGGGGATTCGAACTGCCGACCTTCTGATTGGCAAGTCCTAGGCTCTGTGGTTTAACCCACAGCGCCACCCGTGTCCCAATTCAGCTTTATTTTGCAGGAATTACAAAATACTGAATATGTGGAGAACCACATTCAGGTTCTGGACCAGTGCTGCCTGGAAGTCTGTCTTCCAATATCTTGAACGTTTCCCTCCTCAGAGAAAGATGCTTCTGTTTCTCTCCTTCATTCTCAATGCACTGAAGGTGCAAGGTTTGGAGCTCACCTTCTCATAAGTGTAGGGCAGCACCTGTGTTGTTCTTTGCTGTAAATATTGATTCAGGGCAGCTCCATGCAGCCTTCCCACCTGCCTGCACTTCCTGATCTGGAAAAGCCCCATCAGAGGATTTATCATGTCATGTATTCCCTCAGGCTTGGAGGAAAGCTGCAGAATGCAGGCCACTGGAGTGCTGACTTGTAAAATGAAAGGAAGGACACTCACAAACAGCCCTGGCCACTGAAAAAGAAAGGAAAGCGCAACAAGAAGCCAGAGAAATTCACTGATTCTTTCCTCACTAATTGATTAAGAATAGTGTTAAAACAAAAACAAAACCCTGTACAACCTTGGTTCTCAAACTTAGTCTGTTCCAAAACCAAAGCGTTCCAAAACCAAGGCACGCTTTCCCATAGAAAGTAATGCAAAATGGATTAATCCATTCCAGATTTTTAAAAACCAGCCCTAAAACAGCAATTTAACATAAATTTTACTATCTAACGAGACCATTGATCCATAAAATGAAAGCAATAAACAATGTACTACAGTCACACAATCAATCAATCAGTAGCTGAACTGGGTTCCACAGTGTCACAAAAACAAAAAGCCGCAAAAACAAAAATGCAAAATAAATAGCAAAAACAGACAGACCTCTACATAACACTCAAAACGGAAGCATGGCACTCAAAACAGAAGTGTAACACTTCAAAACGGAGCACATTCGGCTTCCGAAAAATAGTTTGCAAACCAGAACACTGCAGTGTTCAGGTTTCAAGTAGGTAGTTTGAATACCAAGGCATTTGGGAACCAAGGTACCACTGAACAGGATACATTTTTGGCATAGCATTACCAGGGACCGACTTGTGGGAACATATGAAGCAGATTCAGAGCACTGGTCCATCTAGTTCAGTACTGTGAGCCATCCAAGTTGGTGGACATCACTGCTTCCTGTATGAGCAATTTCCATAGTTTTATCTATGCAATGTGAAGATGTGCTCTCTTTTGTCTGCCTTAAATCTTCCACCATTCAGCTCCATTAGTTGTCCCAGTGTTCTTGAGTAATGAGAAAAGGAAAACAACATGTCTCTGTCCACTTTCTCTATACCATGTGTACGTTTATACACTTCTATCTTGTCGTCTGTTGTCTTTGTCCAAGGAGTTTTCTTGGCAGGCATACTGGAGTGGCTTGCTGGCTGATTGCCGAAGAATTGATGCTTTTGAATTATGGTGCTGGAGGAGACTCTTGAGAGTCCCATGGACTGCAAGAAGATCAAACCTATCCATTCTTAAGGAAATCAGCCCTGAGTGCTCACTGGAAGGACAGATCCTGAAGCTGAGGCTCCAATACTTTGGCCACCTCATGAGAAGAGAAGACTCCCTGGAGAAGACACTGATGCTGGGAAAGATGGAGGGCACAAGGAGAAGGGGGCGACAGAGGACGAGATGGTTGGATAGTGTTTTTGAGGTTACCAGCATGAGTTTGACCAAACTGCGGGAGGCAGTGGAAGACCGGGAGTGCCTGGCGTGCTCAGGTCCATGGGATCATGAAGAGTCGGACACGACTAAACGACTAAACAACAACAATCTTGTCGCCTCTTATGCACTGTTTTTTTAAAAAATGAAACATTCCCATATATAACCTTTCTTCATAGGGGAGTGGCTCCACTCCCCTTGATCATTTTGGCTGTCCTTTTCTGAACCCTTTCTAGCTCTATAATATCCAAGTTAGCAGACTGCATTGTTGCATATCTCCCCATGGGTGCCCTTGCCCAAACATTTTCACTTGATTGTTTCCACTTAGAGCACTGTTTAGGCATCACCTAGGCATCCTTGATGGAAGAAGCTTGTACCATGAATAATGAAGGATGGAGTGAGGCCTCCTGTGGGCATTAAAGCTGGGGAATGCATTAAAAGGTGACACAATTGGCCAAGAAATTCTTTACAGAGACTACTTGCCATCACACATGCCATCATGCATGTTTTGAGAGAGAGCTTGGGATCAGAAATGGCACACTTTCCAAATTTTCCTTTGGATGAAAGCTTTGTTAAATAATCTGACTCAGAGAGTACAGACAGGGAAAATTCAATTAAAGCTTAAGCATATGCAAAACAAGCACCGCAACCATGCCCAACACCAGTAATTGGTCATAACACAATCATCCTACAATCCTGCAATTGCTGGGTTGATTAAAAGATTCAGCAGGACAACAAACCATTAAACATTCTGCGAAGAGGTTCACCGTAAGTCTCCCAATAAAATCAGCAGGATGGGAAAATGATTAACTTTGCCTGAATTTGTGATGCACACATTTTTAAATGACAAAATATAAAATGAAACAATGCAACAATGGAAAAATGATTCACCCACCAAGTTGCTTTTACAAGTGTCATGCAATATTCATTTTGCATTCTGCAGGAGTCAATCCTTCCGTGTGGTGGCATCTACTCGTTGGAACTCCCTTCCTATTGATGTTAGGCAGGTGCATTCACTGTATTGCTTTTGGTGCTTGCTAAAAGTTTCTTTTCTTCAATAAGTGCACTGAGGTGTGTAATTTTTAACAAGTTATCATCATCATCAACATCATCATCATTATTATTGGCAACCCGCCATTCCTTGCAAAGGAACCCAGGGAGGCAAGCATACCAGCGATGATTCAATTTTTAAAATCTAAAAACAATTTCAATGCAGATGCAGACTGGGGGAGATATCTACTTGAAAAAGCTAGTTGGAAGAGGAAGGTCTTCAGAAGGCACTGAAAAGACAACAGAGATGGTGCCTGTCTAATAAGGGGAGGGCATTCCAAAAGGCAGATGCCCCAACACTAAAGGTCCAGTCATATGATTATGTATGATTGCTTATTTATTGCTTATTTATCTATATTTTAATTTTTAAAAATATACCTTTTAAAACAAACCCGTTTTTAATTATTGCTTTTAATGGCAATCATTAATTATAATTTTATATATATCTATAAACTGCTTAGAGGCTTTCTGTCCAGTAAGTGCTATATTTTTTGCCTGTGAAATAAATAGATAGCTAATTAACAAATAGCTATTTGTGGTATACTGTCTCACAACTTCATCAGGGGCTTCTTTGCTCCATCCATGTGTAGAGAAAGCTTTTCTTCTGAGGTTAGGGTGGGGGCATCAAAATACTATGTCCCCTAATATATGCATTTTGGACCCTCCATTTGGTTGGAGAACTGCATCACACAATTTCAAAGGGTGGCTGCGCTTTACTTGCTTCATTGATTGGGGGAACTGCGAATGAGGTGGGCTCTCATCAGAATGCCAACTGAACTGAATTTTTATTTCAAACTTACTCATGTGTTGCTTGAATATGTAATTCATTCTTCCAGGCAGGGCTGCTACCTCTGCTGATTTAGGTCCATGGGCACTCAAGTTTCCCCTTTCCATGTTGATCTCGAGGACTCATCAAAGTCATTCACTATTCACGAAAACCATCCCTATCTTGCCTTTGTCATTTATTAGTCACTAAACGGACCCCCCCCTCTCTCTTCTTGCTGTTCAGCTTGTCAATATTCACTGTCCTCCTGTCACTCATCACGCACCGAGTACATGGTATTCCTAGACTTTTAATATTCGAAGCCAAATGTCAGCTAAACTGTCATTTAGCCCTGTTGAAGAGATATGTGTAGAAAAACTCTGACAGCAAGAAGCTGTGGTGACTGAAAGTTTCTGCTAAGCTGGGGGTAGGGAACTGTAGGCCCAGAGGCTGAATGTGTCCTTTCCCAGTCTCCCCGGCTGGTCCTTAGGACTTTCCCCAGGTGACACAACCTCCTGAGCCACACCCCTCACCAGTCCTGCTTTGCATCCTCCTAGAGTATCTTTGTCTAGCTAGAATGAATCCATGAACATGGGTTGTTGTTGCCCAAAGTACAGCAGGGTAACCGTTTCATCTGGGTCCCATAAAATCTATTGCCCTAAAGCAGTGGTTCTCAACCTGTGGGTCCCCAGATGTTGTTGGACTACAACTCCCATCATCCCTGAGCTCTGGCCTTGCTAGCTAGGGGTGGTGGGAGTTGTAGTTCAACAACATCTGGGGACCCACAGGTTGAGAAAGGCTGCCCTAAAAGAAGAAGGTGCCCATTCCAGCCTACAATTAGGCCAGTGTGGAATGGTAAGGTGTGTTGGAACATGCCTGGGGGGCACACGCAGCTCCTGGAATGAGACAGACCTCTCCGGGCGTCTTCCTGATTAAGCGCAGCCCGGGACTTTCGCAAATCAGTCATAGTGCACACCAGCAGCACATATCAAAAGGCATCTGCACGGTCTATCAGCAGAGTATAGCAGAAACGATCGTGGAGTGTGAGTGTGTGCATTCTAAGTATTTATTAAGCAATATATACAGGACAAAGCAATCCTGGTGTCCTCTCACTTCTTCTCCAAGAAGAGAGCACAAGAAAGGACAAAAGTACAGTACAGCGGAAGAGAGATAAGACTGACTTTGATTCTCACACTTTCCAAGCCTAGAAAGTAAACACTGACATGTGATGTAACAATCACACATTCAGCAACGGAGGAGTGAAATACTAACAAGGTGTAGCACCTTTAATAACTCTTGAAGGACCAGGTGTGCAGACTGGGAGTCATTTTGGACTCACAGCTGTCCATGGAGGCGCAGGTCAATTCTGTGTCCAGGGCAGCTGTTTACCAGCTCCATCTGGTATGCAGGCTGAGACCCTATCTGCCCACAGACTGTCTCGCCAGAGTGGTGCATGCTCTAGTTTTCTCTCGCTTGGATTACTGCAATGCGCTCTATGTGGGGCTACCTTTGAAGGTGACCCAGAAACTACAACTAATCCAGAATGCAGCAGCTAGACTGGTGACTGGAGCGGCAGCCAAGACCACATAACACCGGTCTTGAAAGATCTACATTGGCTTCCAGTACGTTTCCGAGCACAATTCAAAGTGAAGCATCTCCACCCCCATCGTTCTGCCTGGACACTGAGGTCCAGAGCTGAGGGCCTTCTGGCAGTTCCCTCACTGCGAGAAGCCAAGTTACAGGCAGAGGGCCTTCTCAGTAGCGGCACCCACCCTGTGGAACACCCTCCCACCAGATGTCAAAGAGAAGAATAACTACCAGACTTTTAGAAGACATCTGAAGGCAGCCCTGTTTAGTGAAGCTTTTAATGTTTAACAGACCACTGTATTTTAATATTTTGTTGGAAGCCACCCAGAGTGGGTGGGGAATAAATAATATATTATTATTATTATTATTATTATTATTATTATTATTATTATTATTATTGGATGACAAGATACAAGGCCCACTGTCCCCAGCACTACTGGAGGTTCCAACCATGGCAGCTGTCAGAAAGCTAAAGGGAGAGAGGGTCCTAAGTTGGAGATCCTACCATTTCAAAAGACCAAGGGGATGGCCACTTATGCAAACAGAGGGTGATGGAGAAAATTTGAAGAGGTATATATCCAAATATGTTTGTGAGATGCTGAAGGAGGAGGAGGAGAAAGAGGGGTGTTCAATGGGACTTTCTACTGGGCAACTGTGTATATGATTTTAAGCCTAAGGCCCCATTAAATTCCTTCAGTTTTACTTCTGATTAGATGTTTCTGGGATTGCACTGTAAAAATGACTTGGGAAATTGTGTATATGTTCAGGCTTGCACATCTTGCAAGATGCTGTGAATATAAAGAAAGAACAGATCAGGAATCACTTTGTAATCTACATTAATAGATGTATGAATCATAATGTGCCTTTGACAATATTTAGATATATATGCGGACAGAATTCAGTATTAGCTTTGTTAATTGAATAGTGTTGGAATGAAATGAATTTAAACACTATGATGAATGGAATTACAAATTGTATACTTTTTACTCTGGATGAAATGAATATATGATAATTCCACAATGCAAGTTATGGCTGAACTGTGTTGAGTTATAAAATCATAAGCTTTTTCTTAAAAAAAAAAAATCCTCCAAAATGAATATTAACTTCAGAGACGAATCCCAAGGGCAAATACAATGTATCAATCAGAATGGACCTCTGTTTGTAGAGCATATCGTGTAGTGTTCTATAAAAAGAGTTATTTGTTTTATTATTTTATCTCTGCCCAAAAAACCATTCATCCAAGGAGCTCTGGGCTGTATATACATTGACTCCCCTCTCCTCCATTGTGTGTGTGTGTGTGTGTGTGTGTGTGTGTGTGTATTTGCTGCAACACACACACAACACTAAAAGAATAAACTTAAAAAGAAAATACAAATACAAGTTCGAATATAGATACAAATACTAAGCAAATAAAAAACATATAACCATATTACACTTCTTGTTTTCTACTAATTGACTTCCTTCATCCTCAGCACGGGTCTACTTTCATATTTAATAAACTGTTTCCTTCTCATTTCGTTTTTTCCTACTTTTCTTTCTATTTTAGACTTTTACACCTTAACTTGTTTTGCAAAAGTTAATCAAAACAAGTCCAGGTATTAATCTGAGGGCACTGCTTTTTAAGATAATCTCTATATTTTCCCCATTCCTTTTGAAATTTTTGTTTAGACTGACCCCTAATTGCACCTGTCGTTCTAGCCAACTCAAGCTAATCAAATAATTTTTCTTGCCATTTTTTTTTTGTTGGTGCTGACTTGTTTTTCCAATTTTTGGCATTTGTTGGGTAGGTTAGGGTGAGATGCAGAAGTCTGACTGAAGATCGCCCAGTGAGCTGCATGACTGAGCGGGAATTAGATCCCAGGTATCTCCAGTCCTAAATCATCACTCTGGTGCCATCTGCACTACACATTTAAAGAATTATCACAACACTTTCAATTGCCATGACCAAAGAATCCTGGGAGCTGTAGTTTGTTAAAGATGCTGAGATTTGTTCAGAGACCCTTTCCAGAGCTACAATTCCGAGGGTGGTTTAACAGTCAATCCCTCTTCCCAAGGAACTGTGGAGAATATAGCTTTGTGAGAACAATAGGGGTCTCCTAATAACTATCAACACCCATAACAAACCACAGTTCCCAAGATTCTTTGGGGGAATCCATAATTGTTTAAAGTGGTATTAAACTGCTTCGAGTGTATAGTGCAGCTGGAGTTTCTAATCTAGGGGTAATAAATGTGGTGCACTGCATACATTAGAATACAACTCCAATCATACCTAAGCATTCTTCATGTCAGCTCAGACAAATGGGATTTGTTTGGCATGCTTGCTACCTTTGTACTATACCATAGTGGAAATCTTATTGTACCAGTTATTGCCACCAAACTGTTCAGTCATTGAAGATTGTGAGCTACATTTCCCAAACACAACAGGGTCATTCCATGTCAGTCAACGTGGTCATGTCACCCACCGTTTTAGATTTTGATGAAACTTGGTGTATACCCTTCCCTTATGGTTGAAAGAAAGCCCCTTAATCCCCACCCCCATCTCAAACGGTTATGGAGAGAGAAAAAAATGTACACAAGGCCAAGGATCTCAAGAGGGACAGAAACGCAGATTTCACGAAACTTTGAAGTGCTATAAAATTTAAAACCATTTGAGATAGAGGGAAAAAAATTAAGGGGGTTTATTTCAACCATTAGGGAAGGGAGTACACCAAGTTTCATCAAAATCCAAGATGGTGGGTGATGAAACCCTTGTTTTTTTGTGTTGATTTGATGTGGAATGACCCAACACACACTTACACTCTGTAGGGATGTATTGGTAGCCCACAAAAAGGAATCTGGTTTTCATTACAACCCAAGACATGTATTGTGAGACCTTGTCATGAGTCCCACAACATTGTTAGGACCAGGTTTGGATTGGCAGGCACTAATGCAGGGAGAGGAAGGAGAAGAAATAGGGATTGGGTGTTGGTGTTGGTTAGGGCTAAATGGCAAGAAGCTGGGTTGGAGGAGGGAAGATCTTACCTGTCTTCCCTCAACTTCAGTTGCATTGGTAGGGGGAGAATGGATATCTGCTCTCCCCTGACTTTCCTGCAGAGTGCAGTGTCTCAGAGGAAGCTAAAGGTAAAAGTAAAGGGACCCCAGACCATTAGGTCCAGTCGTGGCCGACTCTAGGGTTGCGGCGCTCATCTCGCTTTATTGGCTGAGGACGCAGGCGTATAGCTTCCGGGTCATGTGGCTAGCATGACTAAGCCACTTCTGGCAAACTAGAGCAATGCACGGAAACGCCATTTACCTTCCCGCTGGAGCAGTACCTATTTATCTACTCGCACTTTTACATGCTTTCGAACTGCTAGGTTGGCAGGAGCAGGGACCAAGCAACGGGAGCTCACCCCGTCGCAGGGATTCGAACCGCTGATCTTCTGATTAGCAAGTCCTAGGCTCTGTGGTTTAACCCACAGCACCACCTGCATCCCCAGAGGAAGCTGAGAAGAGCTTAAAACAGCCAAAAGGGAAGTGGAACTGGAGGCGGCAGCAACTGAACAGGATCCAAAATTGGAGGCTGCAGTCTTTTTGCCTGGAATCAGGTGCTACTTTCACAGAAGGGATAAGAGTCACCGACCCTGAAGGAGTAAGCATTTGCAATCCTCACATGATGAGTGAGTACGCCACACCTCATCTTTAAAAGTTTTGTAGGCAGGGCATGGAAACTTGTTGGGACATCTTCACTGCATCCATCCTTTTCTGAACTTCTTGCTGTGCCCTGAGCTTTGTGCCTGTTGCTGAGCCTGTGCCATTACTTGTCTGAATAAAGATCTCTTCGTTACTTACAAGTAAGAGCTTTTGCTTGCATGTTTTGGGGGTGGGAGCCAGGACAGAACCTCCTTTGAAGTCTAACACACTTCACCTGTAAGGTGAACTGCTCCCCAAACTCCCAGGATCTCATTATGTCAGCTCAAGTGGGAATGTACAACCCTGCCTTGTCCTTTTCAGTATTTTGCAATTTGATGGATTGCCTCTTTTACTCCTTTGTCACAGATTAGTGAAGCTATAAACAGAAAGTTAATAGAAGAGGCAGTGCTATTAAAAAAAAGGCCACCAACAACAAATCTAAATATTGAAGAGATCAGAGCACCACAGCCTGGGAACATGATCATAAGTCACAGATTCCTGGTGGCATTAAAACACGGAGACCTTGTTCTCTTAGGAGATTATAATGAGAACAGTAAATGGCACACGATTAATCCCGGTTAATGACAAAACCTATGAAATTCTGCAAGTTGGAGGAACAGTGCTTGTCAAAAGCTTGTCTCACTTCTTTAAATCAATCATATCAATATCTTGGGAGCAGTAGCACTGCTATTTAATGGCCTGATTAATTAAAAACTTATAAAATGCCTAAAACGGCTCGGTGTGGTACAAAGGTAAAATTAACTAAGGATTACGATATAATCATAGCATAAATAGATGAGAGGGAGAAGGAAAAGAACACAAAGAAAATCAAAAGAGGAGATGCTAAATTTGACAGCAAAGCCATCAAGTATGAGCTAAATAAAATAAATGAGACTATGTGAGCATTCAGATGTGGAGAATATTGCATTATTTTAGTTTTCCTGGTTATATAGCTAGCACTTTTGTCCCAGTTTCTAGCATTTCTTGTGCACTGCATTGAATTCTGCAATATGGAACTGTGATTATTTTTTTTTAATAATAGACATGCCGCCATGTCATGCTACATTTCAATCACACAACTGGGTGTGGTGTGACACAACAGCAGACATAACCATACAGGTCACCACCCTTTATGCCTATGTGCACTTTGATGTCCTCATTTTCCATCCATGTAAAAGGCAGGAAAGAATTGTATGCCAGAACAGCTATGGGGAAATTACAGGGTCATAGAAGTCATAAAAACATAGAGCTGGAAGGGGTGGTGACTGTCACCTAGTCAAGCCCATGCAATGCAGGAATCTTTCGCCCAATGCTGGCTTGAACCCACAACCCTGAGATTAAGAGTCTCATGCTCTACCAGGTGAGCTATCCAGCCTCTCTCCTCATGGGCCAAGACAATCAACAGGGGGGCTGTCCTGTTGGGCAGCAACAGATTGTAATGGATTGCTTTGAAGTCATTTCAGCACCTGGTGGGCAAAAACCCCACCCCACCCCCAAATCCCACCTCCTGTTGTATATTTTTCCAGAACAAAAGTGGCAACCCTACTCCAAGGACATCTTGTTACCTCTGCACACTGCTGCCTCTCTCCCCTATCACTACCAGGGCTGGATTTAGGTTTGATGAGGCCCTAAGCTACTGAAGGTAATGGGGCCCTTTATATGTCCAGCTGTCCTTTGTCAACAACAAATTGTCACTGTTTTTTGTGTTGAACATATGCTATATGGTCATTTATGTACCTAATAGGTATCTAAAGCCATTTGCACATAACAAAAATTGTATTTTATCGAAGTGAATGTCGAACTGAAATGCAATTAAGAAGTAGTATATTAATAGTGAAATACAATTAAGAAGTATATTAATAGTGAAATAATTATTACGCTCTAACTTAAAATGATTTTTTTATTCATAAACCAGTGATATTTTAGGGAGCAAGCTAGCAGGCAGGGCCCATTACTTACATCATAGGAGCCTACACAACCCAAAACACTGTAGCTGCATGTAGGATTTATTTTATTTGTTTTTTATCTTATATTTTGGAAATGTACATCCAGCTTCATTTCTGTTAATTTTTTTGGGCCCCCCAAGAGAGTGGGGCCCTAAACTATAGCTTGTTTTGCTTATACAGTGATACCTTGGTTTACAACCATAATCAGTTCCGGAGGTCCGGTTGTAAACCAAAACAGGTTGTGACCCAAGGTGCACTTTCGCCAATGGAGCCTCCCAAAAAATAAAAATAAAAATTGATTGTAATCCAAAAAAAATGGGTTGTAATCCAAAAAAGGGACACACACTTCAGGGTTTGACATGGTTGTAATCCAAAACAGTTGTAATCCAAAACGGTTGTAAACCAAGGCACCACTGTACGTAAATCTGGCACTGATCACTACCACATGTCTCTTCCTCCTCTGGGGAGTGCCAGCAATTGTTCTGTACACTGTAACTTCCACACCCACCTTGGTGTATTCTGAGGTCTGCTACTGCTGCCCTTATTCCTCTGACCCAGAATCTGTGTCCGAGGCGATAGCATGGAATCGATTTTGCAGCTCCAGTGGCACAGCATGACTTCTGATAGTCCTGCTTCTGTATGTCACTGTTAAGTTGTGGGTGAACATATCAGACGACATAGTGATTCTTCAAACAGCTCTTGTTTATTCACAGGCCAGAACAGAACTGAACTGAAGGGTTCAGCCAACCTGCTTATATAGAGCTCCACTAGAACGCAACAGTAACCACTTTCTGTAACTATCCAATCACTGAACGTCACTTTCAATCCCTTATTTGTTTTAGGATATTTACACAGAAAGGGGGAGGATGTTAGGATATTTCTGTTCCACCTTAAGAAGGGGACAGGCTGCTGTGAGTCACAGCCTGCGCACTTCCTGCTCACGGGAAGTTTCTGTTTTTGTATATAGCTGTTGTTTCTCTCTGTGCCTCGACACGCAGGCAGGCAGTCATGTTTTTCTTTGTTCTGACCAACGCTGAATAAAGTTGTAAATAATGCTCTCCTGAGTGCATCTTTCGTTGTGCGAACTCTGTGAAAGGGTGTGCACCAGTCCTTGGAATGTGGACAGCTGTTTTGTCGCTAATTGACTGATACTGTTCTACGGGAGATTGATGGATCGTCCAGAATCGATGTGGAGGCATGATGGCCTTTGTCTCCCTGGCAGTATCCCAACAATTTGCATATGTGAACCTGAGTGAAAACTATCTACAGTATCCCCCTACTGGCCCAGAGTGAGAACCTCAGTACATAACAGTCACAGTCCTCCATCTCCATTTATCTCCTGCAACAGGTGATCTTCCTGCTCTCTAGGGGCACCCCACCTGCATTACTGTCCTGTCTCCTTAAGTGGGCCATCTTCTTCCCCTTTGCACGAGATGAACCCCTGGAGTAATGTGAAACCAGTTTCATTTGCCTTATTCATATTGCAAATAAATGCATATCTCCAGTCTGATACCAGTAGCAGATTATAACAACCTGTTTCTCTTTTCTTGGCATACTTGGGAGTCAACAGCTTTTGCAAAGCAAACGCTCCAATTCTGACTTGGCTGTCTAAGGCTGAGTGGTCAAGATTTGCCTTTGGTACAAGTCATTAGATTCTGAAGGATAAAATGTGTTCTGCGGTTATGTGCACCAGACAGCAATTGCTTGACAGATCTTGCCATTTTAGATCCCATCAGAGTAGTTCCTCCAAGAAGCCAGCAAGCCCCCTTGGTTTTTGTGTTTTTGAGCAAACAGAGCTAATATTGACATTTCTAATTCCAACAGAATTGATGAGTTTCTAGTCCGGAGCCAAACTAATTTTCTCTTCCAGGAGACAGGCAAGCATATCTTCCCTAATGCGCTGGTGCCATATGGAATAGGTGTCCTGCCAATGTTTCACACTAGATTAAAACTGGCAGAAAGAAAAGGGAGGGAACCCACCCACAAATTTTAGAGCAAAAATTGTCAAGAACCGCTAAGAGCTTTCAGCTGGGGGCTTCAATATGGAGTCCCAGAAGCTGCCAAGTCAATGTTCACGCACATTCTTCGCAATGGAGAATGCAGTCAACTTGTCCAAAATAGCATCCTTACAAGTGTAACAAAAAATTGCAGTGTTTGATGCTCCTGTTCAGTGTTCTAGCCAGGATGTTCTGTTCTATTCTTCCTTCCCCTCAGGCCCCATCTGCACTATATATTTAAAGCAGTATCACAACTCTTTAATCAGCCATAGCTTCCCCAAAAAGAATTCTGGAAACTATAGTTTGCTACAGGTGCTGAGAGTTAGGAAACCCCTATTCTCCTCACAGGGCTACAGTTCCCAGAATTCCCTGGAAAGAGGAATTGCCTGTGAAACCACTGTGGTTCTGTGAGGGGAATAGGAGGTCTCCTAACAACTCCCAGCAGCCTCAGAAACTACATGGAGATCTGAAGGAAGTGAGAGAGCAAAATAGGATATATAAGATTGATATATACAGAACTAAATTTCAAATGTGTGTGGGGGGACGGGGGACGGACGGACAGAAAACTGAGGAATTTTAATTCAGGAAGAAATGCCAAAGGGTGAGAGCAGTTAGCAAAAATAACAATCTTCTTAAATAGGTGTTAATTGATATGTAACTTGCAATGGACAAGTTTACCCAACTACAAAGTGGGAGGGGAAGGGGAAACCCTCTAAATGTTCCTTGCAAGGTTATTATATTAATAAGATTTCACATTTATTGGCTGTGTTATTCTGAGCTAATTGCACGGGGGCAATCTCCATCTCAGTTAATGCCAGTTACAATCAATTCATATTTAATTAACATAACCGGCTGATTAAATGTAAAGAGAACGCTTATTTGACACAAAGAATTCATAGCTCCTCCACTCTTATTAGGTGCTTTAGAAGGGTAATAATTGACATTGATAGGATAATAGCTGATGGTTTTACAGTTTCCCAGCCTCTTGTGTTAATGGAAGCACACTATACTGTAAAGTTCTTTCACCCTAAAATACCAGCCAGACTAAGGTTATAGAAACTGTAGCCAGGGATGGCTAAACCATGGCCCTCCAGGTGGTGTTGGTGTCAGACTCTAGATGGGATTATGAGAGGCATAGTCCATCCAACATCTGGCAGGGGCACAAAATGTTGGCTGGACTGTAGCAAGAATTTAGCCTTCTGTTTAGATAGCGAGCGAAACCATGGCTTGGTCATTGAGGCTGCATCTTGGCCTAGCATGCTTCCCCCACCCCATACTTTTCTCTGCTCTCCATTCCACCATTTCCTAGATCAAAATAACCATCATTCATTTTTATATCCAAATCAGATAAACTGTGGTTTGTGGTCCTTGTATGTAGCTGTCACCCTGCCTGCTTCTAAGCTCTAAGACAGGCATAGGCAAACTCGGCCCTCCAGATGTTTTGGGACTACAACTCCCATCATCCCTAGCTAACAGGACCAGTAGTCAGGGATGATGGGAATTGTAGTCCAAAAGCATCTGAAGGGCTGAGTTTGCCTATGCCTGCTCTAAGACAAGTGCAGCCAATGTGGTGCCTTCTAGATGTTGTTGGACTACAACTCCCATCATCCCTGATCATTGTCCATGCTGCCTCGGGTTGTTGGGAGATGAAATCCAACATCCTGCAGTCCACAGGTTAGCAGCCCAGAAACAGTGCCATGATTTATTTAAAAAGTTTTCTATGCCACTTTCCAAGAGAAAACATGCTGTGTTAACTAATATACACCTTTTTGTGTATGCATTTGGGCATGTTCTTTTTATAAAAACATTCATTTTCACACACAGTGTCATTTAATATATATGCATTTTTGTACACATGGCTTGGAGAACTGCGCCGCAAATTTGAGAGGTGCAAGTTTGTAAGGATGGCGGCACTTCAGTTCACGTATTGTTTCAGGAAGTGTGAGTGAGGAACAAATTTCTCCCCCATCGCTGAACAGCTGGAACTCACTGAGCCCATGATGGAGGCAAGTCTTCCCTTATTGGCAGTTGCCAGGCAACAGCTTCCACTGAGGTTCCCCGGGGCAAGGCGATGGGGCTGAATTGTTGCAAGACACTCAGCCCACACCCATGATGGAAAGAAGTTTTTCTGCTGGCATGTATAGACAGACAGATAGACAGACATACTACATACATATATAGAAGTACACACACACAAGTTAAGGATGCTAATGGGCTTCACTGAATGAACACCACTGTTTTGCTTTACCAATGTGCAACACTCTATCACACCAGAAATATCTGGATATCAGAATGCCTGGTTGCCTAATACTAGCTTTTGACTCTTGGGTGTGCTACTAGCTTGAAAATGCACCCAAATGGTGTTTTTGTGTGTCTGCTCTTAGAATGGTTTCTTCATTGCTGACAACTCAGAATCGACATGTGAAGAGAAACTCTTCTAATTCAGAACAGCGGTGAGGAGGATGGTCTCTCCACCCCTCTATCTGTGTTTCCTAGTCTCTGGTTATCTCACCTAATTAATACAAGAATAATCCATGTTTTGAAATTCCTTGCCCGGATTAGTCGGTGGCTGGAGTGCTTAGCTCATGTATACACAGGATCTCTCTAAGGGTTTGCTTTCTAATATTTATGCTTGGGACTGTAACATACCGATAAGAGGAGTGTCTGGCATTGGAAATGCTGAAATAAATTTACATTTGCAAAATCGCTCTTTTAGAAAAAGCTACATTCAACCAGCATTAATGTTCTCAGCTGAAGTCATTTAAAAAAAGCAAGAAAATCCACAAAAGGGGGGTTTTAGGCTCTCTCCAACTTTAAATCAGCCTGATGCCATGGAACGGAATGGAATCTCTTGCAGGGAGTGGCTGGCCAGCAGAACTAGGCTCATGACCTCCGATTTTAGGAATTGCATTGTGGTAGCAACAAAATCCAGCCTGAGCCTGCTCAGTTCTGTTTTCAACTGGTTCTTTACGTTGGCCCTCCAATCAGGGAACAGGAACAAGATTTCCAATGGAACATGCAATTAGGTTTTATTGCTTTTGGCAAGGGTCCCACGCAGTGGCAGCTGAAAGGAATAACTTGAGAGGAAAATTTGAATTTATAATTTGACGCTGAATTTTTGTGGGGGAGAGGAAGAGAATGAAAGGTTTAAAAGATGAAAGGGTGTTCAAATGCAAACACTTCTGGAGATGTTTAAAGTATTTGTTTAAATTCAAAAGTATAAGGCGAGGCATTCCTTTCCAGATATGGTTCCTGCATCGTAGGGGTAGGGAACTGTCTCACAGTTTTTGCATAGCTATTGGGCATATTTCTGTGCCCTCTGCTGGGGTGGGTGGGTGTTATTAGCTTTGGAATACATGTGTGAACAGAAGGAGATGATGGAATCTTGAGACCAGGCATAGGCAAACTCGGCCCTCCAGATGTTTTGGGACTACAACTCCCATCATCCCTAGCTAACAGGACCAGTGCTCAGGGATGATGGGAATTGTAGTCCCAAAACATCTGGAGGTCTGAGTTTGCCTATGCCTGCTTGAGACCGTAGAATTGACCACGGCCACTGCAGATGGCAATGGTGATGGTGGGTGAAATTTGTGTGTGGTTTCTCCATTTAAAATAACTCCCTGATAGTAAAAGAAAAACATCATTGAATCCAAAAAGGTTCTGGTCTAGCTAGTCAAAACAAAACAAAATTCCTTCCAGTAGCACCTTAAAGACCAACTAAGTTAGTTCTTGGTATGAGCTTTCGTGTGCATGCACACTTCTTCAGATAGCCTAGCTTAGCCTAGCTAGCTTAGAGATGTTGGAGAATTCCAACAGAAACAAGAGCATAAATTGTCAACGTTTGTCCCATGTCCACAATAGAAATCAACCCAGCAAATAGCCCCAACCCAATACTTTAACCACTATACTGAATGTATTGGATTTTGTATCGATTTTACATGTGAAATTATGTTTAATTGTTGTTTTTTAAAAAACACACACATAAGGGATTGTTTTTAATTGTATTCACATTTCCTGTTTTTACTGTGGAATGACTTGAATATATTTTATGGGAAGCGATTCATGAGGAGAATCAAATAAAGAGAAAAATAAATAATGAGGAATCCTAATATTCAAAACCATCAAGCACTATTTACATTGAAACAGACCTGAGTGGGGGGGAAGCGAAATTTCCTTGACAAACAACTCAGGTGAAAATGTATAATATTAGGAAGTATTTTGTTACGAAAAGAAAATTAAAGGTTATGCTAGGGAGACAACAATTGGGGGTTATGCACTTTCTCACACACTCTGTTGAGTGAATTCAGCTCAATGATTGCTGATATTTAGTATATCTTTCCAAGGATGAGTGATTCAAACTAGGGGAAGGGGGAGAGAAATGCTATTTGAAAAGAAAAAAAGCCATGAAAATTAATATGAGGTCTACCCGCAATGAATGTTATTTCATGTTGCAAGAGTCTTGTTCCCCATTCTATAGGAGAATTTGCTGTAATTCAAATGGTGAACCTCAGACCCAGGGCTGAATATGGCTCCCCATGCCTCTCTATCTGGCCCTTGGGACTTTTGACACCCAATATCCCTCCCCCAAGTCTTGGGGAGTTGGTGCTATGGCTCCAAAGGCTTAGGTAACTGGACATGTGTGTCAAAAGCTTGTCCTACTCTTGAGTAGGACCCTGGCAGAGACACATGCCCGACTGGCATGTTCTCTCCCTCCTGGTTGATCGTTTGGGAGCTTCAGAAACTTTCTTCAGCCCGAACATCACAGCGATAGATGCCAACAGACATCGGCACACTTAGGATTCCACAGAGTCTTCGCAGCTTGTGCAACAGACCTCAGCAACTCAGCATTTGGGCTAATCTACTTTATTTACACATAAACATACACGGAGCACCGCAACATGGCTCCCTCTCTCTCTAGCATCAGACAGCAAAGAGAAAGAACAAAGGACAATAGTCCCACTTCACAGAACACAGTAACACAAACATCCTGTCTCCATCACTTCCCACTCTGTGGAGTCAAAACATATACCATCATGTGATAGACAACAATCCCATGACTGCAATCACGGAGCAGGAATTCTAACAATGTGGTATCCACTGTTGGCTACAGCAATGCACAGTGCAGGTTTATGGGAAGAGAATATTTGGACACATCGGTGATTTCTCTAAACTAGGAGGGGGAACCTGTGGCCCTCCAGAGGTCCCTGGACTACAGCTTTCATCATCCATGGTGATTGGCTGTTAGCTAGGCCTGATGAGAGGTGAAATTCA
Organism: Podarcis muralis; assembly: GCF_964188315.1. Taxonomy (NCBI): domain Eukaryota; kingdom Metazoa; phylum Chordata; class Lepidosauria; order Squamata; family Lacertidae; genus Podarcis; species Podarcis muralis. The sequence goes on along the minus strand of NC_135661.1, from coordinate 69,646,395 downwards.
ACAGCATTTGGAGGTATACAGCTTCCTCATCCATAAATTGCCATAGTAAAGAAAGGAGGCTGTCTGCAGCTTTCAGGCTTTGAGAAATGGGTAGTAGGGTCCTTGGGCACTGGAAGTCTCAGTGACCTCAAAAACTGAACCCCTCAGCACCTTGGAGGGTTCAGCAATGAGGAGGAAGGAGCGAGGGTCATAGGAAACTGCCTCACACTGAGGCATATCACTGATTTAGCCAGCAGCTGCCTCATGCAGCGGAAGCCCCCAAGGTGACAGGCCTATGGGACCCTGCCTGCCCCACCCCCTCTGCCATGGGTGCAGAAGCTGCATCAGAATCAGCACCAATTTCGGTGGAAAGCGCATCTGAAATCATGTGACATCTTGTGGAGCACACAGGATCTCATGTGATTTGGGAAAGGTTTTGCCCAAATCAGACCAGATCCTGCCCCAAAGTGGTGCTGATGCTGGTGTATACTGCTACAGGCAGCAGCAGCAGCAGACTAAGGTGGCACTTCCTATTTGGCAAAATGAGACATGCCAGCCCCTGCAGTATCATACACTGACCGGCAGCAGCTCCTGAAGGTTTCAGGTGGGGTTTTCTCCTTGTCCTACCTGGAGATGTTGGGAATCAAACCGGGGCCTTCTGCATGCAAATGCTCTGCAAGGGTGATATCTTCTCAAAATCTCTGCAGCAAGGTGAAGTACCGTACTTTTCTGTGTACAGTGGTACCTTGGGTTACAGACGCTTCAGGTTACAGACGCTTCAGGTTACAGACTCCACTAACCTAGAAATTGTACCTCAGGCTAAGAACTTTGCTTCAAGATGAGAACAGAAATTATGTGGCAGCTGGAGGCCCCATTAGCTAAAGTGGTACCTCAGGTTAAGAACAATTTCAGGTTAAGAACGGGTCTTATACACGGATAGTGCATATGGGGGACGGGTGATTGGTTGCAGCTGTGAGCAGGAGCTTGTCAGTGGCGATTGGGTGGGTCATTGGTGGCTGCTGCAAGGGCTGTTTAGGATTGGCTGTTTGAGCAGCAGTTGGGTGACTGATAGGTGGTTGCGCCAAGGGCTGCTGTGGATTGGCTGCCACTGCGGCAATTATGCGTGTGATTGGTGGTTGCTGCCTTCAAGGGGGCAGACGATTGTTCTCTTCTGTGAAGCGTGCGGTTGGCAGAGTCGGGTGAGTGATTTTGGGGACGTTCCTGAAAGCTCAACAACTTTGGCAATCCCCCCAAAAAAGCTCAACAACTCTGGGCCATCTCTCCCCATTTACCTAATTTGTGGTCCCCAAAAGCAGGGGGTGTCTTATACACGGGGGCATTTTATACATGGAAAAATATGGTAATTACTTTTCTATCCTACTGCATATTTTGTATTTATAAATATCTGGCCCTGATTTCTTCCAGAGGTTTGCTCCCTTGTCTCCATTATGGGCATAGGACCAAATAGCATATTTTGCCCATTACATTTTTGCTTCATATAGTTTCATTGTCTTTTTAGAGTCTCTGGATTGACAAATCTGAAAGTGCATAGTGACTGGCTAGCTACCCACAAAAGTAGACACTTCCAGTAGACACTGTGTGGTAGGTAGGGTGCAAAACGTCCCTTTAGCTTTTTATTCTTTCTCTGGGATGTAAATTCTGGAGCAGGAAAAGATGGCATGCCATTAACCAGCAGAGTTTATTATTCTGCTGAAACTAAAGAACTAATTACACACAGTGTGGTTATTTGAGATAAACACAATTTTGCTTCCCATCTAATACCACAGGACGCCTGTTGGGTGCAAATGAATAAAGTACACACGTGGTCCAGACTAGGGTTGGGAACAATTGCTGAACAGAAGGGTGAGTCTGGTTGTAGCTTTCACACTCATGAAAAATGAGGTCTCTCTTGCAAAATCTCCCACAGTCATTAGTATTCTCTTTTTTTGTTAAAAAAACAAAACAAAAAAACACCAAGATTCCCATAACTATTCTCAAACCTAGAGTGTGTTTTGCTGGACCCCCAAAAGGTAGGGAGTGCCCACACTGGAGCCATTTTAGTGGAACAGGGTGGAGGCAATCAGGGGCAGAGGAAGGGGGTGCGGTGGAGGCGGACCACCCCGGGTGTCACCACTGAGGGGTGTGTGTGTGACAAAATGCCGGGTGGCACTCACCGCGGAGCCCATAGCTGTCAACTTTTCCCTTTTCTTGCGAGGAATCCTATTTGGAATGGGGGAAAGTTGACAGCTATGGTGGGGCCTGCAGCGCGTCCGAGCCACACATCTCTCTTGGGAGTGACACAGTGGTTTGGGTGCCCGCAGGCTCCGCGCTGCCCCAAACAGTCCACCCATTGCCTCCTCCCCAGCTGTAGGGCAGCTGAGTGGGAGGAGGCAGGCAAACTCCTTAAAGGCCCCACAGAACGTCCTGCCCTGGCTGGCCCTGCCCCACAGGTGGCTGGCCCCAGGCACAGGGCACACGCGCCACCCCATGCACCCAATCAGCTTGCCCCGCTGCTGGGGGCGATGCGGGCAAGGAAGAAGCAAGGAGGTGGGTGAGGAGGTGGCAGTGGGGGAAGAGGGCAAGGAGAAGGAGGAGGTGTGAACTTCTGCTCTGTGGTTTTGCATTGTCTTTTATCTAATGATAAGCCATGGTTAGACTACAATGCCCCTCATCCCATGGTCAAACAACTACCGTCATGATAAACCAAGGTTTGGTGTAACACCACTAAGCAATGGGGCATTTTCTAAGCGCCGGTTTGATTCCAGGGAAAGGGCTTTTGGATTGTTTCAGCATGGAAAGTTCCATTTTGTTCTCAGGCGTTTGCCATTGTACGCTTTCTGAACCCATGCTGTGCTCTTCATTAATTACCTGGCATGCGTTTGCCCAAACCAAGGAAGGATATTTATGGCTTTGCTCAACAAAGTAATAATCTTAAGACAGATATGTCGCTACAAGGCAGAAAGGCCAATATAATATTGTGTGCGTGTGCATATGCCTCCATGTATGCAAACACACTCCAGTTATAAACTGCTTAAGTGTGGCCAATTAGCAATGGATTCCCAGAGGCCTGGAGATGGGCAGTTGCCATGCATAATCAGCTTGAGTCTACCAGGATTCACCCAGCTGTGAGGGGAAATAGACCCTGTGGCAATGTGTGCCAACAGAGAGCCCAATTCATCTTGCCTAAAACCTGACCAGAATAATATGACTGCATGTCACTGAACAACAGTTCTGGGACAAGGGGGAGAGGAACTAAGCAAGGGTGGTCCCCTCCTGTGCCTATCTGTGTGGGCCAAGACTGAGGGCTGTTCAGACTCAGATTAAACACCTACAGCTACTGAGAGCCCATGAGCTCCAGGGACTTTTATGTCCCACAGCTGAACACCTCCCGATATTAGGAGGTTTCTTCCACTACCACCCATTAGTAGCGGCCCTGTCCTACAGCAACAGAGAAGAACTCTGCTCTGGCATCTGCATGTGAACCCAGGGATAGGAAACCTCAGATCAAGGGGCCAAATCTGTCCCTCCAGGGCTCTCTATGGGGTGCCTCAGACTCTGCCCAGCATACACACCCTCCCCAAGGGCCCATCTGTATTACACATTTAAAACTGTATCATACTGTGGGGATTGCCCGTTCTTTTGAAAATGTCTGTACAGGGGGAGAGAAAGAGTTAATAGGTAGACCAATAGAAAAGCCAGAGGTGGAGCCTACCTGTTTATAAAACGGCTTAGCCCGAGGTTTAGTTGGTTGGGAAAAGGCAGTTGAGAAAGCAGTTGGCAGGCAGAAGGAAATAGGGAAATAGTGCAGTTGGCTCTTGTGTGAGGGGAGGTAGAAGAGTTAGAGACAGAATAAAATAAGACTACGAGGGTAAAGGGTAACAGCCTTTCAAGTTTATGTGTGTTTGTAATAAACTACAATCTTCATTGTTAACTTGAGAACCTGACTGAGGCTAAGTGATTTACGGGGGAGAACCTGGTTGGTGGCAGCGGATTAGTGGTGTATGGGTCAATAGTCCATGAGACAACCAGGGGCTTCGTATGAACGCCACAAATACCATGTTAAACAACCATAAAGTAAAGGTAAAGGTACCCCTGCCCGTACGGGCCAGTCGTGTCCGACTCTGGGGTTGCGCGCCCATCTCGCTTAAGAGGCCAGGGGCCAGCGCTGTCCGAAGACACTTCCGGGTCACGTGGCCAGCGTGACAAGCTGCATCTGGCGAGCCAGCGCAGCACACGGAAACGCCGTTTACCTTCCCGCCAGTAAGCGGTCCCTATTTATCTACTTGCACCCGGGAGTGCTTTCAAACTGCTAGGTTGGCAGGCGCTGGGACCGAACAACGGGAGCGCACCCCGCCATGGGGATTTGAACCGCCAACCTTTCGATCGGCAAGCCCTAGGCGCTGAGGCTTTTACCCACAGCGCCACCGCGTCCCTTCAAAACAATCATGACTTCCCCCAAAGAATCCTGAGAGCTGTAGTTTGTCAAGTCTGCTCACCCCTCTTGGTGTGGCATTGCACTGCAGGACAGCAGAGGATCCACTGGGGCCCCAACAGCTATCAGGAACTGGATCCTAGCCTGCACCCTGCTTTGGTGACTGGGGTTGCAGGCTGGGTCTTGGGTTGTGCCAGCCCCCTAGCCTATTTAAGCAGCCACACCTGGGACACTGCCTGTTTGTGTAGTTTGTCAAGGGTGCTGAGAGTTGTTCAAAGGCCTCCTTACAAGGTCTCTGATGCTCAGAAAATCTCCCTCTGCAAGACACACACACTTTCATTTTGTAATTTTTTGTTTCCAGACTGGTGATGAGCGTTGATTAACTATTGCTCACTTCTTTCACAAGACTGATGCAGAGACTGAACTGAACTGAATCTGAAAACAACTCTAAAACTGACAGATTTGTCAACCCACAGCAAATATATAACCCCGCAAATACTTTTGTATCCCACCCATCATAATGGACCAATGCAGCTCGTTGTGCAGAACAGTTTCATTCTGTGCACCTTATTCTTGCCTCTTCTATTGCTTCTGGAATAATAAAACAAGTAAATTAAAGTATATTATGATGGTAAAAAAGTGTGACAGCCAGGTGTGGAAAAATAAGACTCATTTGCATTTCTAATGAGGACAGGTGAACAGTTTGTGTTGATACTCTGTGGAATGGTAGATGGCCTCTCATGGTATCATCTGTCATTTCATTGTTCTTGGGTGGTAAATGGCATCCCAGGGAGAAAGGAAGACATTAATCAGAGCAGGTTACTATGCCTCAAGAGAAGGCATGTAAAAACATGTATTTAATTGCACTTTAGATTTTTCTCATAATGTTTGTAGAAGCCTGCATTAAATGAGCAAGCAAGGCTTTGTGCAGAAATGTGTCCCCCCCCCCAATGAATTTGCAAACTGGTAGAAGACAGGCGAGGGGACGCGGGTGGCGCTGTGGGTAAAAGCCTCAGCGCCTAGGGCTTGCCGATTGAAAGGTCGGCGGTTCGAATCCCCGCGGCGGGGTGCGCTCCCGTTGCTCGGTCCCAGCGCCTGCCAACCTAGCAGTTCGAAAGCACCCCCAGGTGCAAGTAGATAAATAGGGACCGCTTACTAGCGGGAAGGTAAATGGCGTTTCCATGTGCTGCGCTGGCTCACCAGATGCAGCTTGTCACGCTGGCCACGTGACCCGGAAGTGTCTGCGGACAGCGCTGGCCCCTGGCCTCTTAAGTGAGATGGGCGCACAACCCCAGAGTCTGTCAAGACTGGCCCGTACGGGCAGGGGTACCTTTACCTTTACCTTAGAAGACAGGCATAATAAGGAAAGAAAAGCCATCAGAGCATAGGGACATAGGAAGAGCCTGCTGGATCAGGCCAATGACCTATTTAGTTCAGTAACCTGTACTCACAGTGGACAACTAGATGCTTGTGGTTAACTCTCAAGCAGGACTGAGCAGAACGTGAGCACCACTACTGTACGGTAAAGGTAAAGGGACCCCTGACCATTAGGTCCAGTCGTGACCGACTCTGGGGTTGTGGCGCTCATCTCGCATTATTGGCTGAGGGAGCCGGCATACAGCTTCCGGGTATGTGGCCAGCATGACTAAGCCGCTTCTGGCAAACCAGAGCTGTGCACAGAAATGCTGTTTGCCTTCCCGCCAGAGTGGTACCTATTTATCTACTTGCACTTTGACCTGCTTTCAAACTGCTAGGTTGACAGGAGCAGGGACCGAGCAATGGGAGCCCACCCCATCGCGGGGATTCGAACTGCCGACCATCTGATCGGCAAGTCCTAGGCTCTTTGGTTTAACCCACAGCGCCACCCGTGTCCCACCTCTACTGTAGTTTCCAGCAACTAGTATTCAGAAGCACTACTGCCTCTGACTGTGCAGGCAGAGCATAGCCACCACCACCATTTATTATTATTTATTGAATTTATATACCGCCCTATACCCAGAGATCTCAGGGCGGTTCATCATGGCTAGTAGCCATCAATGAATTTGTCCGGTCCTCTTTTTAAAGCCATCCAAGTTGGTGGCCATCACTGCCTCCTCTGAAAGTGAGTTCCATAGTTTAACTACGCAGTGCAAGAGGAAGTGTTTTCATTTATCTGTCCTGAACCTTCCAACATTTAAAACGCAGGTGGTAAAAAACAGCACAGCCCTATTAGAAGCAGTCCATTCCCAAAAGCCTGATGGAGCAAAACAGTCTTTACCTGCTGGCGGGAGGACAAGGAAGGAGACTGTCAGGAGTGCGTGTAGGAGCCAGGCCCTGTGACTGGTAGGGCTTCACAGGACTAGGACTTTCCTAAGTTTGTTCTGAAGAGGCAAGGCGCGGCCACACAGGTGAAGCCGATTGATAACTCACAGTACCTGGTGGCAAGAGCCGGGAAGGGATACAAGGTCAGCATTTCCCTTTGGCTCTTTGTCACAGCAACATGCTTCCTGCCTTGCTGTGTTTGGCTTCTTGACTCCTTGCTTCCTGATCCTCGGACCCTTGGCTTCCAGACTCTGGTTCCTGCTCCCACCCCACTGTCTTGCCCCCGGTCCCGACGTCCTCCACCAAGACTTCAACTGCCCATAAACTGGATCATGACAGGGATAGCCTACTCTCTAGGAGAGGAGTTCCGAAGTCTGGAAGCAGCCACCAAGAAAGCCCTCTCCCACATCCCCACCAAACGTGACTTTGAGGCTGGTGGGTCCAACTATAATGTGGGATGTGTCCCTGAAGCTACAGCCTTAAATACAGTTATCTGCCTCACCCCAAACTTTCTGCTGTGGGCTTCTCTTCTTTTGGATGAGAGAACTCTGCTAACTTAAAATATTTCTGTATTTGTATTTCTGTATCTGAGCAGAAGTGGAGGGAAAGGGTGTAGCTCAGCTGCAGTGCATCTGCTCTGCATATCGAAAGGGATAACTGAATCTGTCAATTTCATTTCCTCTCAGTTTCTTATTTTTGCAGCCTCCAGTTCTCTGCATTCCCACATCAGTCTGCAGACTTTTATTTTTTTAAGCCTTCATGAAAACCAAGCAGCATTTTAGTTTATTGTGCATACACATGTTTGTATGCAATTTTTAAAAGAGGCTGGATTACTCCCGGACTACTTTAGCAGTGATTTCTGCATAGCAGAGGGTTGGATTAGATGACGCTTGGGGTCCAATGCCCTGAACCCCAGGCCTACCTGGTGGCAAGTCAATCTGTCAAGTCCAAAGTTCAAAGACCAGGGGTCAATCCAGAAGCCCAAAGGTCAGGAAACACAGTCCAGGGTCAATCCAAGCAAGCCAAGTCTGAAGTTCAGCAGTAGGGACACAATGCAGAGTCAAACCCAAAGCACAGTCCCAAAGAGGCCCAGGAGCATCCAAAACAAGGTTAACATGGGCTTGAGCAGACCTAGCACTTCATCTCTGCTTCCCTTTGGTACTTTGCATGCTGATTGCAGCATCTGGGCTTGAGAAGGCAGATGACCCTCACCTGTTCTGAGCCAGCTCCAGCTGAGGAATCACACCTCTCCTCCCAGAGCTAGCGAGCCCCAGCTGGTCAGCTAGAGAGCTGGGCTATGGGCCCTTGTCTGCCTCAGCCTCCCCCTGCTTCCTATGCCTCAGAGCCGGCCGTATTCATGGAGACAGGATCCCCTCTGCCTCTGGGTCCTGCTGCTCTGGTTCCTGTGCATTGACCGCCATCGTCCGTCAATGTCTCCAGCTTTGCCCTGGTGTGTCCAGTCCCGGCTACACCCTTCACCCGGATGCTCTTCCTCCTTCGCCCTGCTATAATTTTATGATTCTGTGACAGGGTGGGGCAAAAAGCATGGCCCTGACGCCTTGCTCTTCACATTTAAGCCCTGTATGTGAGCAGTAGGGTAAGCCCACAGTTATACGAAGGGAAAGGAATGGAATTTTGGAAGGGAAACTAATTGAATGGGATACACTTGGACACTGGATGTGAAATAAACTCTTAAACATGCACACACAAAATAGAATAGCTGCTGTTCTGAATATTCTTTTCCGCTGTCCTTTTCCTTGGTTGCTAGTAAATCTGAAGGCCCTCAAGAAAAATGCTGTGGACGTATGTAGCACAGAAAATATCAGAGGACATCTGCAATGGAACACTAATATATTAGCTCCATGGTTGTTGTTTTTTGGGTGTGTGTTTTTTTTTAAGGCTCAAGAGGAAGCCACAGGGAGATTGGCTAAAGTCCTTTTTACTGCAGAATCAGGCTCCTGCCTATTTCTGTTGGAATCTAAGTTTTTACGGCCTGATTAATGATCTGTGCCCACCAGCTTATGCTTGCATTTCAAGCCTCTCTCTCTGGTAACAGCCTGCCTCTAAACAAATCGCAATGGCTCTGCATGCTGAAGCCAATATTGTGTTCCACACATATAAACAGTCCTGGATAAATAGCCCAGGAGGCTGGCAGCATAGTGTGAAACAGAATCACCTTCTGGGTGATTGCACGTAAAACTAGTTCTCCTGTCCCTCTGATGACCTTGCATTCACTCTCAGGAATGCACAGCCCCAATGGGATGACTGCTACTCTCTTTGTTCACTTTTACTGGGCTATCATCTCTGTGCACAACTGCCATAAAATCATTAAATGTCATCCTCATTCTTTAAGCATATCTGCAGTGAGTTTCCAATCATGGTTTCCTTGGAGCAGTGGTTTGGTGGCGGGGGGCAAAGAGATGGTCATTCCGGGTGCAAAATTGTTAGGGGGCACAATATTTTGACACCTGGTGCTGCCTCAAGACAGCTGCATGCTTCCATCAGTGGGCTCCATTGAAAATGGCTTTTCCATGTGAACCAGGAGTGACCTCTCCAGACAACAGAACAATTCTCCTTTTCTTTTCTCTGTGGCTACGATCTCTTAGATGATGTGGAAACTGTTAGGTAGTTGAATGTGCATGTATACACCATCTATTTCCCCCTGTGTGGCCCTGAGCACTGGCAACCCATGCTATGCTACTGAGACATCTTATACCCTTTTAAAATGTGTTTTTTTTGGGGGGGGGGTTATTGGGTGGCTGTTTTTATTTTGATGATATATTTTGTGGTTTTATATTTTCATTTTGTTCTGTGAACTGTCCTGAGTCCTCCGGGTATAACGCAATATCAATTCTAATAATAATAATTATGGTAATAATTAATACTGCCTTGAAGGTTGTTGTGCAACACCTGGTTCTTGTGCAATCTATTGCAAAACACTAAGTTACTTTAACTTTGGACTCAACCCCATGTCCCCTGAAGAACAGTTGACTTAACTGGATATGTTTAGCACAGAGAATTATGTTGCTGTTGTTGTTGTTGTTGCTTTGCTCTCCTCAGAATAAAGAACTCAAACCAACTTGTACAAATGTTTTTAAAAGCATGAAAATAAGTAAAACAACCAAGAATAATGTGTTTCTGGCACAGCACAAAGCAGAGTTGATACTTCAGCAAGGTGCAATGAAGGGCTGGAGAGGCTCAGTTATACCTGATCTGTGTCCTGGGATTAGAATATGGTACTCTCTGGAATTCTGGCGAACCAGAGCAGCACACGGAAACACCGTTTACCTTCCCGCCGGAGCGGTACCTATTTATCTACTTGCACTTTGATGTGTTTTCAAACTGCTAGGTGAGCAGGAACAGGGACTGAGCAACGGGAGCTCATCCTGTCATGGGGATTTGAACCGCCGACTTTCCGATCGGCAGGTCCTAGGTTCTGGGTCCATGAATTTTCCATCTTTTCAAGCCATCCAGGTTGGTGGCTGCCTCTCATGGGAGCAAACACCATAATTTAACTGTGTGAAGTACTTTCTTTTGGCTGTTTTGAATCTTCAAATGTTCAGTTGGATGTTTCTGGTTTCTAGTGTGGTGGGAGAAGGAGAAAACTTTATACTCCATCTTGTAGTCTCTATGTCAGCATCTGCTGACATAGGAGTGGAGGCACCTGAAGGCATTTTGTGGAGTCCCTCCTGAAACCTGCAGCCAGCCCTGTTGCAAGTAGAGAGAAATCTCCCTCTTTTTGTATGTGAAGTGCTGTTGGAGGAGAGGGTGTCAAGTTTCTCCACCCCACAGCCTTGGGGATAAAATGAGACAACCCCAAAGATCCCCCATTAAGGAAGGGAGGGATATGACCGTGACAATGAAGCCAACTAAAGCCAGCCTCAGCCTTGGCGAATGGGAGGCCTACCTTTTTCTGAGCCATTGAACATTAGGAAAAGCTAATTAGCCAATCACGTCCAAATGGCTGTGTACACTTATCAGCAGAAAACCATATGCCGATGGATTAACAATTAAACCGTGTTAATTTATACATCCCAATGCAGTGGCAAGGAAAAGGCTTCTCTTTACACAAGGCCCCATCCTTTCTGCTTCCCCAAAGACGGCCTCTGTGCATCAGATCTGAACATCTTGGAAATAATGTGTGGTCGTGTCGGTTTAGAAAGTAAATAAATAAATCTCCTTGCACCACCTCCCAGGAAGGTCTGTGCTTTGAGCCATACCCCCTGTGGCCGCCTCCCGCATTGATATGCAAAGGAGCAGGTTGCGCTGGAAGCAAGCATATGCTCCATTTAGAGAAGTAACCAAGTACGTTTGCATTTAATTCCTGACCAAGTTTATGTAAAATTAATTGCATCACATGTTCTGTGCATCTTTTAATTGCAAAACCAATTAACTTTAAAATGTTCTGCATTGTAGTTCCCTTAATGGCTGGCATGGTTTTTTCCTGGCTTTAGAACATCCGTCTTTTGTTGGAACTGGGCACGCAGCCATGCCTGGTTATCTCCCGCAAATCCAGCTTCCAATAGTTGAAATGCTGAAGTTATTTGGTGGAGGGAGGATAATTTTTCCACGGAGCGTGGCACTAGAAGTGGGATGGAGCCCTTAAAGGGGAAGCACAGTTTTTTAGGATTGCGTCTTCCCCCACTTGCAAAGAAAGATTACAGTTTAAAAAGGGTGGGACATTCTATTAAAACAAGCAAGCAAGCAAGCAAGCAAACAAACAAACAAACAAACAAACAAACAAACAAACAAACAGTGTTGTAGTTAATATATTTTTACTCACAGTAGACCATTGAAATTAATGGACATAGCTTAGACTCATCCATTAATTTCAGTGGGTTCACTCTGAGTAGGACTACCATTGGATATGACCTAAACAAACCTCAGCACACTGAGGCAGACTATTATATTATTATGGGACATGGCATTTATTTATTCATGTGGAATGCATTCTGATTGATTTAATATTTATCAGTGGGAGGGAGGGGGATGAGTGAAAAAGTATAAATAAACTGATATATTTTTCCTCTGGTCAGCAAGGTGGCATTCAATCAAAACGATTTAAAAAGACCAACAAGTCTAAAATTAGAAGGTGGGGTAGAAAGAAGGAAAGGAAGGATGGGAAACCTGCTCTTTTCTTTATTTTATTAATTTATGAATTGCCTTCTACATGAGTGTCACAGAGCAATTTACGAATTTTATTATAAAACAGCTAAAATAGTTTTAAAGCGACACACACACACACACACACACACACACACACACACACACGAATATATCTGAAGATGGGTTTAAAAACAGTAGCATCCCTGCCCCAGAGCTACAATTTTTAGACTTTCTCCCTTTCTCCAGCGTATTCTGCTTTCCCTTTCCTTTTAGGCGGCTCTCCACACCCCTGGGTGCATCACTGCCAGATCTTCTGTGTGACTGGGGAACCCGATGGAACGGACCTCTCAGCTTTCTTGTCTCTCTTGCTGATTCCAACCTGCCTTGTGTTGTTTGCTTTTATTTCACGGGGACATTGGGGGCAGGGTTTACATGTATACCCACCCTACTATCCATGGACGTAGCTAATGCCCTGAGCATGCCTAATGTCTCCACCGTAAGCCATATTTATTTTGGGAGGGGGGGAAATCCAAGTCAAAATAAATTTATTCAAGTCCAGGCTCATGTGCTTAATGCCTGCACACAGGTCAGAGAGGGAAAGAATAGGATCCATATAGGAGATGATACTTAAGCTAATTAGTCCGATCCTGTTATGCAAAGTGATGTGATGCTCATTCTTTACATTTTTTTTTAATAGTCATAAAGCTAAAGGTGATTCCATAATAGTTATTGTTGATCAATGGAAACTCCTACAGCCATTACAATGGTGTGTTGATGTGCCTGGCATTAATCCTGTATACCTTTGTGCCCATGACATAACATCCTCCCATGAGCACTAGAGGGGGAAAAATAAACAAAAGCAATTTCAAATCCAATCTAGATGAGTAATTCAAATGCAATATGTCTGTTTGTCCATCTGTAGAATGTTGTGTTTTAAATTGTTGTGTCCCATCCAGAACTCTTAGGGTGAAGAGCAGATAACAAATGAAACATTATCGTGTTGCTGTTGTTGTTAAATAGTTTGCTGTTTGTTTCTTATAGGGTGCCTTTATATCTTATACAGTTGGTAATACAGTGGTACCTCGGTTGTCGAACGTAATCCATTCCAGAAGACCGTCCGACTTCCGAAACGTTCTACAACCGAGGCGCAAAGGGCGGTTGGCAAAGTCAATGGAGAGAAAAGAAAGAGAAACTCCCTGGAAGCCGTTCAACTTCTGAAAAGCATTCAAAAATGGAAGCAAAGCCACTTCCGAGCTAGGGAGGAGGTGGGGTTGCCCCCCACAGCCCCCACAATACCAGGGGAATCCTCGGACGCGTCATCCCCCCGGCCAGCCAATCAGCTGGCCCGGGAGGCATGGCCTGCCCTATTTAGGGCTGGAGCGGCTGAGGATCTCCCTCTTTCCCGCACCTCAGGTGATCAGGTTTTCCCTCTCCTCCCACCCGTGGCCTAATTTGACCCATTAACTCGAATTCTTGTGTCTCGTGTCTTTATTTCTGAGGGGGAGGCGGGAACTCGCCACACAATTACTTCCGGGTTTTCAGTGTCCGAAAACCAAAACGTTCAGCTTCTGAGAAGCTCGAAATCCAAGGTACCACCGTATTGCATGTATGTATTTGAAAAATAATAAGTAATTAAGTAAGGTTCGCACACCCAAACTTTAGGGGGTTAGTTTTCTACCCCCCTTTGGCTGAAATTCTCCCTCTCCTGCCCAATTTCTTGAGTGACATGTTTTCTTGCCAGAAAAGAATATTGGCTCAGTATATACACTCTTACACATTCCCCTCTCCTCTCCCTTGCACCTGTTTACAGCTGCATGGGATGAATATCTAGCATTAAGCGGCCTGCCATGATGATGGCTCACACAAGATGTATACCTTTGCAGCTGGCATCTGCAAGCCCCAGCCCTAAAAATGAAACAAGTGCCTTGCAGACTGCCAAGGTGGGAAGGTAATGAATAAGAAGTGACTACGGAGAGCAGCCAGTCCCTCTGCTCATTTGAAAAAAGGAGGAGGAATGAGCTGTGTCAGCAAGCAAGACAGAGACAGATGACTTCTTTCTCCACGATCTCTGGATGGGACTCCCATTAAGGACAGTCAAAGTTCTCCGTTACACTATGGTTCCAGTAGATTTATTCAGTCCACATTTCTTGAGTTATTTTCTAAGTCCTGCCTTCAGGGAGATGGACCAGGGGAAAAAAATCATGCGGGGGGGGGGGGAGAATCCAAGAGGTATTTCATAAGATTCCAGGAACCTGAGCCTACAAAAAAGGGTGTGTGTGTTAAAGACTTGAAAATAGAAGGGGAAGAAGAAGTGCTGGGTGTTGGGATTTTTATATCTCACCAGCTGCGAGGAGCATCACAATGGTTGTTGACATCATGTGATGTCTGTGAGCGTGAGACAGGAAGTCTCTGCTTGTTTTCAGTAACTGGAGAGAGTTACTTTCGCTTCTGAGTGAAGTGAGTGTCGAGTTGGACTTCTGTGCTAGCTGCTCAGGAGAGCAGACATGTCGGATGAGAGCTTAGTGTACAGTCTGTAAATAAAGTAGTGTGTAGACTACTGACTGTCTCTTTCTTCAGTGATGGGATACCAGAAGACGAGTGTGCTCCTTTCAGGATGGAGGGGTCGCTTATTACCGCTCTCTCTGGACCGAGGGAGGATTCCAGCCAGAGAGTGACCATCGGAGAAATGCCTCGGTGTCTTGGGAAGTTGGCACCCTTCCCGGCAGGTGTTTTTCCAACACTGGGAAGGTGAAAGGGTTCATTCCCCCCTGCTGTTTCCACTACCAGTTTCATGGACCTAGAAGTCTGGAGATAGTCCTACCAGGAGTTCTGGTGTCTCGTGGGTTCTCTAAGAACATAAGAAAAGCCTGCTTGATCAGTCCAGTGAAACCATCTCATGGCCCAGCATCCTGTTCTCACAGTGGCCAACCAGATGCCTGTGGAAAATGCACAAAGAGGACCCAAAGAACACTCTCCCCTCCTGTGGTTTCCAGCAACTGGTATTCGGAAACATTGCAGAGCATAGCCATCATGACTAGTAGCCTTCCTGTCCATGAGTGTCTAATCCTTTAAAGCCATCCAAGTTGGCAACCATCACTTCCTCCCAAGAGAGAAAGTTCCATAGTTTAACTATGTGCTTCATGAAGAAGTATTTTCCTTTCTCTGCCCTGAATCTTCCAACATTCAGCTTCATTGCTGTGTCCAGGAGTTCTAGTGTTAGACTAGTCTAATTTCACCGTCCTTTTCCTTCAGCAGTCTCCATAAAGAGGACCAAACACACCACCTAGTTGGGTACAACACCTCCCCAGCTTTTGCAATGCTTTTTCGATTCACAAAATATGTGCCCTGAAATATTCATTTTATGTGAAGAGTAAGCTTTCTCTGATATTTACCGAGTAAAAAAGGCCAGTTACACAAACGTTAAAATATCAACGTCTGTCATCAAAATATGCAGTTAAAAGGAAACTCACATTAAAACAGCATACCAACTGAAATTGGAAACTCAAGTCAACTGCTTTGGCAGATGCACTGGGAAAAAATGTTTATTTTATATTTTGCAAAATCCATACAAAATGTGTAGAGTTTGATGGAGTGAGACATGATGGCATGCAATACGATGGAAGGGGGTGGGACAGATTGAAGATGGAGTACCAGCAAGAACAAAATAAGAAAGAAGTCATCTTTTCTCTCTCTCCTCATCTGCAGCGAAGTCAGGAAGAATTTTGTAAGCGTCCCACCAATATGGGAAGAAACACGCTTTAAGCAAAGCAGCACCAAATCTTCAGAAAAAAATATCTTCCCAAATGAGTTCTTGGCAGGAGCAGCAGCTATGGAATTTTGGGGTGCTTTCTGATCCAGCTCTGTTACTAGAGACCCAGGTAGCTTCAGTGGCTAGAAGCAACTTCTATGAACTGTGATTAGACACGGGTGGCGCTGTGGTCTAAACCACTAAGCCTCTTGGCTTTGCTGTTCAGAAGGTTGGCGGTTCGAATCCCCACGATGGGGTGAGCTCTGGTTGCTCTGTCCCAGCTCCTGCCAACCTAGCAGTTCGAAAGCATGCCAGTGCAAGTAGATAAATAGGTACCGCTCCGGCGGGAAGGTAAACAGCATTTCCGTGGACTCTGGTTTCTGTCACAGTGTCCCGTTGCACCAGAAGTGGTTTAGTCATGCTGGCCACATGACCTGGAAAGCTGTCTGTGGACAAACGCCGGCTCCCTCGGCCTGAAAGTGAGATGAGCGGTGCAACACCATAGTCACCTTTCACTGGACTTAACCGTCCAGGGGTCCTTTACCTTTACCTGAGAGTTATGACCATTCCTGGACTGGGAGAATTTAACCACAGTAGTTCAGGCACTGGTGACTTCAGAATTGGCTTACGGCTGCAATGCACGCAATGTGGGGCTTTCCCCCTGCTTGATCTGGAAAATACAATTAGTGCAGAATGCTGCAGCATGATTGCTGAAAGGAACGACACCTTGTCTGCATATAAGACCTCAGCTAAGAGACCTGCACTGATTGGCCACTTCCTAACAGGCCGAGTTCAAAGTATTACTGTTGTTTATAAAACCCTTAACAGCTTGACTTGTGGAATTGCCTTAACCCATGCATGCTCACTTGACAGCTTTAATCTGTGGAACTGGCACTGTTGCAAGGGGCGCATAATATTCATTCCACAGTTGTAGGAAATCAATCTTTTAGCGTGGCAGCATTTACACTTTGGAACTCTCTGCCTATTGATATCAAGCAGCTGCCTTCGTTGTTCTCTTTATCATTCCTGCTTGACACAGTTTTGTTTAAGCAAGCCTATCCAGGCATTTGGAAGTTGAATGTGCTTTTTTATGTAGCTATCATTGATTTTAATAATCCTTGGAATGTTTTGTTTTTGACAGTTTTTAAATCAATAATTATAATATTTTATTTCATGCTTTTGTAAACCGCTGAGAGGTTTTATTGTAATCCAGAGGTATATGCATATTTGATATAAATAACAAATACTTTTTTTGCACTAGTACTTAAAATAGGGTTGTGTTGTAAGTACAGTTCTGTTCCGTTTTAGAGTGGAAATAGGTATGGATGGATAAATGAATCACCATATTTTTGTCCCCTTGTGGTTTTGTCCTCCTGCTACTCCACTTTTGCCGTATCTAGCACTGGATTGCCTACACAGTCCACTCACTTTTGCCGAGAGAGAAGTACTCATGGGGTTTTAATAATATACGGGGGACAGGGAGGTAAAAGCTTTCACTTTCTTTCTTGACTCTTTCCTCCATACTACCGAACAGTTTCATAGCAGTAGGGGGACATACCGGTGGCACTGTGGTCTAAACCACTGAGCCTCTTGGGCTTGCTGATCATAAGGTTGGCAGTTCAAAACAATGCAATGGGGTGAGCTCTCGTCGCTCTGTCCCAACTCCTGCTAATGTAGCAGTTTGAAAGCATACCAGTGCTAGTAGATAAATAGGTACTGCTGTGGTGGGAAAGTAAATGAAGTTTCCGTGCTCTCTGACTTCCATCACAGTGTTCCGTTGCACCAGAAGTGGTTTAGACATGCTGGCCACATGACCCAGAAAAGCTGTCTGTGGACAAACGCAGAGTCCCTTGGCGAAACAGCAGAGATGAGAACCATACCCCATAGTAAAATTAAAGGGGTCCTTTATCTTTACCTTTACCTGCATAGCAGTGGCAATCCTTCTTGGACTGGTAGTCATCACTCACGCTGCAACATCATAGAATGATATTACAAGTAGAGGCTAGCCCATTAAGAGCAAGTGGAATACTGCCCTCATTAACCTCATTTTACCCTCAGTTAGCTCACTCCTGCCTTCTGACTTACAAGCAGTACAGTGGTACTTTGGGTTACATACACTTCAGGTTACATATGCTTCAGGTTACAGACTCCGCTAACCCAGAAATAGTACCTCGGGTTAAGAACTTTGCTTCAGGATGAGAACAGAAATCATGCTCCGGCGGTGCAGGAGGCCCCATTAGTTAAAGTGGTGCTTCAGGTTAAGAACAGTTTCAGGTTAAGAACGGACCTCCGGAACGAATTAAGTACTTAACCCGAGGTACCACTGTAGAGGCAGCTGCACTGGCTGTCAGTTTCTCCCCTTTGCTGAACTCACCAGGGGAGGGGAGGGCTAGCCTTTGCCTGTTATTGGCTCTGGCGCCCCCTAATGTTTGGCTCCCACTCCACCAATCCCCATGTGCACCAGCTACCAGTAGATGCTAAATCATCAAATGGCCTGGTGTCAAAAGCAATTGTGGACAAAGAAAGGAAAAAGTTGGCTGCTGAAGATTCCTCAACTTTCTAAACACCTATTTCCTCTTGGAAAGACGCCTGCTTCTTGGGAGAAAAGCAATGACAAACCTAGACAGCATCTTAAAAAGTAGAGACATCACCTTGCCAACAAAGGTCCGTATGGTTAAAGCTATGGTTTTCCCAGTAGTGATGTATGGAAGTGAGAGCTGGACCATAAAGAAGGCTGATCGCCGAAGAATTGATGCTTTTGAATTATGGTGCTGGAGGAGACTCTTGAGAGTCCCATGGACTGCAAGAAGATCAAACGTATCCATTCTTAAGGAAATCAGCCCTGAGTGCTCACTGGAAGGACAGATCCTGAAGCTGAGGCTCCAATACTTTGGCCACCTCATGAGAAGAGAAGACTCCCTGGAAAAGACCCTGGTGTTGGGAAAGATGGAGGGCACAAGGAGAAGGGGACGACACAGGATGAGATGGTTGGATGGTGTTTTTGAAGCTACCAGCATGAGTTTGATCAAACTGCAGGAGGCAGTGGAGGACAGAAGTGCCTGGCGTGCTCTGGTCCATGGGGTCACGAAGAGTCGGACACGACTAAATGACTAAACAACAACAACATTTCCTCTTGGAATAATGACATGAGATAATGTGGAGGGCAATGGCCACCATCAGTTGGCAGTTGATGGGAGATAAGGCCGTGTCTCATCTCCACCCCTCTGAAATCTCTGATACCCTCCCCATACAATCAAAAAGCCTCCCCTCCCCATATTTTGCAGCCTGAAAAGTATGCTGAGAAGTTGGGGACATTTCAGCTCAGTCCTACTTAAAAATGCCAAAAATACTTGCAGAAATTGATAGTTCAGCTTAGGTGGATTTCTTTGTGGGATGTGAAAGTACTTGACAACAGCACAATGTTAATAATAAGCAAAATCAGGTGCTTATTGTTGATATGATCAGTGAATAGGTGGGCGTGAACAGCAAGCGCTATTATTGGAGGAGCAGAGTCACAGCCATGGGTGGAATGTGGGATGCGGCGCATGTTTGTTCAAACAAATACAAAAGAAATCATGCAAAGTTCAGAACCTGTTGGAGGAGGTGCTAAATTTTATGCAAAACAGCATCAATAACAATGGAATGGCAGTGAGAAGCTATTTGCTATTTATAAAGTTGCCTTTCAGGCTTCACCTCTCAAAATGGCGTGCAAAGTTAAATATCAAACATCTAAATAACAAACCACAACATGCTAAGAACATAATCTATAACACACAAATGCATCAAGAACAGGGGTGGACAATGTGGTACTCTCCAGAAGTTGCTGGACTCCAGCTCCTAGGAGCCTTAGCCAGCATGGCCATGGATGATGGAAGCTGTAGCCTAGCAACCTCTGGATCTGAAACATGATGTCCAAAAGGATTATATGAATAGCAGGTAAAAAATGATCTGCGGAATATAAGAAAATACTATTACCGTATTGACCTGAATATAAGTCTCAGTTTTTCCCCAAATTCCGACCGTGAAAAGTTAAAGTGTGGCTTATATTCACGACCTTATGGTATGCAGCCAGCAGTGCGGGGCAAACAGCGCCAGGAGCACGGCAAAGCGCGCCCACCCTGTGCGTAGTCCCCTGTCCTCTCCCCCAAGGCCAGGAAGGGAGAGAGCAAGGAAGGGGAAAGGCCGCCGGCAACACAGCAACCCCCCCCCCCAAGTATGCAGCCAGGAGCCGTGAGGAATGGAGCGGCTAATATTTGGGTTTGTTTTTTCCCCGTTTTTCTTCTTCTCCCCCTCCAATTTTAAAGTTGCGGCTTATATTTGGGTGTAGCTTATATTCGGGCCAATATGATACTATGTATTTTGAAAAGCTTTTTTTTTTTTTTTGTCTGTTCACTGCATTTGGACAATCCTTAAGGTTGCATGATGGTTCCTAAGATCAAGGAGTAAGTTTTTGTATGTTTGGATACAATTGGATGCTATTATGGCAGACTGAATCTTTCCAAATTGTACTGCACTAATTTTATCCACTGATTTCAAAACTGCACTGATCTTCTTCTTCTTCTTCTTCTTCTTCTTCTTCTTCTTCTTCTTCTTCTTCTTCTTCTTCTTCTTCTTCTTCTCCTCCTCCTCCTCCTCCTCCTCCTCCTCCTCCTCCTCCTCCTCTTCTTTCCTGCTAGTGTAGTCATTCTCTTTTCAGCAAGCTTGGACTTGAGTGGTTCCTCTTTGGTTCATGGGGAGCCCCATCCAGGTCTGGCTCATTGAGTGGGAAAATATTTTCAGCCTGAGGGCTGCACTTCTTTCTGGGCAACCTCCTGTGGGCCACATACCAGTGGTGGTTGGGGCCAGGTGCAAAAGTAGGTGGAGCAATAAATGTGAATGGTTCCTTTTGTATAATAGGTTAGCTTCTACACACACTCATCTCTATCCTCCATCAGGGAAAGCAAGAGGCATTAACAGAGGTCAAAAACATGTTCCAAACAAGCAAAAACACTCAGAGCCAATGAGGGCCACGGCCTAGGGGGAATTGCACAGGTCTGATGAGAGGGGCCTGAAACATTTGGCCCCCAGGATTGAGGTCCTCTATCCCTGCTATATAGGTTGGCAACAGGAGCGTCAATAATTCCCCATGGCAGCACAACTTGTGGGAGACGTAACAAAACCTTTAGAATGGAGCTTATTTTGCAAGGAGATGATTGAGACATTTATGACCAGCAAAGGTGGGGAGACTTGTTAGCCCTTTCTTGCCTACCCTGTCTGGAAGTGTGAGTTTAAGAGGGCAAGCTATGAAATTAACTGCCAGTAAATTTAGAGCAAATAAAAACACCATCCATCTTCATGCCGTGCACAGCGAGATGGCGTAATTCATTGTCATGGGGTGAGGGGTCACAGAGTCAGACGCTGTAAATTTTTAAAGAGCTCAGTAATTTTTAAAAGACAGGCAATGGCATTTGTAGCAGTTGGGGGTCCTTTGTGGGGGGATTAAACTGTGTACTTTCTGAAATCACATGAGTACAGAAATCTCTCTACTCAGCTCATATGTGGTGAACTATCCACAGGTGGCGCTGTGGTCTAAACCACTGAGCCTAGGGCTTGCCGATCGGAAGGTCGGCGGTTCGAATCCCCGCGACGGGGTGAGCTCCCATTGCTCGGTCCCTGCTCCTGCCAACCTAGCAGTTTGAAAGCACAACAAGTGCAAGTAGATAAATAGGTACCGCTCTGGCGGGAAGGTAAATGGTGTTTCTGTGTGCTGCTCTGGTTTCACCAGAAGCGGCTTAGTCATGCTGGCCACATGACCCAGAAGAACTGTCTGTAGACAAACATCGGCTCCCTCGGCCAGTAAAGCGAGATGAGTGCCGCAACCCCAGAGTCGTTCGCTCTGGGCTCTTTCAATGGGCTGGATGCTAAGCAAAGTGTGTGTGTGTGTGTGTGTGTGTGTGTGTTGAGGAGAGAGATAGAAATAGCTGGCTTTAAGTTGTAGCCACAAGGACTGCATTTAGTCACAGTCTTAAAATGGAGTGTAGGAGGAAGACTGTGGATTTAATGGGATTAAGTTTTTCTAGGCGCTACAGAGATTTCAGGTTGCTGCAGTTTTCACCTGGAGGCAAAAGAAAGAAAGATTAAAACAAATCTCAGACTCTTGAAGTCCCTGGGAAGAAAACACAGGTAGGGAGAGTGGGGTGCAGTGGGGCATTGCCCCATCTAGTCTCCTATCTGAATTTTTGCCTGTTGTTCACATAAGTCTCTCTAACTTATCTTTGTAAATGTAAGATGAGAACTGAAAAAAATTCAACTTCAATGAATGCAATTCAAGTTCCTGGGTATAAATTTAAGGAGATAAGCTGAACAGCCTCATTATAGGAAGTACAAAATGAGAAAAACAACTATTCAAAGGAGCGTTGCAGAATTAATTAGGAACAGAGAAAGCTAGATATACAAGGTATATCTAGAATGCCCCTGAGTGTTGGGTTGGGAAGTCTGTACAGAAACAATGTACAATAGGAAAACATGATGTGTAATCAGAAAACTGGAAAAGCATTATAAATAAAATAAAATAAAATTAGGGGAATCCCATAGATTATTGAAAGGAAACAGCTGGTCAGCAATTTGTAAAAATGCAGTGTAGCATATTGGAATTCACAACTGAACTGTGCTGTAAAGTTTGAAGTGGCTTTAAGAATAAACAGTAGAGCTTCTAAAACACTGAGCAAGGCAGAAGGCATAGCGGTGCAATTTATTAACTGAAAACTGAAAGAAGAAATACAAATTCACAGCTATAATTGGAGGAGGGGAGATATTATTGCGGAAGTACAAATTTGAGCAGATCAATGTAAAAGGAGAATAATATGATTTTTGACAGATTATTTGGGGGGCTCATAGATGTAAGTGAGCAATATCTATCAAGTTGTCAGCATATCTAAAAGAAGAGTGGGCGATTGCTGAAGTAGTTGATGAATTAAAGCAGTTATTTGATTTATTGAATGAACCACTGGCCCATCCTCTCAAATAAATGTGCAATTCTCTCTTTTCTCTTACCATATTTCTGCACAACGAATTCAAAATTTGTCAGTAAATATTCAGTGTTTCAACTAAATAAACAATAAAGACTTTTTTATTTTTTTTAAAAATCTAACGCAGAAAGAGAGCAGCTATTATGGATGTTATTGTTCCAATTTCAGTAACAGCTGAATGTTCAAGATACTGTACTTGAGAAGAAACACCCTGTATTTTAAATGTTGATCCAGAGATCTGCGGTCACTTCCAGGAAGCCTGTTTCCTGAACGTAGGCCTGATTTCTTTGCACAAAGTATGTGGCAAGGTTAGACAATACAGTGGTACCTCGCAAGACGAATGCCTCGCAAGACAAAAGAACTCGCTAGACGAAAGGGTTTTTTGTTTTTTGAGCTGCTTCGCAAGACGATTTTCCCTATGGGCTTGCTTCGCAAGACGGAAACGTCTTGCAAGTTTGTTTCCTTTTTCTTAACACCGTTAATACAGTTGCGACTTGACTTCGAGGAGCAACTCATAGCACGCAGTGTGATAGCCTTTTTTGAGGTTTTTAAAGACTTTGGTGATTTTTGAAGCTTTTCCAAAACTTTCCCGACACCGTGCTTCGCAAGACGAAAAAAATCGCAAGACGACAAAACTCGCGGAACGAATTAATTTCGTCTTGCGAGGCACCACTGTACTGAGTGTTTATCGAACAGTCGTTCTGATTGGGTTGTGTGGAGGTCATATGACATTGTGTCACGCAATGTGTCCAGCAACTTTCTAATTCATTTCCTCATCACTTTATATATATATATATATATATAAACATCCCATTTTTGGGGCGAAGCAGGTTGTTGTGCAAGAGCACCCGACTCAAGCACCTAGAACGGTGATTCCCAAAGTCCCCACCCAACAGACTGTGGGGATGATTAGGGAGGCAGGAGAGAATATATTATTTAATGAAATCCCGCCTAACTTGCGCTAGCAATTTCCATATTCCATATTCTAGCAGGGTTCCAAACAACCCTGCTTGCAAACAGATTAAATGGAATAAATGATCTAATAACCTAGATTCGTAAGAAGATAGGTAGCCGTGTTGGTCTGCCATAGTCAAAACAAAAAAAATTCCTTCCAGTAGCACCTTAAAGACCAAGGTGCTACTGGAATGAATTTTTTTTTGTTTAGATTCCTAAGGTTATACTGCTGATTTATTTTTGTGAATTTAAATTCCTCTACTGGGGGCTCTCTACTGCCAGACGGTGAGCTTAGCCCTTTGTTTTGAATCTAGGCTCCCAGATTATTCTTTTAATTTTCCTCCCATACTTGGGAATTTCTGCATGTAAATGCTCTACCACTGAGCTACAGTCCTTCCCTTAGCCATGGAGGTATGACACACTTGATGGAATTGTGTTTGCAGTTGTGGGTTCTAAGGGGCAGGAAGAGCAGCTGCTGCAGGACTCCCTAAGACCCCCTACTTCCTACAGCTGCTGCTGGGAGTCATGGAATCCAATAGATCCGGGCAACCTCATGCAAGAGAATGCTGTGTAAAGGCTAAGCATTGGAGTTTAACATGATACTATCATGGCACAATTGCATGGATATTCACTCTTGGAAGCTATGACATTTCGACTACCATCTCCAAGATTATTTTTTAAAAAATCTCCTGGTATTAAATTTTAAGAAGCAGCAGCAGCAATATCTCAAGTACATTCTTTATTGCTATGGCTCTCAGGAGTGTTCATTCCAGTTCAAGGCTGTCAGCATTTTATTTTATTTTTATATCATTATTTCATTGTGTTGTAACAGTTTTAGGATTTTCCTTACCTGTCTGTTGCAGTTTTAGCTATTATATAGGGGGTGCTTGCAGATTTATTTAGTAATATTATTGGCAGGAATATATATATTTTAAAGTTTCATTCAAGCAGCAAGTGAATAAGAAGAATCTTTCTGAACTGACACTAAGGACTGATTCATAACTTGCCTGTGGATACCCCAGTCATCCGCTCAAAACTATCCCATACCAGACTTCAATAGTTCAGAACGAGGAATCCAATTTAGGTAAGGTAGACCTTGGAAGGTAGACCTTGGAATTGGGACGCGGGTGGCGCTGTGGGTTAAACCACTGAGTAGGGCTTGCCGATCGGAAGGTCGGCGGTTCAAATCCCCATGACGGGGTGAGCTCCCATTGCTTGGTCCCTGCTCCTGCCAACCTAGCAGTTTGAAAGCACGTCAAAGTGCAAGTAGATAAATAGGTACCACTCCAGCGGGAAGGTAAACGGCGTTTCCGTGCGCTGCTCTGGTTTGCCAGAAGCGGCTTAGTCATGCTGGCCACATGACCCGGAAGCTGTACGCCGGCTCCCTCGGCCAATAAAGCGAGATGACCACTGCAACCCGACTTGGTCACGACTGGACCTAATAGTCAGGGGTCCCTTTACCTTTACCTTTAGACCTTGGAAAGTGAAATGAACATTAAAGGTAAAGGTAAAGGTACCCCTGCCCGTACGGGCCAGTTGTGTCCGACTCTGGGGTTGCGTGCTCATCTCGCTCTAGAGGCCGTGAGCCGGCGCCGTCCGAAGACACTTCTGGGTCACGTGGCCAGCGTGACGAAGCTGCAGCTGGCGAGCCAGCACCAGCGCAGCACACAGAAACGCCGTTTACCTTCCCACTATAAAGCGGTCCCTATTTATCTACTTGCACTTAAGAGTGCTTTCGAACTGCTAGGTGGGCAGGAGCTGGGACCAAACAACGGGAGCTCACCCCGCCGCGGGGATTCGAACCGCCGACCATATGATCGGCAAGTCCTAGGCACTGAGGTTTTACCCACAGCGCCACCCGCGTCCCATTACGAAATGAACATTAGTGATTGACAAATCAGTCTATTTGCAGTCTGTGTTCCTTTGGTATACAAGAACATAACATGAGAAGAACCTTGCTGGATCTGACCAAGAGCCCATTTAGTGCAGGATCCACTTCTCACAGTAGCCAACCAGATCCCTATGGGGTGCTCACAAGCAGGACCAGAGAGCACAGCATACTTCCTTTCTGTGGTTTCCAGCAATTGGTATTCAGAAGCATACTGCCTCTGACTGTGGAGGCAGAGTGTGGCTATTATGGCTAGTAGCCACTGAAAGCCTTATCCTCCATTAATTTGTCTAATTCTCATTGGGAGCCATCCAAGTTGATGGCCATCACTGCCTCTTGTGGGAGCGAATTCCATTGTTTAACTATGTGCGATGACTGCCCTGAATCCTCCAGCATTCTATTTCAGGGGATGTCCACATGTTCCATGGGACGTGGGTGGTGCTGTGGTCTAAACCACAGAGCCTAGGACTTGCAGATCAGAAGGTCGGCGGTTCGAATCCCCTCAACGGGGTGAGCTCCCGTTGCTCGGTCCCTGCTCCTGCCAACCTAGCAGTTTGAAAGCATGTCAAAGTGCAAGTAGATACTGTAAATAGGTACCACTCTGGTGGGAAGGTAAATGGTGTTTCCGTGTGCTGCTCTGGTTCACCAGAGGCAGCTCAGTCATGCTGGCCACGTGACCAGGAAGCTGTCTGTGGACAAACGCCAGCTCCCTCGGCCAGTAAAGTGAGATGAGTGCCGCAACCCCAGAGTCGTTCACAACTGGACTTAACTGTCAGGGGTCCTTTACCTTTTTACCACATGTTCCAGTGGCACAAGAGAGAGAAATTCTGAATGTAGGACATGAGTCCAACCATTGGTGATATCCTCGGGCCCTATATACCTGAAGGAGTGTCTCCATCCCCATCGTTCAGCCCAGACACTGAGATCCAGACTGATGGCCTTCTGGCGATTCCCTCACTGCAAGGAGTGAAGCTACCGGGAACCAGGCAGAGGGCCTTCTCGGTAGTCATGTCCGCCCTGTGGAGCACTCTCCCATCAGATGTCAAGGAGATGAGAAACATATAACCTTTAGAAGACATCTGAAGGCAGCCCAATATATGGCAGCTTATTAGCGTGTAATGTTTTATCATGTTTTATATATGTTGGAAGCTCCCCAGAGTGTACTGGGCAACCCAGTCAGATGGGCCAGGTACAGTGGAAGTGGAACATAGCCATGATGGCTAGTAACCATTGATATGGTTGAATTTGTTCATGAATTTAAAGCTATCCAGGCTGGTGATATTCACTGCCTTCTGGCCAGTGCCAGATTTACATATAAGCTAAACAAGCTATAGCTTAGGGCCCCACTTTCTTGAGCACCCCCAAAAAATTTAAAGGAAAGAAAATTGGATGTACATTTCCAAAATATAAGATAAAAAACAAATAAAATAAAACCTACATACAGCAACAGTGTTTCACTTTTAATATATTTCTTCTTAATTGTATTTCAGTTCAACAATTACTTTGATACAATACATATTTTGTTATGTGCAAATGGCTTTAGATACCTATTAGGTCCATAGCTTACCATACAGCATATACAAAACAAAAAACAGCGACAATTTGTTGTTGACAAAGGGCAGCTGGACATAGAAAGGGCCCCATTACCTTCAGTAGCTTAGGGCCTCATCAAACCTAAATCCGGCCCTGCTCCTGGCTGAAGTGAACTTAAATAGAGTTTAAATCTGCAAGAAGCAACTATTTTCCCTCCGTCCCCATTTTCTTTCTTTCTTTCTTTCTTTCTTTCTTTCTTTCTTTCTTTCTTTCTTTCTTTCTTTGAGAGAGATTATTCTTTACTGGCAGAATCATTGACCTGGGTTAGTACTGTATAGCTGCAGACACAAGAGGCAAACAATAAGATAATAACAAAATATGAATGTTGGGTTCATCGTGAAAATTGATGCTCACCCTAGTAAAACATGTGGGGAAGAAAGCAATTAAGTTTGATCACTTAAGGGTATGAAGAGGGGAGTTACGAGAGACCATTTATCATGAAGGTCCTGACTGTAAATAAAGAAACCTGAAATTATAGCCATGCCCCCATAAGAGCTGGGGACTTTTTGTTTGTTTGTCATTAAATCACCCATCCTAAACCTTGTTCATTGCTCAGCCATGATTTTGATGGATTACGATCCATAAATTGATATCCAAGATGCTGTGAAATTATTATTGGTCTCTCCAACTACAGTGGCATTCACATCACACAGAGTTACGTTCCTCACCAATGGTCAAGTCCTCTCCCTTTTCTGGATTTACTCAGATACCCTACAGGTAAATACTTTAGGAATTCTCAATCAAGTAAGAGATGAACTGAAAACAGACTCTATTCTACAAAGATGGAAAGACCCATTATTGGAAGAATAACTGTTAAAACTAACAGACTTAGCTGAAATGGTGAAATTGAGATGTTTTTCTATTATTATTCTATATCTGAAATTTCTTTTTTTTAAAAAAATACTTATTAGTTTTAATTAAAACAAACATATAAAAATAAACATTGCAAAGAAAAATTTAAAATGAAAAAAAACACACAACTGTTTGGATATTGGATATTACATTAATTGTATAAACAATATGAAAAATGTTACAGAAATTGACATGTTTAATCAGAGAAAAGTCATTGTTAACATTTGTTAAAGACTGGAAATCCCTCATAGACTTTTTGCATGAAAAAGAAAAAGAAATAATAATACCTGGATTTGAGGATAATGTTTTTTTATAGAATTGGACTGGATGAAGAGGATACTGGCTTTTTTATAGATGAAGAATCAGAAGTTCTATATTTTCTGAATCTTATTTTTCTATATTTCTTTTTTAACCTTTTCCTACTCCTTATTCCCCCCCACCCTTTTGTGTTTTTATTGTATCTAGATAAGAAGAAAAAACATTAAGTACTGTATTTTTCTCCATAAACCTTAATAAAATTTATTTAAAAAGAAAAAGAACATAGACTTTATTGCAAGAGTTGGGCCTCATGGATAACCTATCAGGAGCCACATATCAGAGATGGTTGTGGTACAAGTTGGGTGTGATCTGACATGCCCCACTCTTCATCTTCCATCCAGGCAAACAAAAAGTATTATCACATTTCAAGACCACCTTTCAGTAAAATTACTAAAAGAAGGGGCAGAGCAGGGCAGTGAAGGCTGCAGTCTGAGCAGTCTCAAGGGACAGAGAAAGGGATCTGAAGAGCCTGAGGTTCCCCACAACATATATTTGTTTGCTTCCTTGTTTGTGTGTGTGTGTGGCTTGTCCTTCCTCATATTTTTCATTGTTTGAGGCTCAGATGGTTACCCACAGATGCCTTCTAAGCTTCCGGGAGTTTCTGTAACTCTGCCATCAAAAGAAGGTGGCAAGGTCAGCCATCAATAATGTGAGCCGGGTCCATGATGTGAACTTGCATGGGTTTAATAAGTTGCTTAGAGGAAAAGTGAAAATACAAAACAAACTTGGCAGAACTGCATTTACAGATACTTTGAAACTGTTGTGTTTGTTGTTGTTCAAGGTGCATGTCTTATAGATTTTTATTCCTCTTCTGGGATTTCCATTTGTCTCTCGCCCTCTGCTTTTGTCTCTCTAATAGCAAGAAGACATTTTGAAAACATCCTTAATCCTAAACTGAAATGGGATTACTCCACAGAGCTGCAGTAGTAGCTTGATAAGAACAGCTGTCTGCTATCTCCTTGAAAGGAAGCTGCATTGATCTGTCTTGCAATTAATGCCCAAGACATTCTGGATGCAGAATCCAAATCAAAAGAACCACGCAAAGGGTCCGTAGCATTGCATGAAGAAAAAAAAAAATCTCCCCTGAAGATTCCTGAATGTTATTTCCACCCTTGTGCTCAATCTTACCCTAGCTGAAAAGCTTCTCAGTGTGCAAGTAGACCCGAATATTTGTAAGGCCTTACCATCAAATCTCTGTGATGGGGTGAGCTCCTGTTGCTTGGGCCCAGCTCCTGCCAGCCTAGCAGTTCAAAAGCATGAAGTGCAAGTAGATAAATAGGTACTGCTCTGGCAGGAAGGTAAACAGCATTTCCGTGCGCTGCTCTGGTTTGCCAGAAGCAGTTTAGTCATGCCGGCCACATGACCCGGAAGCTGTACGCTGGCTCCCTCAGCCAATAAAGCGAGATGAGCGCCGCAACCCCAGAGTTGTCCGCGACTGGACTGAACGGTCAGGGGTCCCTTTACCTATGTATATGTTTAAATCCACGTTTGGTTCTTGCTCCTATTTATTTAATAATTATTCGCTGAGATTCATACTGTTATGCTATTTATTTAGATGTTTTGCTTATGCTGGTCTATGACCAAAATAAAGTACTTGACTTGGCTTGACAGTGGAAAGGCAGGATACATAAAAACCAGTTAAAAGACTAGCCTCCATTGGGTTAGCTAGACACTGAACTGTTATCTAGACAAGGGCTATGCCACAATAGACTTTGGGCAACACTGGAATCAGGGACAATTCTGCCCTTGAACTCTGTTTCACTCCCTCTGCAGTTTCTTCTGTTTGGGATTGTTATTATTTTTACAAGGGTTTCTTTTTTATTTCCCGATGCACTGCATTTTTAATGATTGCTCTAAGCATGGAAGCATCATGAAGTTTCGAAAGCTTCCTACATTCATTGCATTTAAACCTCATCTCAAATGGAAAATGACTGCCCAGGAGGAAATCCATTTTGCCTCACCATAAATGGATGGTGCGGCATTCAAACAACAAGCAAATATAGCAGCTGCAAGAGGGGAGCAATCATATGAAGAGGAGAAGGGGACAAAATAACTACATGAAGAATGAAAAGAAAAGTCACATTCAATATGCACAAAATGCACAGGCACATCTACAGATACTAAGGCTGGATCTAGGCGCATCAAAGGAGTGTTTAAGTTTAGTGTTGTAAATTTAAACGGAAAACAGGTAGAGAAAAACAGGAGTCCATGTCACCATCTAGTGCACATACAATGGATATACTGTACTTTTTTGTGTATAAGACACCCCTATTTCTTGGGACTGCAACAAGAATTTTAGGGGGGGAAATTGCCCAAAGATTTTAAGCTTTTTTTGGGGGGGGGGGATTGCCGATGCAACCACAGCCAATTGCACGCGTGCCTAGCTGCTGCCGTAAATCAACTGCCCAATTGCCGCAGCCACAGCCAATCGTCAGCAGGCCTTGACACAGCAACCAATCACACGCCCAATTGCCACTGCCTGTCTCCTGCTGGCTCCTGCCACCAATCGCCTAACCCCCCTCTGCTATCCGTGTATAAGATGACCCACAATTTTTGCCTATTATTTCTAAGGGGAAAAATTGTCTTATACATGGAAAAATAAGGTAAATCATTTTTTCTTTACCAGTCTAGCTGAGTCCTAAGTCAGTAACTATCTGTATACATATTAGGGATGGGTGAATCTAGCATTTTCAGTTTCTTTCCGATCTTATGTCCACAGTTCCATATAAATTTGCTTTTTTGTTGTTAAAGTCACCAGCATCCTAGACTGAATTTCTCCTATTATGCACATCTCTGCATGCCTTTGGCTAATGCATACATTTCTGAAAATCGATTTCCCCTTATATTATGCATTTCTATGCCATTTTCACTAATAAATACATTTTTAATGCACTCTTTGGAATATGCAACTTTGTACGTATTACAAGGCTGAAGAACTGCACTGCAAAAATCTGGAGAAGTGTGAATTTTGAAAGATGGTGGTTTTGCTTTGCAGAGTGTGAATTAAATGGGTTCACTTTTAATTGCAAACTGAATCCCCCGAACCCTAATATAAATACCCACCCTCCTACTGCTGTATTTGAAATGGATCACCAATTAGGAATATTTTTACATAACAATAACAAAACTACTTCCCTGTCCTGAGATTTTCAAACTGACACAACAGTCATTGTGCTAGATTCAGTTGGCTTGAACCCTGTCTTCCTTTTCAGTTCATTCAAAGCTGTTGAAAAGGGTCCCCAACTTCTGGAGCCCAGAGGAACATTGGGGAAAGTGTTATGGACACCACAAAAATATCATGCTCAGGCATCAGCATGATTACCTGGGTCCATTTCCATCTGGCTTCTGGCCTAGTTTGGGCAGAGAACCCGTATTGGTTTCTCTAATTGATGACATATGCTGAGGGAGGAGAAGGACAAAGGGAGCACAGTGATGATTCAAATTGTGCTCTAGCAACATCTTAAAGGTGACACAGGTGTCCCACCGCCCAATCCCTGAGGCCTTGGGGGGAGCCACTCCCTTGGGGGGAGCCACTATGTGGTCCCCAACGGCTTGGGTGCACAGCCCGAATCCATCAGGAGTCATGTGTTCAGTTTTGTGGAACTCCCATCCATCTAAGGATGGAAAGGTAGTTCCACATACTGGAAGGTGTTTGCACAGCTAATAATGTAAGAAATAAGTCTAGCCCTCTGGATCAGGCCAATGGCCTATCTATTCCAGCATTCTGTTCTCACACTGGCTCACCAGATGCCTACAGGAAGCCCTAAACAAGACCCGGATGCAACAGCAGCCTGTCTACCCTGCTATATGGGCATTCTCAAAATGACCCAAATCACCCACTCTTAACTAACCCCCACACCTGGTTTTAATACAGGTCAGGCAAGATCCCAAATGGAGACTGGATATTTCTCTTGCAGTCAGAGTATCTCCTTTAATAGCTTCAGAATACACATCCTTCTGATGTGTTTCAGACAATGGATGCTAGTTGTCTAACAAGGAGTACAATAAACCAGGGATGGGCAATGTCAAGTATCTTTTTCTTCTCAGGCTTTTCTCTAGTGAGTCTATTCTGTTGGCTGATAATGCTCTTCACATTACCCCCACCCTTAGCTATCTGGATGGCAATTTTGCCCAGCAAACCACAACTCTTCAGGAATGAACGTGACAAATCTCTTCCTCTGATGATGGCTCCTGGGAAATTTCTACATGGACAAAAAGTAATTACTTGTTTGGACTTTAGCCAGGATGCTTGGACAACCATTCCTCTCTTTGCACACTCTTCTATGCAACAGGGGCTTGTTCATCCTTTCTCCTCTAATGGCTATAACGTTGCTGCCAAGATAGAATCGCTGATTATTATGTGCTGGAGAAGCAGCAGACGTTTCCCTCAAAATGCTGTTGCCTACTATAGCCATATAGCTATTTAACATTTCCTTAGCTCCAGAAATGACTTTCTCTTCTACCAGCATCCTGTGCACACATTGTGATTGTAGATATCAGGAGCAGGGAATTATTTTCAGCCCAAGAGCTACAAGCTAGGAGGACAAAATCGGGGGCCAAAGTGGATGTGGCCAGAGGCAAAAGAGGGTGGAGCAATGAATATGATTCTTAACCTTGTAGAGTAAGACACATTCTAGCCACATAACATTCAGATGTTTCTACATGCGCTCTCTCTCTCTCGCGCTCTCTCTCTCTCTCTCTCTCTCTCTCTCACACACACACACATCTTCATCTTCCATCTAGGCAAGCAAGAGGCATCATTACAGATCAAGGATTCATCCCAGCCAGTCAAATGTGGTCAAGGAGGATGAGGGCTGCTGAGAGATATGGCCTGGAAGGATGGGGGTGTTGCCTAAAGGCAGTCCTAAGGCCTGGGCAGAGAGGTCTGGAAAGCTGCTTCATTCAGCCTCTGGGTCTGAATTTCCCTTTGAACAGGGATTGTGTGTGAAATTTGGTCTCCCAAACCTACCCCATCCCTGCACAAACAACCCCTCAAGCCCAGACAGTATGGAACATACACCTGGTAAGGGAGAATGGTTTTTCTTGGATAACCGTGACTCCCTTCCCTGACTCTCTGAGCTGGAATGGTGCAGAACCAAGTACCCAGGTGGACACAGCTGTGTTAGAATGGCCCTCATCTGCCAAGGATTCAGTTATGCATGCCAAGTCAGCTCCTGCATCCATAATCATTGTGGGTAATGGATATTTTATTCCGGACAGAGACCTGGCATTTAACAGCAACATCACAAGACCAGGGGGTTGGCTGACTGGCATCATTATCCTTTGGTTTAATCTGTCGCCCAGACAACACCAATTATTGGGCAACTGATAAATGAATGAATAAGTATAATATGAGCACAGGTCACATGCTAGGAAGATGGCAGAGGAGAGACTCTGACCCTTTGCCGAAGAGAAAACAAACTGAGCATCATCCAATTAAGCTAAACGGTGAGAGATTCAGGGCAGACAAAAGGAAGCACTTCTTAACACAGGGCTTAGTTACACTATGCTTTAAAAGGGTTTAGACAAATATGTGGGGGATAAGGTTGCCAGTGGCTGCCAGTCATGATAGCTCTATAGCATGGGTAAGCAACCTAAGGCCCGGGGCCCGGATCCGGCCCAATTGCCTTTTAAATCTGGGCCGCGGACGGTCTGGGAATCAGCGTATTTTTACATGAGTAGAAGGTGCCCTTTTATTTAAAATGCATCGCTGGGCAATTTGTGGGGCATAGGAATTGGTTCATTTCCCCCCAAAAAATATAGCCCCCCCCCCAAGGTTTGAGGGACAGTGGACTGGTCTCCTGCTGAAAAAGTTTGCTGACCCCTGTTCTACAGTACTTTCAGTATCAGCAAGCCTGTGAATACCCAGTTGATGGGGGTTGTCCTCCTTTGGGGCTTCTTGTAGGCATCTGTTTGGATAGCTGCGCCTGTGAATACTTTCTTTATCCTGAGCAAACCGTTTTGTATGATTGGCTTTTCGGACTGATGAAGCGTGTAGCAAAATCTGTAATATATCCAGAGAACAGGTCTCCCCTTGCCCACTTGCGTTATTCTCACCAGGGTGGTGGCTTTGATTTGCCTTCCCGTGATTGATCCATGCATTGTGTTTCCAACTCAAGATCCATTGAAGAACATCTCATCCAGTTCAATCTTTGAAAACCAGCTTTGAAAAACGTCTTCATATTCTCCAGTAGCTACCCTTGCCGTTGTGGCGGCACGGGGTTGCCGTTCTGTGACTGGACTCACGCTACTTCTTGAACGGCTCATTTATCCAGTCTCTATAATGTTTACTGCACATGTAACTTGTTAAGATAGAGTTGTACATCTATCCACTCCATGTTTACAGTATCTCCAGGCTTTGTCTTGCACATGGCACCTTAGCATGTTTGTTGTTTGAATGGTTATAAGCCTATCTCTGTTCTAACTATTCTAGTAAATTTGGTTTTATACTTAGAAGCCAGTTTGTGGTGGTGTTGTTTTGTTGTATGAGAACAGTATGCTGACTAAATGACTAATCTCAACAGGAAGTGATCTGAACAGGAACTGACGTCAATATCCCCTACTTTCCAGTCACCCTCTTCCTGACCAGTTGAAAAAGCAATGCCCATTGATGAGGGGGCTCTTGCTCAGAGCTGACCTGGCAGTCAGCAACAGCAGCCACAGAACCGAGGGCTGACT
Organism: Podarcis muralis; assembly: GCF_964188315.1. Taxonomy (NCBI): domain Eukaryota; kingdom Metazoa; phylum Chordata; class Lepidosauria; order Squamata; family Lacertidae; genus Podarcis; species Podarcis muralis. Next base: position 69,611,539 of record NC_135661.1, on the reverse strand, counting down.
GATAGGACAATTGTAATTCTCCAGGTTGGAGGAGGGGCTGGTACATAACACAGTCATTAGCTGTCTATGTCATGTGTCCCTTACCCAGCCTGCCCCACCTCCCACACGATACCTCCCACTACCCTGAATCACTGTGATTGGGGCTGCCCCTGCTCTCTCCAACTCCCCTCCTTCCCCTCCCGCAATAAAAACAACCAACTAACCAAACAACAACCAAGAGGATTGAAGTCTCTCCTCTGTTTGCCTCCTTGCCACAAACAGCAGTTGCTTGTCTCCTAGACCCTTTGTGGCTACAGCAAAGATGCTTATAGTATATAATTTGGTGATTACATTTTAACTGGTTTAAGACAACTACAGCAAAATCAATAGATATAGCTGAAGACAGAAATGTTAGGTGATAAAGAATTGGCACCTAAGTGGAACTATTAGCCTCAATTAGCACTCATTAGGAAAGGAGAAGTTTGGGTAACAATTTAACAAGCTATCCCTGGTGAGTTTTATCCAAAGTGGAAGAGGGTAAGGAAATCAGTGTTGTCTGTTGTATTAACATCAAGCCAGTCAATAGTGAAGGGTATCCCAAAGCTAGATTTACATTCCCCAATGGGATTGGCAGCAAGGAAGACTGCTTTTGTGATTGCCCTGATGAACTCTTAGTAGAGATGGACAGCTTTTGGGGGGTAGGGGAAAGTCACTGGAGAAGAGGCTTCAGCATGTTTGTACTGGTTGTATCTAAACCAACCCAACCACTAAGATCTATGTCAGAAGCTTAAGCTAGAAGTCACCACCTTGAAAGATGGGTAGAGAATGGATACATGTACTTTCTAGCGGCAATGACTTGATTGGGTCATTTTTATGCCATGGGGAGATGACTTTTACCTCCCAGTCTTCAAATGGATAATTTCTACTGCGTCTTGGTTTTCGTTGTTGCTTTTCCTTCAGTTTTTAGCTGCTGTTCTTTCTACAGGTGAGGAATTTAAATGACACTGCTGTTAACAAGTGGGACCTTCAACAAAATATTGTAATGCAAAGTGCTCTAGTTCATTATCCCAACTGGTCAGCCATACCCTCTTCCAATTACTTCTATCCTATGCCCCAACCCAGTTTTACACACACACACACACAGAGAGAGAGAGAGAGAGAGAGAGAGAGAGACAGACAGACAGACAGACAGACAGACAGACATATGTAGAAGAAGAAGAAGAGTTTGGATTTGATATCCCGCTTTATCACTACCCGAAGGAGTCTCAAAGTGGATAACATTCTCCTTTTCCTTCCTCCCCCACAACAAACACTCTGTGAGGTGAGTGGGGCTGAGAGACTTCAGAGAAGTGTGACTAGCCCAAGGCCACCCAGCAGCTGCATGTGGAGGAGCGGAGACGCGAACCCGGTTCCCCAGATTACGGGTCTACCGCTACTGGCTCAATGTAGATTGTGTTGTTGTTGTTGCTGCTGCTGCTGCTGCTGCTGCTGCAGCAGCAGCTATGCTATCTTAGTTTCCCCCTTTTGTCCTATTTTAAACCTTGGGTGCTCTTGGATCTCCTTGTTCCTCAATGAACTTGGGAACATCCAATGTTGGGAGATTCAAAAGGAAATGCACAACACAGTCAACCTATGGCACTTGCTCCCAGAAAAGGCAGCGATGGCCAACAACTTGGATGGCTTTAAAAGAGGACGAGACACTCACAGAAGATAAAGCTGTCAGGGCTACTAGCTATGATAGCTACATGCTACTTCCACTGTGAGAGGCAGCATGCTTCTGAATATAACTTGCTGAAAAAACACAAGGGAGGAGAGCCACTGTTGCACGCAAGTCCTCTTGCTGAGTTTCTCATAGTCATCTTGTTGGCTACTAGAAGAAACAGGATCCTGCACTAGATTCAACAGGAGCCCTTACTCATGGCAAACATGTCCATTTCCCTCAGAAATAATAAAAAAGCCAGCTTTATTATCACAACATCACATCTTTTTTAAAAAACATGAATGCACACACACTTCTCCTTTAGTGGCTTCTCTTTTTATAGGACTTAAAGGCCTGCCAAAATGCCTATAGTCTCTCTCTCTCTCTCTCTCTCTCTCTCTCTCTCTCTCTCTCTCTCTCTCTCTCTCTTTCTCTCTCTCTCTCCAGAAGGTTCTTCCTATAATCACTTGTGCAGCTGCTCCGATTTGTATGCGAAAGCCTGTGCATCTTCTGCATCTAATGTCCTTTGAGAGAAAGAGAATGGACCATTTGGATTGATGGAACCTCTATTGGAAGGATTGGTGTTTCAGTGCACTGTAATACAGAACATAATCTTTTATTTGATTCCATCATCCTCTGTCCTCAGATAACAGAAAATCACAGAAACCACTTACGCTTAACTGCAGAAAGAGAGCTGCTGGATAGCACTCCAATCATCACACATGCAGACACACACAAAACGACCAAAGCCAGGCATCGGATGGCTTCCAAGCCGAAATCCAAAGCATATGCTCCTATTTTTGCTATGTTATATATGTTTGTTTATTATCCTAAATTATGCAGGAAATGTACTTATAAAAGCGCACACATATATCCAATTATTTCCATGCCCATGCAAAACAAAAGCAAATCAAGAGCAACATAAGGAACATAAATGGCACAGTTTAAATATAATGAGCAATCAGAATGATACAACATGCATATTACTTACTTCTTCCTAGCAAAGAGAGAGAGAGAGAGAAAGGTGTTGTGTGTGAAGCATGGGGGTGGGGTTAGAAATACTTGTCCAGCTGAAAAACACAAGGTTGTATTCAAATAAGTCATACTCAAAGCAGACCCACTGAAATTAATTGGCCGAAGAAAATCAGAGGAATTGGAGACATAAAACAGGGCCTACTCTTATGGGTCAGGATAAATCTGAGCAAAAAGTCTGCACAATACATCTGAAGCAACTGATGGTTGATGCTTACAGGTCTATTCAGTTGATCTAAGTGATCTTGCAAGTCTATACAGGGGGAAAGTGGTCTTTCAGGTAATCTGGCTCTGAGTTGTTCACAGCTTTAAACATTGATTACAAGAGCTTGAACATGGCTAGTAGCTGATCAGCAGCTAAGGGACACTAGCTAGTTTAAGGCTGAAACCGGATACCTACTTACTTGGGAATACAATCCCAGGACTGTATGCCTGCCTAGAAGAGGCATGCACCTCATGTGGCAACTAACTTTTGAAGATCAGATACTCCTGTACTTTAAACTGCTAATGGTACCTTTGAGATCCCTGCAATTATGCCAAGAAATGCTTCAATAACTATAGCCATTGCTAAGCAACAATATTAAGCTAAAGATCATTGAGCAATTTTTTATTTTATTTATTTGCAAAACAATCTTTTTACTATGGGCTGTAGAATTCAAGGATTTCTGACTTCATTGTGACAAAAAATGATGCTGGGCAGTAGAGAGGTAGGCTCTGGATAAGTGTATAGAGTTTGATTCCTATGTGAAAATGTCATCCATCCTATTTTTAAAGGTTGCATAGCTCTCTGGATAGAGGTAGAGACAAGCTGAGAGATATGGCACCAAGAGACCTGGCTCTCTGAACACCACAGTCATGCTCTCCAAATATTATTGGGCTACAACTACATCATCCCTGAACATGAGTTATTCTGGTTGGGGTTGATGGAAGCTGAAGTCCAACAATATTTCAAGGGTGCAACATTGGGTAAGAACCTAAGAAAAGGCCTGCTGGATCAGGCCAGTGACCTATCTAGTCCAGTGTCCTGTTTTCACAGTGGCTAACCAGATGCCTGTGGGAAACCACAAACAAGAGGAAGAGGAAGAGGAAGAAGAAGAAGAGGAAGAAGAGGAAGAGGAGGAGGAGGAGTTTGGATTTGATATCCCTCTTTATCACTATGCAAAGGAGTCTCAAAGCAGCTAGCATTCTCCTTTCCCTTCCTCCCCCACAACAAACACTCTGTGAGGTGAGTGAGGCTGAGAGACTTCAGAGAAGAGTGACTGGCCCAAGGTCACCCAGCAGCTGCATGTGGAGGAGCGGGGAAGCGAACCCGGTTCACCAGATTATGAGTCTACCGCTCTTAACCACCACACCACACTGGCTCACACTGATTCAAGCACAAGCACAGCCTCCCCTTCTGTGGCTTCCAGTGATTGATATTCAGAAGCATTGCTGCTACCAACTGTGGAGGCAGATCTTAGCCATTATGGCTAGCAGCCTTCGATAGGCCTCTCCTCCATGACCCCACATCTGTTCAATGTCTTGAAACTTGGGATCAACCAATTGTCTTGGGTTTGAAGGTAAATGTAAGCACCTCAGTGTATTGCTCATCCTGATCTTACTTGAGGCTGATAAGTAAAGATATATGTATTGATCACAGATAGAAGGAATAAAACTTATTTTTTGCTAATAAGAGTGCACCCTGAAACCAGTTCTTTTATCTTCATATATTTGGTGCTATAAATTTCCTCCTCCCCTCCTGCCAAATTTCACATATTATTCTGAAGTGATTTGTCAAGATTTTGAACTAATTTTACACTCCCAGTCCTTTTTAACACCCTTAGAGAGAGAAATAGATTTGAGATGGCACAGGCCCATAGCTTAGAGATGAATCTCAACTTTCCCCCAAGGAGATCAGTGGATAATAATATTAAGTCTGCAGGTTTGGGATTCTCAGCTTTCCTGTACACCAGGGATGGCTAATGCTTTTCAGTCCAAAGTCTGCGTTGCCCTCCAGAGACCCAAATTAGGGATGCATGGAAGTGGCCAAAAAGTAAGGAGAGCAGGAGCAAGTGGCCACCCCATGCTATTTATTGCAGATGCATACAGACACTTCCCAGATCACACAAATACAATGCTTGGTGTGGGATTTGAAACCATGGTCTCAGATGGCATTCCCATGGCAATTTTCCATTGAACTAAATTTCCTCCACATCCTCTTTTCCCCCATTAAAGCAGAAACCTATGCTTGGCACACCACCATCCAACAGCAAGCCCAATATGGTTGATGGAGAAACAAATTATGCCACTAGGTTAGGGACCATGCTGAGGAAGGCTGCACTGAGAAGGAATGGTGGTAGCCACCCCCTCCCCCTCCCCCTCCCTCTGCTTCTGATCCTGATCCTGAATCTTCCCAGGAGCAGGAGAACAGTATAGGTTTGGAACAGTGACGGGCAGCAGATCTTTCCCCCAGCAGGTTTATGGATAGAAAAACTGAAATAACTTCTGCATGCAGATTGTATGCAGCTCTCCTTCAATGTAGTTTTGAGACAGCTTCCCAAAGGGCTAAGCAGTTGTTATGAAAGAGAGCAATTGTCCATCTATCTGTAAGTGTGCAACTTTTTCTATTTTTTAAAATCTCGTCCTTTTATAGCATTTCAAGGTGGCTAACAATCAACAGCAACAAAGCATCATAACAGAATCACCAAATGAGCACAATAAAAACAGCAGCAAAATCAATAACAGAAAACTGAGAGTCAGTAGAAATAAAGCAGAACACGGGGGGGGGGTGCTTTTGTGTGTGTTTTACTGCCTTAAAACAAAACAAGTTGTCGACAGGTGCAATTCAAGTGGAGAAATTTGGCTGAGTTTATATTTCCGCCTAATATGCAAATACTTCTCTAACCAAAATAGGTGGACAAAAATGAACACATATGGAGAAAGCATGCCTTAGAATGCATACATTATGAGGTTGGGGAACCAGTCAGGTGAGTTCCTTTGAAGACAAAGGTCAGATCACTTCAAAGGGGTGAGCTGGGTTGCAGTTACCGGTAGCTCCATTTACAATAAAAGGGGGGTGGCAGTTGTGGCTCAGGACTGCAATACCTCAAGGACCACCTCTTTCCATATAAACCTACCCGGACCCTGAGATCATCTTCTGAGGCTCTCCTTTGTGTGCCTCCTCCTCCACCGAGAGGTGTGGAGGGTGGCAACATGAGAACAGGCCTTCTCTGCAGTGGCTCCCCATCTATGGAATGCTCTCTCCAGGGAAGTCCACCTGGTGCCTTCGTTATACATCTTTAGGCACCAGGCAAAAACATTCCTTTTTAACTTTCTTTGATTTGATTGACATCATATGCCCTTTTAAAATGTGTGGGGGGGTTTTGGGGGGGGTGTTACTGGGTTGTTCTTTTTATTTTTATTATATATTTTGTGGTTTTATATTTTTATTTTCTTCTGCGAACCACCCTGAGACCTCTGGGTATAGGGTGGTATATAAATTAATTAAATAAATAAGGAGGAGGAGGAGGAGGAGGAGGAGGAGGAGGAGGAGGAGGAAGTGATGTTGAGGCCACTGCCTGCTTGCTCATTGTCTCTTCACCTGACAGACAAGGAACTAGGAGCACTGTGGAGGAAGAAGATAATCATCAGCAACTAGTAATTCTGGTGGTGATGAGGGAGACCAGGGGTCAGCAACCTAAGGCCCATGAGCTGGAAGCAGCCTGCGGAGGTCGTTTGACCGGCCCCCAAGTTGCCCCCGAACCGAGCTGCCCACTCACCCGCTGCACTAAACCAGTGCAGTACAGTGTGGGCCCATGGAAAGTGTCTTGCCCAAATGTCTATCAAACATGGAGCCACCTCTGCTGGGACCCTGTGCAGTCAGTTTCCACTACAGCAGGGTTGGGGCACTTGGGCTTGGGAGCTGAGTCCTCCCCCCCCCCTTAGTTCATTATCTAGCCCTCAGAATTCTGCACATCTTCCTACACTGTTTTTACCTAGCTGGAATGTGTCCTTGAAACCCAGTACTAGCCTGACAGAGGATAGAGTGCAGCATTTGACTGTGTAGAAACTAGCCTGTGAAACAAAGGTGACATTTGCATCCAATTCTCCTCCCACTTTTTCTTCTGTCCCTGCCTCCTACCGGCATGTGGCCACCAGAATGCCTCCCATATGGCAGTGTGTCCATCAGACTGAAAAAGCCCCCCCCCCCACTCTTACAGTATGGGAACAAGGTTGAATAATTCAGACCTCCGCAGTCAAGGGAGAACCTTGAAAGAGCAGCGGCCTAGAAGGCAGGCATACGGCCTCAAGACCTATCCTCCGTCTCCAGTGCACCTCAAATGGCTTAAAACTCCAAGCTCCAGCACCAAATCGATGCTGACCCCTTTGCTATTCCCCAAAGGCTGAATGCCATGTGCTGTTTGGCACTGAGGTGTTGTTATTTGCATTGATGCATTGCAATTTCCTGTGGCAATGTATGCATTTTGCCTTCTGTCTCTTCCCGTCTACGAAGAACAGAACGAGCCTTTCTCACTGTTGTACTTAAAGAGAACGTGAGGGACTTGTTCATCTTGGCTCAGCAGCACAGCGAGAGGCTTGTCAGAGCTGCCATGTTCCTGCCATCTTCCCTGTCAGAATTAGTTGTGCTCCTCCACATTAAGAGACTTCGCCGCTTCTTCATTGGCCTTGTATTGCAGTAATGTGTGTCAGTATGTAGAAGGGGCTGAGTTTAAATGGAAATTTCACAGGCAGACTTTCACATCAGTGGTGGTGGTGGGGAGAGCATAATAAGAAGTTCAGGTATGAGACATCCACACCTGAGATGCCATAGCTCCCTCCTGTGGTTTTTTTCAAAACAATTAGCAGCCCAAGCACTCTCATGCTGTGTGGTTGCCCCTGGATCGCATTATATCTCGTTATATCTACTTATTAGGGATGGGTGAATACACCAATTTCAATTTGCGCGTTCAGACCCTAAAACCTCCTCCCTATATAAATTCACACATGACTCAAATTTTTGGTTTGGTTTTTGGCAGAATTTAGGCCACAACTTTATTGATTGCAGAAAGTGACTGGTTGCATAGGCTCTGGTTCGACTAGCTTCCTGGCATGCAGGTAGCGCTGACCCAGGGTTCCAGCATAGGTCAGCCAAGGGTGAACACCTGGATAAGCGGAAAGCTGGGAACAGGCTAACTCCGCCACCCAAATGTCCCCCTGGACTCAGGCACGGGCACAACCTCCTCTCAGGGGTTGACCAAACCATCGAGTCCCTGGATTCCTTTAACGGGATACCCTTCACATAGGGATGGCGAGAGCGTTCTCCCATCCCTATCACCTGAACCAGAGCCTATCCACAACCTTACAAGGCGAAACCCAAATGGTAACAGCCAATCAGCCAAGTGGGGAAAATTCCTGCCGTGCCCCTGTCCCAACGACAGACAACACACAACGGCATAGCAAGGTCAAGCAAAAAGCCCTAAAAGTAGGGAGAGGTGGGCGGGTGTTCCGAATGCACGCGCCAAAAAATGAAGCTCTGAGTCACGTGCATGGGCATAAATAGATCACTCGAACAATTTGATCTGTGTCCCATTGGCCAGATTGCACCCAGCTTCGAGGGACCTACCAATCGGGTGTTGTGGCTGACCAAACGTACCCACCCACAACACAGGGTGTCGGTTTGCTAGGTCTCACCACAATACGTGCCCTCTTTAAGGGAGGACCCGATTTCTCTCAGGCCTCATCTGCACCATACATTTAAAGTAGAATTGTAGACATTGAAGGGACACTGAGGATCATCTAGTCCAACCCTCTGCAATGCAGGAATATGCAGCTGTCCCTTATGGGGATTGAACCTGCAAACTTGGCGTTATCAGCACCATAATTATTTAACGACAACATTGCCTCCCTGCCTTAATAATCTTTAATCATCAAGCTTTGCTCACAATGAAAATGCATAAAAAGGATAGAAAACATTGGCCCTTTCCTGCCATTTAATCCAGAGCTGGATTCCCCATCATTTTGTGGGGAATACAAACTACAGTATCAAATTTCTCCCCCTTTCCTAATGGTAGCTGGAGGCTTCTTGAAGGAAGTGTAGAGGCATTCCAAGGCTGAGTTTTAATATAGTAAAGGTAAAGGGTAAAGGGACCCCTGACCATTAGGTCTAGTCGTGACCGACTCTGGGGTTGCGCGCTGATCTTGCTCTATAGGCCGAGGGAGCCGGCGTTTGTCCGCAGACAGCTTCCGGGTCATGTGGCCAGCATGACTAAGCCGCTTCTGGCAAACCAGAGCAGCACACAGAAACGCCGTTTACCTTCCCACCAGAGTGGTACCTATTTATCTACTTGCATTTTGGCATGCTTTTGAACTGCTAGGTTGGCAGGAGCAGGGACCGAGCAACGGGAGCTCACCCCGCCGCAGGGATTCGAACTGCCGACCTTCTGATCGGCAAGTCCTAGGCTCTGTGGTTTAACCCACAGTGCCACCCGCGTCCCTGAGTTTTTATATACTCCACTACTAACAACTGGGAAGACGCAAGTAGAGAGTTTGTTGAAATCTCTTAAGAAGAAATGTGTCTTTTAAAACAAAAAACAAAACAAAACAATCTGGGTATTGTTAAACAACACTCGTTTCAAGCTTGTAGAGTTTCAGTAACCTAGGGAATGGCAATTTCCCTTTGTTGATGTGATTGGATTTCTCTCCCTTGCAAAGTCCATCCAAGGAAAACAGATACTTGTGAAAGAAACACAGAACAATCTAGAAGCTCATCGAGCTGGAGACAGTCTTTTTCTTTTTCTTTTTAGTAAAAGGAAATTTCTGTTAAGAAGACATATCATCCAAAAAGCTCTCAAAGGACAAATGTGCTTAGTGGTCTGAATACTGTGTGCCACAGAGAAATGGAAAACCAGCTTTGTAATGGCCTCGGGTGATAAAAGCATCAGATTCTTCCTTTCTTCACAGAGCGTGAATTCCTGCCTCTGAGCCTATGATTTGCTTTAAAAAAAAATGTGTATATTAGGCGAAATTGCATAGAAAAAATGTGCGTGTTAGGAGAAAAATACACTAATATGCTATCACAATTTTGTGAAGACATTAAAAAACAGAAACAAACCGATGCAGAAACATTTCATACTGAAACTTGGAAAAATGGGAAACCGAAAAAACCAAAATCGACAGATTGTTCCATCCCTAAATACAAGGCTGGCATAATTAAGACATACCTTGTTTTAGAATTATAGAATAGTAGAGTTGGAAGAGATCCCAAGGGTTACCGTATTTTTTGCACCATAGGATGCACCGGACAATAGGACGCACTTTGTTTTAGAGGGGGGAGAAAACAAGAAAAAAAAATCTCCCCCTCTCTGCCCAGCGCCCCTTCAGCGAAGCGGCAGGAGGCGCTGCGCAGAGAGGGGGAGAACTTCCCCCCTCTTGTTTCCCCCCTCTAAAACAAGGTGCCGTTTAAGGTGCGTTCTTGGAAGCCTGGAGAGCGAGAGGGGTCGGTGTGCACTGACCCCTCTCACTCTCCAGGCTTCAGGTTCCTTTCGACCTGCTCTTTGGGGCTGGCGGGGGAAGCGCACCACCAGCCCCAAAGAGCAGGTCAGGGAGAAGCGGAAAGGCGCAGCGGAGAGGCTCCTGCCATAGCCGCGCGTCACCTCTCCAGCCGGGAGAGGGTCGCGGGGCTATGGCGTCTTTGCTCCATAGGACGCACACACATTTCCCCTTCATTTTTGAAGGGGAAAAAGTGCATCCTATAGAGCGAAAAATACGGTATTTAGTTCAACTTCCTGCAATGCAGGAATCCTGGCTTAAGAATCCCTGACAGATGGCCACCCAACCTCTGTTTAGAAACCTCCAAGGAAGAAGAGTTCAGCACTTTCTGAGTGCTTACAGGGGCTTTTGGCATAGTTTATCTGGATTTATCTATGAAGAAATAGACAGGTGTGTATGCTATACGTTCTAGGAAATCACGTTCGCTAAAACAAAGAATCAAAGCAGTGTGTATTCAAGAACAAAATAAAACAACATTTAGCACCGGAAACAAAAAAATGCCCATTTATATATTTGGATGCTTCTACTTTTTATTCTTCAAGTTACATTCCCTGAGTAATAGGTATTAGGGAGATGGAGAAATTGGGCATTTTTCGGCCAATTGGTGTAGACGGCCAAGCTTGCTACACATACAAACAATTGTGTGAAATGATTTGAGTGCTTTTAGTGATCGTCTGTGAGAACTCATGGCAGCTGGAAGGAAGCACCGATCATAGCAAATCTTTAAAAAGGGGGGGCCAAAGAAGATGTAGGGAGCTGCAAACACCTCGCTTCATTTCAATGCCAGTAAAAGCACAGGAGCTAAACAGGATTCAAATGTATATCAGGTGAAAGTTGACCCTATTAGGTGAACTTTTAAAAAAAATGCAGATTAATCTGGAAATGTGGAGCTCAAATTAAGACTAGAAAATGAGAAAATGTGGCTCCATCTGCACTACACATCCAAAGCAATATTAGGTCACTTTAAAAAGTCATGGCTTCTCCCAAACTGCAGTTTGTTAAGGCTGCTGAGAGTTCTTAGGAGACCCCCTCTTCTTCCACATAAATATCAGAGTGGTTTAATTGTCGTTCCCTCTTCCCAGTGCCCTTCACAAACTACAGCTTCCAGGATTTTTGCTGGCAAGCCATGGCTGTTTCAATATAAATTTAAAGCAGTGTAACACTGCTTTAAATGTATAGTGCAGATGAGGCCTGAGAGAAAAGGAAGCTGCGATAGTCATCCATCCCCTAAATACTTGGCAGAACAAGAACAAGACCTAGGGCAGTCCATTGCTATAGCTGTCAAGCCCTCTTCCCTGAGAACTCTGGGGATTGTAGTTCAGGGAGGGGTATAGGGTTCTCCTAAAAAAAACCTTCCAGTACTCCTGGAAGGTTCCCAGCAAGTACTCCTTGCAGTTCCCAGCAAGCTTTGGGGGAAAGCCACGACTATTTGGCATGGTACTCAGTGGTACAATACTGCTTTAAATGTCATACCCTCCAAACATGTTCAGTCCCAAAATTGGGACACACATCTTCCCAGCCGTGCTTCCATGCAAGTCATGTGATCCATGCGAGATCATGGAGCCCCAAAGATGTGCTTTCAAGCCTGGCACCCAAAAACACATGTTTTGGGGGCACCGTGCAAGTTCACAGCCCTGAAAAAAGCCACGCCTTTTTAGGTATGACATCTCGGTGTGAAATTGTGTGAGATCACAGCGTCCCACAAGGAAACTTGTGGGGCATAATGCAGATGGGGTCCTGCAGAGTAGCTGCTGAGATCATACCTTCTTATGCTAAGTATGTTACCATAGGTTGTGGGCTGCTTTCAACCTACTCCCTTAGCCTGGAGCAACTTATTGACCCAACTGCAGAAAACCTCTTTCCACGTGCAAAACACTTTGAGGACTCTCTCTCTCTGTGTGTGTGTTATTCTAGCCATCTCTAGATCTCACTGGAGGAATAGGAATTTTGGCTTGTCTAAACAAAGCTCTAAAGGAGACCAAAGGAAATGATGGGAGGGAGCACAACATTTCTTAAGAAGCCTCCCAGCAGAAGCAGACCCTACCCTCCAGAATAAACATGCACACACCCCATGTATCCTTGGTTCTCTCCTTAGTGTTTTGAATGACTGGAGATCAGACATAATGGTTCTTTACAATTCTTCTTCTTTGTTTGCTGGAAATAACACTAGAAGAGCCCCCCTCCCCCGCCCAATCCACTAGGCTTTAATCTACCTATTGTATCCTGTGCACTAACATTGATTGATCACACCCTTGTCTGCTTGTTCATCTTGTAAGGTTACTTTAAAAACCTCTCTATGTTGTTGCTTTCTCTCTCTTTCTCTGAGGCTTCTCTGTATCTGATATTTGCTCCGTTCGATGGAAGTGCTGTGTGAGGATATTTAAAAGTAAGGCTTCAATATGCAGGTCTTGGGACCCTCTCTTTATGGATCTTTGGTATGGCAAAGTGGATCTGTGATATAGTGGTTGAGCCCATCCATTTGCATGAAAATTCTTCTCCCAAGGAACACAGCAATTCAAAGGAGCTCTTTATATGTTGGTGATATTACTAACAGAAGACAAGTTTACACCTGGCTTTGGCATTCAGAGGCTGAAAAGGAGAGCTGGGTGCCATTGTTAGGATGCACCTGCCTGTGAGCTATGTTTTGTAGATAGAACTCATCTGGCTAAATATTTCTCCCTAGTAATGTAATATATACTTGGTTGCCCTAAATACTAATTATTTTCTCTGAAATGGGCATCATTGACTTTAATAATAATAATAATAATAATAATAATAATAATAATAATAATAAACTTATAGCCTGCCCATCTGGCCAGGCCTCTCTAGCCACTATGGTCGGCTCCAAACAGAATATTAAAAACACAATAAAACATCAAACATTAAAAACTTCCCTAAACAAGGCTGCCTCCAGATGTTTTCTAAAAGTCAGATAGTTGTTTATTTCCTTGACATCTGATGGGAGGGCGTTCCACAGGGTGGGCACCACTACTGAGAAGGCCCTCTGCCTGGCTCCCTGTAACCTCACTTCTCGCAGGGAAAAGGCCCTTGGAGCTGAACCTCAGTGTCTGGGCTGAATGATGGGGTTGGAGATGCTCCTTCAGGGAATAAACATTAAAAAGCTTCCCTATAAAGTACTGCCTTCAGATGTCTTCTTAAAGTTGTATAGTTACTTATCTCCTTGACATCTGATGGGAGGGTGTTCCACAGGTCGGGCGCCACTACCGAGAAGGCCCTCTGTGAACAATTGTCCAGGCTGAACAATGAGGGTGGAGACGCTCCTTCAGATGCTCCCATACTATTGCAAGTTCTTTGTTTCCTTGTCTCTTTTTTTGCAAGTCAAATTTTGAAAGAAATAAAATATGTAGTGAGCCAGCTAGTCCACTGTGGACAGGCAAAATGTTATTGAGGTTCTTCCAATTAATGATGCTTTAAGCAACCATTTCCTCATTTTGTTTTTAAAAGGGCTTCTGCTTCATGGCTACTGGCCCTTTAATTAGTTGTTTCCTTTCATCATTTGCAGCCAGTCTGGGTATTTCTGATCTGGCTGTTTCATATGTCAGCTCTTGTTCCCTGCCTTTGGGGTGACAGTGGCAGGGGCAGAGGCTTTGCTTACTTATTTCCTATTTGCAGCCAGAGCAACTGCTCTTTTATTTATCATTACACTAGGGACAGATTTATATGGAGCTCAGTTTCAGTTGGATGAAAGCACAGAGGTTTTTTGAGCCTTTCTAAGATCTGATTTTGGTGTGTTTGTTTTTTTAAAAACCAGCATAAGCAAATATATAAACAGAGCATAGTAGTCTCCTATAGCAGATATAAAGGTAAAGGTACCCCTGACCGTTAGGTCCAGTCGCAAACGACTCTGGGGTTGTACACTCAGCTCACTCTATAGGCCGACATTTGTCTGCTGACTGCTTCTGGGTCATGTGGCCAGCATGACTAAGCCGCTTCTGGTGAACCAGAGTAGCGCACGGAAACGCCGTTTACCTTCCCGCCGGAGCGGTACCTATTTATCTACTTGCACTTGACGTGCTTTCGAACTGCTAGGTTGGCAGGAGCTGGGACTGAGCAATGGGAGCTCACCCCATTGCGGGTTTCGAACTGCTGACCTTCCGATCGGCAAGCCCTAGGCTCTGTGGTTTAGACCACAGCGCCACCCGTGTCCCGTATGACAGATATAGCACAACATATAACTCAATATATAATCTTGCATCAGATCCCCCCACTCAGGGATGCTTCTGCTTTGCCAGCTCAAGGGGTGGGGGCATTCTCTCTCTCTCTCTCTCTCTCTCTCTCTCTCTCTCTCTCTCTCTCTCTCTCATTGCTTCCTTTGGTCTCCCTGTCCCTCCCCTTTCAATTCCAGTTAGTGTTGCATTCCAAAGGCTGGAACCATTAAAGAACATTCAGCTCTATTGTTAAACCTCTGATTGCCCAATAGTTGCTAGGAAGGCAAACCATAGTGATTAGACCATTCACAGTAATCAAGTCAGCCAGCAGCATAAAGAATATTAACTTCCAGAACCAAGGAAGTTATGCCAAGGAATGATGCTTATTGGCCCATAGCAACCTCAAAGTGGGCTTTTTGACTGGCTCCATTAGTGTTATGGAATGCCCTCTCTACTGAAATACAAGATGCCCAGTCCTTATTGGCACTCTGCCAGCTCTCAAAGACATGCATTCCTCTGAATGTGAACTTCTTGATCAAACTGTTGTAATTGATTTTCCCCTTTCTATCTTTTTACTCTTTAATTATTATGCTTTTTGATGAGCTTGTTTTGTTGTATATTTTAAATTCGGGTGTTTTTAAAATTTTGCTGGAAATGTTTTCTTGGGTATTTTAAAGATGTATGGATTTTATAACGGGTTTTATGCTTGTAAACCTCTTAGAAACCATTACAGTACCTAAGTGTTATATAAATCAATTAGTTGTCATCGTCATCATCATAAGTACAATGGTACCTTGGCTCTTGAATGGCTTAGTTGTCAAACAAATCGGCTCCTGAACACCGCAAACCCGGAAGTAAGTGTTCTGGTTTGTGAACGTTTTTCAGAAGCCGAATGTCCGATGCGACTTCCGCAGCCAATTGGAAGCTGTGTCCTGGTTTTCAAATGGTTTTGGGAGTCGAATGGACTCCTGGAATGGATTAAGTTTCAGAAGCAAGGTACCACTGTACCCACAGAAAATGGATAAGCCAGAATAATATGCATGGGACTCTGATGCATTCTACATATAATTCCCATTGGGAAAGGTAAGCAACGAGGAAGTGTTCAGTACTATTCTTTCTGCTGCTTTTGGCAACTTATTCAGCACAAGGCATTGGGTGATTTAGGGCAGATCTACACTCATGGTTTAGAACATTAAGGAAGGGTTAAAGGGTTCATAATGTAGATGGAGACATTATGTTCTGCCTTTAATATTAATAATGCATTATTAAAATGTGACACCAGAGGACTCCACAGAGGAACCAGGAACTAACAGTAGGGAAACAGCATTTTGATGGACAAAACAAGGTAAGAAACAGTTTAAATTACAAGTTTGCCCTGTGACATAGTGGTAAACAGGGACGGCCCAAGACATTTTGGCACCTGAGGCAAACCACACAAGGGCTCTGCTCCCCACCCCAGCCAATTTAATGAGATGAAGGTGATGGTGTGAAAGAAATTTTGCTTTTATCTGGGAAAAAAGGACAAAACCTAGGACTGCCATATTTCAAAAAGTGAAAATCCGGACACAAAACTTGTTTTTCCTATGTCCAGGAAATTCCAGATGTATGGCAACCCTAACAAAACCCGACTTCTAAAAACAATTCCAATACACACCACTTTGTAGCATCCCACTCCCCAAAAAAGACCTTCCCAAAATCATGTAACCTGACATGACATTGAACACTTAACAGCTGCTCAATTGTCCTCACCAAGTCTGTCCAAAGATACTCACTAGTTCTGGCTGTGGAATACATTAAATCAGAAAAAGAGAAGTACTTTTGGTCATTTCAACAGAAGCACACACACACAAAACCCAAGGGCAACCAAAACCACAAGAAGAAGAAGTGCAGGTAATTCTCTCTGTTTTGGGACCAGAGGAAAGACACACATCCCAGTCCTATACATGCCCCAAGCAGACTTTAACTTTATGCACTTTTACCTGGAAACAAATTTTATTGCAATCTTCTGGGCTTACGTCTGAGTAAACACAGGTTTTTTTAAAAAAAACATTAAACTATAAACCCAGGACATGCTACGCCTGCAGTTTCAAGCCTCTGGCATTACTTCCGAGTAAATGCACAGGGATTTTTGGGTTGTTTTTTTAAAGCATCAAAATGCCTGTACCTCTCAATGCAGCAAAAAGCAACTCCTTGTTGTGAATGCAAAATGAGTGGAAAAGAGAACCAGTCAGAAGAGCCAGAAGGTGGAGACAAAACAACTAAGTGAGCCGGAAACCTGAAGATCACTGAAGAAGCTGTGGCTTAGTCTTTTGGCTGCTTCTGCCCTCAGCTCCTGCTGTTCTCCATCCTCAGTGATGCCACCAAGGCTGAGGTGGCAGCAACAACCACTTCAACAGCAGAGGGAACTGGTGAAGTGGCCACTGGGAATATCTTGACAGTTGGTGTCAAGGCCGCAGACCTTGAAAGTGGCAGGCACAGCAGTGGCATCTTGGGCAGCATGGTCGTGGCAGGATTTTGCTGCCTGAGGCAACCACCTCAGACTGCCTGATGGTAGAGCTTGAAAGAGACAAGGACTGTACTATAAATGAATTGATTGCTGCTAAAGATATTGGATGCTTTTGAATTATGGTGCTGGAGGAAACTCGAGAGTCCCATGGACTGCAAGAAGATCAAACCTATGCATTCTGAAGGAAATCAGCCCTGAGTGCTCACTGGAAGGACGGATCCTGAAGCTGAGGCTCCAATACTTTGTCCCCCCCCCCCCCCCCCCAATAATCTTTATTAAAGTTTCAAAAGGTACACAAAACAAAACAGAAAAAAAAGAAAAAATACACACCTTTAAGATCTCATTTACAATAACTTCTTTTCGCGACTTCCCCTCACCTCCCCTTCTTGTATTCCAAATCCAAGGAGAAGGGGACAACAGAGGACGAGATGGTTGGACAGTGTTCTCGAAGCTACAAACATGAGTCTGACCAAACTGTGGGAGGCAGTGAAAGACAGGAGTGCCTGGCATGCTCTGGTCCATGGGGTCATGAAGAGTTGGACACGACTAAATGACTAAACAACAATAAAAATATAATTGTGGTCCTATTGTAAACATTAACTTTTTTAAAGCTTCTTTCTGCACTTTTCAGTCTCTTCACTTGGGGCAGTCCTAGCTAAGGACCCTGTACAAAGACCATCTCACCGCAATATAATCTGCATCCACTTTGTATCACAAAGGGGGTCCTTGTCAGACTCATTTTCAAGATGTCATGCTGCTCCAAAAGCTGAACGTTCACATTTCAGTGAGAAAAATGCAGAAGCATTTTCTTCCCCTCCACTGCTGCCACTTTAATATTTCTGGAGGATATTTTAGTCTGTGCCCATGGAAGTTGTCTTCAGGCTGCAACAGAAGTGGAAAAGAGTATGTGGGAAAGATGAAAGAAAATCTGATCACAGACAGGGCACTTTCAAAAGGATGTGCCAACAACGAACCTCTTCCCTGCATGCCTGAGAGAATTATTTCATGATTTTTGACATCAACGGAGGCATATATGTGGGTTTAGGAAGCTTGCTGTTCTGCTAAGAACAGGTTCTTTTTTATTATTCTTCGGACAAGACAAAGAGCACTCCAGGTCTACTCCTTGATCAGCAGAGTTTATTCCCAAGCAGGATGAGAAAACAAGGAATAAAGGGCAAAGCAAAATCAAAAGAGCTTGTCTCTTTGGTCACTGGGAACCCCCAACAGTGATGGGCAAACACTTAGGCCAAACCATGGGACACATTGCAGTCTGGATCCATGGAGAGGTTCCCTGAGCAAAATATCCTTTAAATCACCAGGAACACCTCAAAACAGCAGCATTGAACACCTAATTTTTTTGACCCCAGTGCTAACGGCCAAAGAGAGCTTTGTAATCTTAACTTTTGATAATTTGAAGCATTGAAAATGGATACAGGGCAGGGCTGTTGGTGTTATTATTGTAATTGTTGTTATTGTAAACCATCCCAATCCACCCCTAAAAGAAGGGGTGCTGTTATCATCATCATCATCATCATCATCATCATCATCATCATCATCATCATCATTTCTTCTTCTTCTTCTTCTTCTTCTTCTTCTTCTTCTTCTTCTTCTTCTTCTATCACTCGTAGCCAAGTAAGATATCCCTATCCAGATAGAGGTGTAACTGGGCCACTAGCTGAAGCTGATGGAAGGCACTCCAGGTCGCTGAGGCCATCTGAACCTTGAGTGACAGCAAAGGATCCAGGAGTACCCCCAAGCTACGAACTTGGTCCTTCAGAGGATGTGTAACCCCATCAAGAACAGGCGATCACCCGTCCATTCTGGTCTAGGGAACCACCCACTAACAGTGTCTCAGTCTTATCCAGATTGAGTTTCAGTTTGTTGGCTCTCATCCAGTCCATTACCGAGGCAAGACTTCCGCTGCCTCACCTGCAGATGGAAAGGAGAAATAGAACTGTCATCAGCGTAACACTGCATTTTGCCTCTGCTACTCTTATTATCACAGTAATTTCAGTATATTTGGTTATTTGTTTTGCTTCTAGTATTTTAAATTCTATAAGCAGTTCTAGACACCCTTGGGCTGAATAGAAGCCTATTAATTTTCTCTGATCAATACATAAACAAACATACATAAACCAACTTTGTATAGTATCTTCTCCTCAGTCTGCACAGCTATCCAGTTTAGCCAGCTTCTATAAAGCCTTGGGATCTGTCTGAGCATATACTAATGACACTGATCTGTACAGGTATTCTCCAAGAACATAGCCGCCAGGTGGCTTCCCACAGTTACCCTGATCTCCCACTCTACCCCCAGCTGTCCAATTTTAAAGAAAGAAAAAATGTTCACAGGAGTGTGATGCAGAAAAATCATGAACAAACTGCATAAAGGCCATTCTAAAATAAGACAAAACAACAGTCGCCTAGCTTCTGGCTCTCTTTGTTTCTTTCTTTCCCCTCCTCCTTGTATTACTTTTCTGCTTAATTTTTAATTTGCTTACTGCGCGTCAGCTGAGAGAGGAACCATCCATCAGTGGATGGATGGCAAAAGTTCCAGTCAGCCTCTTGGCATTGTGTATGGCACGACACAGCCACCATATCATCTGCCACAGTTATCTGCATGACAAAGAGAATTATTATAACCATATATCACCTAATTATCAGTGATTGCCCTTAATTTTCTAAGCAAATCTTCCTTCAAATCTGGGAATGGGGAAGGGAAGGAGGCAGAACGGGCAGAGAAACAAACAGAGAATCCTTGGCGCCGGCGCTGATAATGAAAGAGAGATACTGCTGACCTGTGAGCTTTCATTTTCAGAGGGGTAATTAAAAAGGAATAACTGTATAAATCTTTGTTGCTGCTCCTTTATTTCCTTCCCATTCCCTACCAAGAAATGGATGGCTGAGCGGCGCGTCACGTCCTGAGGCTCCAAGCTTGTTTTAATTTAAATGCCAACTTTTTACGGAGCTTTCTTTCTGCCGTAGTAAATACGGCTTAAAATAAAATTGAGAAGGGGCAAGCATAGAGCAGGGAGGGGGACATTTTTCAGCCTGGTGGCCCCATTCCTTTCTGGGCAGACTTCACAGGGCCACATAGCAGTTGTAGGCAGGGCAAGAGGCAAAAGAGGGTGGAGATGTGGAATTGGACTTCACTGCAGCAGCAGCCTAGTTACTGCACTGGTCCCTATCCTTCATTCAGGCAAACAAGAAGCATTATCAGAGTTCAAGGACCCATCCCAGCCAGACAAAAACACCCAAGAAGGGTGTGAAGCAGGATTGGGGAGGGTTGTGGCCTGGGGAGGGTCAAGAGGGCCAGATAGAAAAGTCTGGTAGACTGAATTTGCACCCCAGGCCAATTCCATCATGATCTTTTGCATTGTATTGTTGGAAGGGAGTTCCAGGCAGGATTGCAGATTTAGACCCCAATCCTAAAACTGTCCAAAGACCATTCAAGTGGACTTTGGACGTAGCATTTGTGCTACTCTTTCACCTGAGAAGAGATCTGCTGGTGGAGGTGGCATATACACTCTGGAAGAGAGCCCTCTGCGTGCTCACGGAAAACTACCTGGGCATGGAAGCACCAACAATGAAGGGGAATGTGGGTAGATGTGGGGTCTGGCTGATGGAAAGATTGTGTTTCCTTTTGAGCTGGCATTGCATTGAAGTGTTTGCAGAATTATATGTGACATAGGTGGAAGCTGGTCAGTTGCGGTGCAAAAATGTGTATATCTGCAGAAAATCATACCAAAATGCTGACCATTTTCATCTCTCTTTTTTCTTTTTTTTAAAAAAACCCAAACAGGTTTAGAAATGTGGTGTATTGAACTCAAGATTGGAAAAGTGAGAAACTGAGAGACACCAACATTGATGCATTCATCCCTCTCTTTAATATGACCCAGTAACCTCACAATCCCTCTAACATTTCCACTGAGTATCAGTAGAATATAAATGACTTGAAACTTTGAAACTTTAAATTGTATTATTACAATCACAGATCAGCCACTAGATTACAGCAAAACAGATGCAATTTACAAGTTACAGACCAACAGAAGACTATTAAAAATTAAAAGCAGAGCAGAAACCAGGATATGTTTGTGCATTGCTGCATGCTCACAATCATGCTTAGGATGGTTAGTAAGAAGATTTTAACCTAAAAATGCCTTCTAGGTATCCGACAGCACTCCATCCAAGGCTGTCTTGTGTTGAGTAATGACAACAACACATTCAATACTAGTATTTGGTGGTGACAAGGTACAGCAATTTCATAACACACTTCTGAAATCTGAAGACATCAGAGGAAAAAAATCAATCAAATTTCCACCTGCTATTAAAAAAAACACCACCCTCTTATCAATGTCTGGGGTGACAATAGGAATTCTCCTGCTTTGGAAAGCTATAAATTCTCTGAGATGTTCGTGATTTACCACTGAGAAAATATCTCTCTGCATTGTCCGAGGGTAAGCCATGAGGCTTAATCAATTATTATTTGTGTCATGCCTTGAGATCCTTTGAGGCTAGGGATGAGCTAAATATTATCCAAACTGCCATTCCAGCTATAAATACTCATCCTAGCCCCTGGGATGTACACTGCATCCACAGAACACTAGGATGGATCTTTAACATAAGAAAAAAGCGTGCATTTGATACCCTCCTGCCTGAAGATGGCTCTGTAGTCTCTCACATGTCCGAATTCAGTTTCATACAGATTCCTGTGCAGCTCACCCAGATAGTAAGAGTGGGAGCAAAAATTTAAACAAGAAGAACTGAATCTGTGGGTTTATCATTCAGGTCTGTACAGGATTCCCCCCCACCCCTCAGCACATGAACAGGGGAATCTGATACATGTGTAGTCTTTCTAGCGCAGCAAAAAAGTTAATGTAATTCTAGGCTGCATCAACAAAAGTATAGTGTCCAGATCAAGGGAAGTAATAGTACTGCTCTATTCTGCCTTGGTCAGAGCACACCTGGAGTACTGTGTCCAGTTCTGGGCCCCACAATTTAAGAAGGATATTGGCAAACTGGAATGTGGGCAGAGGAGAAAGATAAAGGTAAAGGACCCCTGAACAGTTAAGTCTAGTCAAAGGTGACTATGGGATCAACATAGAACAAACATAGAATCATAGAGTTGGAATAGACCACAAGGGCCATTGAGTCCAACCCCCTGCCAAGCAGGAAACACCATCAGAGCACTCCTGACATATGGTTGTCAAGCGCTCATAGGGTTGCGGTGCTCATCTCACTTTCAGGCCAAGGGAGCCGGCATTTGTCCACAGACAGCTTTCTGAGTCATGACTAAACCGCTTCTGGCACAACGGATCACCATGACGGAAACCAGAGTGCATGGAAATGCTGTTTACCTTCCTGCTGCAGCGGTGCCTATTTATCTACTTGAAGAAGAAGCAGAAGAAGAGGAGGAGGAGTAGTAGTTTGGATTTGATATCCTGCTTTATCACTACCTGAAGGAGTCTCAAAGTGGCCAACATTCTCCTTTCCCTTCCTCCCCCACAACAAACACTCTGTGAGGTGAGTGGGGCTGAGAGACTTCAAAGAAGTGTGACTGGCCCAAGGTCACCCAGCAGCTGCATGTGGAGGAGTGGAGACGCAAACCCCGTTCACCAGATTACGAGTCTACCGCTCTTAACCACTACACCACACTGGCTCTTGCACTGGCATGCTTTCGAACTGCTAGGTTGGCAGGAGCTGGCACAGCACAATAGGAGCTCACCCTGTTGTGGGGATTTGAACCGCCAATCTTCTGATTGGCAAGCCCAAGAGCCTCAGTGGTTTAGACCACAGCGCCACCAATATGACAAAGGGTCTGGAAACAGTCTTCTGGGTAATGTTTAGCCGGGAGAAGAGAAATCTGAGACATTATATGATGACCATCTTCAAATATCTGAAGGGCTGCCCCTTCAGATGGAGGATGGAGCAAGGTTGTTTTCTGCTACTTCACAGCGCAGATCCTAAACCAATGGATTCAAGTGACAAGAAAAGCGTTCCAACTAAACATTCGGAATAACGTTCTGTTGGTAAGAGCAATTCATCAGTGGAACGGACTCACTTGGAAGATGGTGGACTCTTCTTCATTTTTAACCAAAAGTTGGATTGTCACCTGCCACGGATTCTTTAGCTGTGATTCCTGCATTGGACTAGATGACCCTCTGGGTCCCTTCCAACTCTCCAATTGTATGTTTCTATGCTTCTTTTCCGTATGGTTTGCAAAGGATTGGAGGGAGGAGGGTTGCCTTGGGGCTCCCATTTCTGTACAAACCACGTTTCTGGGCTGTTTATTTTCAAATGTAATAGAATAGTTCCATTAGCCACTCGTAAATGTGATAGTTCCATCAGCCACCCACGGAGATGCATCGCACACCACACCAAGCAACCACTTATGGGAAGAATAAGGTAGGAAGAGCATGACAGAATTGCATTTATTGTATACATACACTTTTAATTTGAAGAGTCAGGTCTGCAATCCTCAACATAAATATAGAGAGTTAGTCCCATTGAATAAACTGGGATTTACTTGCAAGTACAGTGGTCCCTTGGGTTAAGTACTTAATTCATTCCAGAGGTCCGTACTTAACCTGAAAGTGAAGCATCACTTTAGCTAATGGAGCCTCCTGCTGCGGCAGCACTGCGGGAGCACGATTTCTGTTCTCATCCTGAAGCAAAGTTCTTAACCTGAAGCACTATTTCTGGGTTAGCGGAGTCTGTAACCTGAAGCGTATGTAACCTGAGGTACCACTGTAAACACAAATAGGACAGCGTGATTGCATGATTCTGGAAATTACCTAAGTGAACACATCAATGCAAATGGAAATAACCCAGCATAACAACATTAGAAGTGTCAAAGGCACATTCAGTCCAACTTCCTGTTCTCACAGTGGCCAAACAGATGCCGATGGGAAGCCCACAGGAGGAATTTGAGTGCACCAGTAACTTTCTGCACTTGCAATTCCCACCAGTTGGAATCATCCAGAGACATACTTCTTCTCACATATGGCCATTGTGGCTAGTAGCCATTGATAGTCTCATCCACCATGAAACAAAGTAGCATCTTTCTTTGTTTTAGAGTTGCACTCAAAAGGCCTTGGAAATACCACACTTTATCTGTGGGCAGAGAAACGGGGGGCTTTCCATCAAATTTATGTAATGCCCCTGCAAACATACTTTGGTTCCATGGCATTGTAGCTGTGTTGTGGGCGGATGGTGGCCACCACCCACACAAAATGGTGGAGGGTATTCTCTCTGTGAAGTGGCTCTATTGAGGAGGAGGAGGAGGAGGAGAATCCTCTATAGCCCTTTATGTGAGAGAGCCATAGCTCAGTGGCAGAGCTCAGAGATGGATCCATGGAATCTCCAAGCAAGGCTGGAAAAGACTGGAACACTGGACAGCTGCTGCAAGTCAGCATCAAGACAATATAAAGCTCTCCAATTGTATGTTTCTATGCTTCTTTTCCGTATGGTTTGCAAAGGATTGGAGGGAGGAGGGTTCCCTTGGGGCTCCCATTTCTGTACAAACCACGTTCGTTTCTGGGCTGTTTATTTTCAAATGTAATAGAATAGTTCCATTAGCCACAACATGTGTGCTAGCAATCCATGTGGCGATTCCCGGACCGTTCACGGGCCGGATCCAGAAGGTAATTGGGCCTGATCTGGCCTGTGGACCTTAGTTTGCCAACCCATGGAGTTAAGTGTGTTTACACTGGGGAAGTGTTTGGTCGGCCACCGTGAGAACAGGATGCTGGACTAGATGGGCTATTCGCCTGATCCCACAGTCTCTTTTTATGTTCTTACATTCTTAAGCTGACTGTGACTCCCCACTCTCCTTCCGTGGCTCTCTGAGAACTTTCCGCCAACTCCACGGTACAAAGCTTAGATGGCAGCTAATCTATATGTACAGTAAATTGACTTTCGCTTTCGCCTCGAGTAACTAAAAATGAAACAAGGGAAGAAAGGGAGGACAGACGCTGATTGAAAAGAAGCTTTCACCTCTGCAGCCAAAGCGACAGCCGATCATCAGAGCACCGGTGCCTCAGAACATTCCTTCTTCGAGGCACGGTTTTGTTTCCTCTTTCAGATCTGTTGGCATGAACTCTTCAGACCTGGTTGTGACAATATTGCCAGTTTGGTCTGTGGACAGTCTGCAATTTCCCCTCAACTGCAGATTGTTAAATGTCAGACAGCATCACCAAAGACTCCCGAGTTTCCAGAGGTCTTAAGGGTGCATCTCTCAGCAGAGTAATGGACAGTAATTTGGCCGCCAGTTCCATCAGAGATGCCTTCCTTGCTGAAATGAGCCCAGCAAACTGCAGCCAATAAGATAACAAAATAAACGTCAGCATTGACATGAAGACTCAAGTGAATGGTTCACAGAAGGTGTTTGGAAGCTAACCAAGTGTCTAATTAAGATCTAGTGCCTCAGTTTGCCTTCCTTCCTTCCTTCCTTCCTTCCTTCCTTCCTTCCTTCCTTCCTTCCTTCCTTCCTTCCTTCCTTTCTCCCTCCCAGTCCCTTTTCCTTTAATGCTGTATCATTTGGATTGTAAGCCAAAGGACTTGTTATTATTACTGATTTTTGAAAGCCAGCCAAGCAGCTTTCTTCAGTTTAACAGCTTGCCAAAATGCTTTTGATAAATAAATACTGTATATTTCCGTGTATAAGACTAGGTTTCCCCCCTAATAAATTATGTCAAAATTAGGGGGCATCTTATACACGGATAGTGCCAAGGCCATTTTCTTAAATCTGAGCTCCAAAAAATAGGGGGGTGCCTTATACATTGGGGCATCTTATAGATGGAAAAATACGGTACCTGTTTATGACACACTCTTTCACATTCCGTAAATACACAGCATCTTGTGCACAGGTTACTTTTGGGGGAGTGGTGTGTTGCAGATACGCAGTAACGGCTCAGAAACCATTTGCTTTATTGGGACATTTACCTGCTACTGTGAAAATGCCACTTTTGCTTCCGGAAATGAAAACCATATAGATATTTATTGAAGCCATCTTAAAAGGTTTGGGGCAGAGCATCATAACTCCATCAATTTTGCTCATAGAAATGGGCAAAATTCAGCTGAATGGTGGCTGGTATTCCTTATTAAGATGAAAAGGTGGTTTGACCCAGAGCAGGGATGCACAACCTGTGACCATGCATATGTTGTTGGACTAGAACTCTCATCATACTTGACCATCACCCATGCTGGCAGGAACTGATGAGAGCTGGAATCCAATAGCATTTGAATTTCTACACATTTCACATCCCTGGTGTAGAACAGAGGTGGCCAATGTTGTGCTTCTCTAGAATTTGTTGGACTACAACTCTAATCAGCCTCCACAAGCATGATCAATGCTCAAGGGTGATGAGAGTTCAAGTCCAGCATCTTCTAACTTAGTCTGGATCCAAGCTGAGCAAATTCATCATGACACAAGCTTTCGTGGACTAGAGACCACATCATCAAATTAAACTTGAGGACAATAATGCCATATATTAACTTACTATCTTGAGTGTAAGAAGTGCAAGAAGATCAAACACATCCATTCTTAAGGAAATCAGCCCTGAGTGCTCACTGGAAGGACAGATCGTGAAGCTGAGGCTCCAGTACTTTGGCCACCTCATGAGAAGAGAAGACTCCCTGGAGAAGACACTGATGCTGGGAAAGATGGAGGGCACAAGGAGAAGGGGGCGACAGAGGACGAGATGGTTGGATAGTGTTTTCGAGGTTACCAGCATGAGTTTGACCAAACTGCGGGAGGTAGTGGAGGACAGAGGTGCCTGGCGTGCTCTGGTCCATGGGGTCACGAACAGTCGGACACGACTAAACGACTAAACAACTAAACAACAACAACAACAACATCTTGAGTGCTCTTACGCTGCTTGCAAAAGGGCTTTCCAGCAGCCCCCTGCTCCTATTTGAACACCTGTAAGCTCAAAACAGGGATGCGGGTGGCGCTGTGGGTAAAAGCCTCAGCGCCTAGGGCTTGCTGATCAAAAGGTTGGCAGTTCGAATCCCCGCGGCGGGGTGCGCTCCCATTGCTCGGTCCCAGCTCCTGCCAACCTAGCAGTTCGAAAGCACCCCCGGGTGCAAGTAGATAAATAGGGACCGCTTTCTAGCGGGAAGGTAAATGGTGTTTCCGTGTGCGGCTCTGGCTCGCCAGAGCAGCGATGTCACGCTGACCACGTGACCCGGAAGTGTCTCCGGACAGCACTGGCCCCCGGCCTCTTGAGTGAGATGGGCGCACAACCCCAGAGTCTGGCAAGACTGGCCCGTACGGGCAGGGGTACCTTTACCTTTACCTTTAAGCTCAAAACAGGAGAGTGATGTCTGAGCAGCACCCCATTCCTGGTTGAGCCTGGCTTCACAAGCTTGTTCCCTGCTAGGAGTAGGGCACACAGCCAATGCTGGTTGTAACCATGGTCCTCCCACCCATCAGCTGATGTCAGCAGAAATGTGGGTGTAGTGTGGAGAAAATGGCCTTGAGGGCCAAATTGGACCCCCTAGCAGGCCAAGCTTGACCCACAGGGCCATCACCCCTGTCCAAAATCAGGCTGGGAATGTTGATAAATTCATAGTAGGTAAATGTGAATTGCTGGAACCTCGTTAGATTTAGTTGCGGGTTTGGAGGGTTTTATTTTATTTATTTATTTGCCCCCTCAACAGGTATCTTCTGACAAAGCAAGATCTAACAAAACAAAAAAGGCATTCGAATCAGCAGGGAGAGCTGCAACAGTTCTTTCTGAAACATGATTCACGAGCAAGCCCCACTAAGCTTGTAGAGTGGAGGCAAAATGATTCAGAGCCTTCTACACTATCCTAATGCATAAATGAGTCAAATTAATTTTTATCGTCATTTCTATTGTAGGCATTTGAGATGTCCAGCACTAATTTACTAGAGACCTTTTCAGAATTCTTTCAGTGTGTGAAGGAGGAGTGCAAGGGGGACCATATGCACTGGCCCCCGCTCCTGACCTCAACATATTTATTTGAAGGTTGCAATAGAACCTCCATATATGGGCATCTGTCTGCCCCTAGGGCTCCATATGACCAGGAGTCCTATTTTTCTCCAGGATTCCTGACCATTTGAGAAGAAGCTGGATGCACAGAAACTGAGCTTTGACCTTCAGATAAATACACAATGGACAGGATGAATGCAATCCTGTTTTTTCAGTCCCCACTTGTGCATTGAAACGGGGGTGGGGATGCTGTGACCTTTTAGATATTGCTGGACTACAACTCCCATCATTCCTGAGTATTGGTCATGCTGGCAGGGAGCTGAAGTCCCACAACATCTGGAAGGCCACAGGGTCCTCACTCAACATTGAAATAATGTACCATAGGGGCAATGATAGGACTAAAAGCTCTTTTATTCTCTCTCATTCTAACTAGAAGGCTCCAGAAAAAGCAGCCATCAAACAAGCACAGGAACCATTAAATGAGATAGCAACCCATCAAAATGGTTTTCCCATTGACTTCAATTGAATGAAAATGGCACCCTGTTTAGATTCACAAGGGAGCCATAAACATTGTTTACTTATTTTAAAAAGGTAGGGATCATAGCTCAGTGGTGGAGAACATTCTTTGCCTACATAAGGTAGTTGTCTTTGGTAAATGGATTGGTAGCAGCAGGTGATGGGAAAGACCTTTGCCTCAGACCTTGGAGAGCTCTGAGCAGCCATTCAGAGTAGACAGAACTGGGCTCAGGCTCCAATCCTCTGGCAAATTACTTGGGAACAAGACTCTTTGGACTTAGTGGGACTTTCATCTGTTCTGAGCCGTTCAGCATTCAGCTTCATTGGCTTTTCATGAATTCTAATGTTATGAGAGAGGGAGCAAAACTTCTCTCTTGCCACTTTCTCCATGCCACATATTATTCTATAAACTTCTATGTGTCTCCCCTTTCTCGTCTTATCTCTAAGAAGTTCCAAACACTGCAGGTAGAAGCATTGCATCATTCCCCAGCCGTCTCTCCTAGGCGAACATGCCAACAACCCTCCAATATGGAGAAGCAGATGGACTGAAACAATGTAGATAGATCTTCACAGCAGGTTTTGGTGGACCCTCATCATCTATCTACATTCTATCTCCATCTGCAGGGATTGATAAATTAGTCTATTTTTATTCTGTGTCGTATTCACAGGTGTTTGTCAGTAAATTCTGTTGCCACATAAATCTGATTTTCCTTTAAAAAAAAAAACAAACCCTGCACAAAGCCACATTTAAATATGTATCTCAAAATACATATTTTGAACACATGGTGCTACATTTTTTAAAACAACAACAACTGAGAACCGCATCAGAACGTTTGAGAAGATTAGTAACTGGTGGATAACCAATTTTCATTCCGCAGATTATTCCAGGAAGTGTAGATTAGGCTAGTTAATATCTGAATTCACAAAGATCAAATTCCTCGAGTATTCCTACCCTCCTGGCCCTGTGGCTTTCCACATTCTCACTAGTCCCCCTGGATAGCAGTTGCTAGGAATCACAAATAGAGAGAGGGGCTGTTAAGAACATACGAAGAGCCTGCTGAATCAGGCCAGTGACCCATCTAGTCCAGCATCCTGTTCTCACAGTGGCCAACCAGATGCCTGCAGGAAACCAGCCAGCAGGATTTGAGCCCAAGAGCACTCACCCATCGTGTGGTTTTCAGCAAGTGGTATTCAGAAGCATTGCTGTATCCAGCTGTGGAGGCACAGCAGAGCCATAATGTCTGTTGTTGTTTGTTGTTTAGTCTTTTAGTCATGTCTGACTCTTCATGACCCCATGGACCAGAGCACAGCAGGCACTCCTGTCTTCCACTGCCTCCCGCAGTTTGGTCAAACTCATGTTAGTCGCTTCGAGAACACTGTCCAACCATCTTGTCCTCTGTCGTCCCCTTCTCCCTGTGCCCTCCATCTTTCCCAACATCAGGGTTTTTTCCAGGGAGTCTTCTCTTCTCATGAGGTGGTCAAAGTACTGGAACCTCAGCTTCAGGATCTGTCCTTCCAGTGAGCACTCAGGGCTGATTTCCTTCAGAATGGATAAGTTTGATCTTCTTGCAGTCCATGGGACTCTCAAGAGTCTCCTCCAGCACCATAATTCAAAAGCATCAATTCTTCGGCGATCAGCCTTCTTTATGGTCCTTCTTCATGGATCACTGCCTTGCAGTGGCGAAAGGACTTGAATAACTCAGAGAAGCTATGAGCTATGCGGTGCAGGGACAACCAAGATGGACAGGTCATAGTGGAGAGTTTTGACTAAACATGATCCACCTGGAGCAGGAACCAGCAAGCCACTCCAGTATCCCTGCCAAGAAAACTCCATGGACAAAAACAACAGGCCATAATGTCTAATAGCCATCAATAGCTCTCTCCTCCATGCATTTGTCTATCCTCTTCTTGGTTTCCTCCTAGGTATTCTTAAATTCTACATAAAGAATCAGAAATCAGTCTTCTGCCAAGTAGCCCCATAGACACCCTCTTGCCACTGGTGAATTTGATGGAGGTAGCTTGGGCCCCAGGCTCATGTAACTATCAATGACAGGTCAGCCTTCCTTGCTTCCTTGCAGCATCAGAAACTAGAAGCTCTTTTCACACTTTGCAATTCCTGGGCAGCAGCAGCAATAACAACAACACATACCTCCCACCTCCTCCTGCACACATTTAGAAAAGGGCTACATTAAAGCACTGTCAGGATAGATACAGTGTGTGCCTTGAGTCCCATCTTCCAGTCATGCAATTATCTTGGAATCTGGGCTTCGTATTACATTTAAACAAAGAAAATGTTTCTAGCTTTCATGGTTGAGAATGTAATCCAAGTGCACTAATCTAATGATGTTTATCTGTATCTGCAGACAACAAACAGTCAGAGAGATGTGAGATGTTCCACTTTTTCCATCAGAGTCTCTCTGCAGAGATGTTGATACCGTTTCAGCCGGGACCATATTGCTGTATTTTGGGGCCTTCTTGAGCAGATTATGCCAAGCCCAAGGGCTGATGGTGGCTCTCGGGTCTCTCTCTAGGCCATGTCATCTCCAGAAGTGACACCCACAATTCAGGCAAACACTGACCTGACCTCTCACTCTCCTCAAAGTGCTTTTGCCCGGCTGGAGTGTGTAGGAGCCAAGGGGCCAAGGGGGCTTCACCTCCCCCCAATATAACATTTGAGGGAGCCAGGCTCCCCCAAAGTTGATGGTCACTGCCATTTTAACAGTGTGCATGCAGCACATCATGTGATCTATTATGTGCATTGGCAGAGCTGCATGCTCCGGCACCGGGAGCAGAGAGCAGGCAGGGTGGCGGCTGGCACGCATCCCAGGGGGCGTGATGTGCACCACACCCCCGCAGGCAGCATGGTGCACATCCCAGGGGTGTGGCTCACTGCCCGCAGGGGCGTGCCCTGTGTCCCGGGGGCATGGCGCACCACCCGTGGGGGCATGACATGGTTGGGGGGTGCGTGGCGTGCGTCCAGGGGGGCAGCCGTGATGGTACCCCCCTCCCTGATGGTGCTGGGGGTGGTGCACTCCCCACCCCCATTCCTCCGCCAGTGATTATGTGGGGTGGGGCTTACCTGCCCCCCCCATATTTTAGTTGGAGTGTCTCCCTGAACTGTGATAGTCATTCCTGCCAGTCCAGAAGGGTTTTTTAAAAAAATCCCTACCCCTTCTCCCTTTGAGGAAAGACTCAGGAATGCTCCCAAAGGGAGGCAGTGAGGGAGCACATGGGGCCTGAGGTCCAATTGAATGGGGGACTTGGTTGATAGGAACTGTAGTCCAACAGCACCTGGAATGGCAAAGGTTCCCCATTCTTGTCTTGCATGAACTTAGGGAGCTGGCTTATACCGAGTCAAACAGTTAGTCCATCTAGCTCAGCAATGACTACCCTAACTGGCAGCAGCTCTCTGGGATTTCAGACTAGGTAGGTTCCCAGCTGTACTAGGAGACACCAAAGGTTCAATCTGGGACCTTCTGCATCCAAAGCCAATACTCTACCACTCAACTATGTCCAGTTCTTGAGGCAACAGCTTCTCCGAACTGGGTTGTTGAAATATTGATGTACATTTGTTGCTTGCTTCAGTAGGCACACAGAATGGGCTGTCGGGAATAAAATGGGAATAAAAGTAGGAGCATGGAATCATAGAACTTCAGAGTTGGAAGGGACCCTGAGGCTCAGCTAGTCCCAACCACAGCAGTGCAGGAATATGCAGCTAACCCATACAGGGATCAAACCTGCAACCTTGGCATTAGTAGCGCCACACTCTAACCAACTGAGCTATCCATGGCAATAAGGATCACCCACTGGAACTTAATCATACATTTGAAACACACCCACACACCCCACCACATATGCTAATGAACTTCCACACCAGCAGTAACTGCAAATGTACAAAATGCTATTTTCACACTTAACAGATTTTTCACAGCAAAAGGTAATCCACAGGGAATTTGTGGTGTTTTTGTTTTTTTAAAACCACAGGCTGGCATTTTGATGCCAACGGCGTCATACAGATGGCGTGAAAAACGTGCATGACCAGCTCTGGTTCCACAATAAAACTTTGGTCTAGAATCACTCTTTACTTTTCCTGGAAACAAGACTCAAACAGACTACAAAGAAAGAGGCAACCAGTTTTCTGTAAGAGATTCTTCCACATGAATTGGAAAAGCTATTAAATATCTTCTGTTAGACACAATGGAATATACCAGTAAAAAGCTATCGGTCTCTTGACATTTCTGAGAGGAAATGGCTCCGGCGATCAGTGAGGTGTGAAAGACTCATGTTTCCTCCAGTTTAATTTCATGGTAAAATATGAAGTGAATAATACACTCTCTAAAAGCTGCCAGAAAAGAGAAAGCAATGAAATCAGCCGACGCCTCCCCTCCGTGTTCCATCCCCGCTAAAGAGACAATATGAAGCTATTAAAGCAAAGTATCCCATTCTCTTTCCATTGATGGAGTGCGCCGAGAGGAAGGAGAAATTGCCCTTTTCCATCTCTGCGTATTTGACTTTGTCTTGAGTGATTTATGGCAGCCTCGGTCCTAGGTGTGACCTGCAGGGAAGCTCCCTAGAGCAACGAAAAGAGCACACAGGCCTGCAAGGGTGAGTTATGGGCAGCCACTGAAACAATTTGCCAGCAACAAGAAGAAACAAAGATGACGATGCTTATGAAATATGGCAGCAGGTCTGGAACTGGACAGATAGAAAGGGAGAGAGAGAGAACCCGAGGGAGAAAATTATAGTGATGGGCACAATGATGCTATGCTGTCTCTGATGATCATGCTTTCTTTATTGATATACATATGGAAGGACAGGAAGCTAGGTAGAAGGAAGGAAGGAAGGAAGGAAGGAAGGAAGGAAGGAAGGAAGGAAGGAAGGAAGGAAGGAAGGAAGGAAGGAGAGATTTCCCCTTGGATTAGACATCTGGTCCTGCATACTGCAGTACATAGTTAGACTATGGAACATTCTCCCTGTCGCGAATTCTTCGCTTTAGCAGAAATGCTCAGAGTTCCAGGTTCTTCAGTGAAGTATATTTATTGTGAGCTATATATACAAATATCTACAGGCTATAATACATGAGCAGTTCATACAGTCAAACAGAGTACCTGGCTGCACCTTAAGGCAAATAGGAAGACCTTTCTATCTCTCTCTCTGACCACACTCCTCTACACCATCACCTTTACTGCTGGACAGGTTTCCCTTATAAAGCGATGACAGCCAATCAACTGACAGCACATTACTGCTGAGTCATTCTGACCCAGCACTTGCATAGAAAGTACTGCAGGCTGATTGCATCAGCCAGTTGCATCAGCTAGCAAACTCAAGTCTGCAGACTTACTATCTCACACAGCATTCTGTGATACCCAACACTCCCATAAGAGGCAGTGCTGGCCACCAACCCAGATGGCTTTAAAGGAGGATTAGATAATTTCATAGAGGAGAAGGCTGTCAGTGGCTATAAGCCCTGATGGCTTTACACTGCTTCCACAGCTCAAGGCAGTAATGCTTCTGAATACCAGTTGCTGGGGACCACAGAAGCAGGGAGTGGTCCAGTGCTCAAGTTCTGCTTTTGGGCTTCCCACAGGCATCTGGTTGGTCACTGTGAAAACAGGATGCTGGACCAGACGGGCCGTTGGTGCATCTTGCTCTTCTTATGTTCTTAAGTTTATGTTCGGCCACCAGCTCCTAAGCAATTGGCTTCTTAAATGGTATTGCTCTCGGCTAAGCAACCCTAGATAAACAGGGGCAGCAGCAGTGAATCAAGAGCGCTGCCCCTGTTTTGCAAAAGCATGCTGCATGCTTTGATATCGGCCGACTGTTGTGGAAGCCTTTGAAAGGACATCAAAGCTGCTTTAAAAATTGAATTAAGCTGTAGCTGTCAAAGAAAAACTAAAAGGAAGTTGAGTCTGCTGAAACAAATGACTCGAGGTTGAAGTTTGCAGAGGCTAAAAAGAATTTAAAAAATTAAAATTGAAATCAAAACCAATAAAGGAAACAAATACTCAGATTTGTCAAGTTGAAAGAATTTTTTTTCTTCTGTTTTATCTCTCTCTCTTTCTCTGAGGCTTCCTAGTTCTTCAGAAAATTAGCAGCTTCTTTTGTTGGGTATGTAGTCAGGGGTGTAGCTAGCTGCTCCGACGATGGGGGCACCACACAGGGATGCCACGGCGATCTGCGCATGGGGGTGCTGAAGCGAGCTGCCCATGGAGTCCGCCTGGCGGATGCAAGCCCCACGTTGCCATTTTGGGCAGCGCTGGGCTCCGATCCAACCCGTCACTCCTAGGAGAGTTGCGTGGCTTGGGTGCGCTGCAGGCCAGGCCCTGCAGTAAGTGCCGACCACGGCGGTGTGCCATTTTGTCACCCTCCTCAAGGATGACACCTGGGGCAGACTGCACCCTCTGCACCCCCCTTCCTACGCCCCTGTATGTAGTACCTAATTCAGAATGTTCTTCATGGGGATAGTTAGTTCAGAGATAGGAGGAGTTGGCAACTAAAGCTGAGATGACTGGGGTGCTCTAGGGAGCTTGGGAAGAGGTATTGTACTTTGTAAACTGTAACCGAGCTGGAGAGATTCCAAGGATTAGAAAAAGAGACAAGAAAAGTGCACCAAAGGGGAGGAAGCAGCAGCAGTTATTTAGGATCCTGGGGATTCCCATCAATGGCAGCCAAACTACTCAGCATCAATCACAGCTCTGATTTCATTCCAGTTGCCTTGGTACATCAGTATCCATTCTACCTCCTGTTACAACAAAACATCACACATTAAAAAAACAAAATATCCTATACAAGTAACAAACCAACCATCGAATAAATCAATAGAAACCAATAATAACAATAAACATTTTACAGTTATACCCAAATTAAAATAACTGCTAACCCCAGCGAAACATTTAACCAACAGCAACCCGACAAAAATAAAACAGAGGAACTCAAAATTAGAACTGTTTAAAACATTGTAAAACATTTTAGCCATTTGTCCCAACCCAAGAGGTGTTCCAGCAATGTCCCAGTGGCCTCTTGGACCCCCTAGGCCAGGAGGAAATGGGCCTTGCAGCAGAATGGAGTCTTCCTTCCAGCACTCACAGCAGCAGTGTGCCTGCTTTTTCTTACCTGATTTTTGCCTGAAACTTAGCAACCTCTATTTCTGTTTTGGTGAAGCTGGGGTTTCCATTCTTGCTTGACTTTTCCTTCCTTCAATGGAGAGATGATCTTTTTCATCAGCAGATCTGTGCACCTTACAAAGATGAATGGATTCATCATGGTTAAACACCTGCAAGGTAAGTTAGAATTACAGTCAAGGTCAGAACAAAAGCTGGAAGATGAGCAGAAGAGCAAGCAGGTTGTGGTGAGAAATGCACTGAGAGGTATGAAATGCTTTTGAGAAACTCTGAATCTCTTTGGAGTCAGAAATACCGCAATATCAGAAGGTCAATCACTCCTTCTAATAGGAAAATTATCTGTTTGGTGCCAACAAGATTGTATTCAAAATGAGGCCATTGAGAAATGAGGGAGGTCATCAGCATGCTTGGGAGAGTCCCATGTTTTGCAGAAGTACACAAATAGACTCATTAAGAGCATCCCAGCTTCAATCCATGGAATCTCCAGGTTGGGTTGGAAGAGATCCCTGTATGAAAACCTGGAGAGCCACTGTCAGTCAGAGCAGACAATACTGAGCTCAATGGACAAATGGGTCTGACTCAGGATAAGACAGCCTTCTCTGACCTCCAGGCATTGAACAACATTGACTCTGGGAGCCTACAGTTCCCTATGGCAAACCAGCACTTCTTAGTCCAGAATGGCTTTCTTGTTCCACTAATGGGATGTTTGGATGAAGCAACAATATTTTACCTTAAAGAGAAAACAATTTGGATAACATGAAACTTCCTGGAACTGATCTTGACTTAATGGGGGCTCTGTTAATGAACAAAGGCACTACATTGCCATGCAGTAAGATCAATTGTCCTGCAAGGCAGAAGCAGGCAAGGAACCTCAAATCATATCAAACTCTTAATCTGACACTATCCTCCACCCCTGTAATTGGAGTACTTGCAATGTATTTTCTCTTTGCAAATTATGACATGAACCGGCTTGATCTGAACTTCCCAGACTAATGTGTAGATTGGAATGCTAATATTAGGGGTGTGCATGGCCCTCAAGATTCACCTTCCATCTGTATCTGCACATTTAGAAAAACAGATCTGTTTTTCAGCTGTTCTTTATAAATAAAGCTCTATGGTCCCCCATGCACCATAATGGAGAATCTAAAAAAAAAACTACAGTGGTACCTCAAGTTAAGAACTTAATTCGTTCTGGAGGTCCGTTCTTAACCTGAAACTGTTCTTAACCAGAGGTACCACTTTAGCTAATGGGGCCTCCTGCTGCCGCCGTGCGATTTCTGTTCTCATCCTGAAGCAAAGTTCTTAACCTGAGGTACTATTTCTGGGTTAGCAGAGTCTGTAACCTGAAGTGTCTGTAACCTGAAGCTTCTGTAACCCAAGCTACCACAGTACAGCATTTTCTTTTTTTGGCCAAAGTAGATGGAATTTGCTGGTACAAGAGTTTCTCCGGAGAAGTCAATCAAATTTCAGGCAAATAGATTTGGGGGTCTTTCATGAAGGAAATTTCACACACACACTTTCCTCCACAACCCCCTATAAAGGGGGAGGCAAGCATGGCTTTGTCTCCTTCTTACCTTAAAATAAATAAGAGGTGCCCAAGTAGTGTGATTCTTGCTTATACAAGATGGCTTTTTAAGTGTGCAGCTTCACATCTTCAATAGGCCTTAACAGGTATCCCAACAGTCCTTAACAAGCCTCCAAAAGGCCTTACAATGTGAGGCAAAATTTATTCCCTGTTAAATCTGTAGAGCACAGGTAGCTAAAGTTGTGCCTTCTAGATGCTGTTGGATTCCCATCGGCCCTAGCCAGTCGTCAATGGTCAGGGGGTGATGGGAGTTTATTTATTTAGACAATTAATATACTGCTGAATTAAAGTTACCTCTAAGTGATGTTCCAGGAACACAATACAATGAAAAATTGAAAAATCTGATTAAAGCTATAAAGTTAGAATTTATTTACAATGCCTGATTGAATTAAAAATGATTATCAGTGGGTGCTGGAAGTTCAACAGGGCAGGGTCCTGTCTGACCTCAGCACCTGGAGGGCAAAACAGTTGCTGCTGCTCATTGGCTGCCACTTACACAGTCCATTTACTTCACCCTTTCATGTAAGTAAACAAATTGCAATGACTACCATTCACGACGGTTTCCTATTTCATCCATCTGGACAACTGTGGCTTTGGAACACTTCAGGATATTAAACCATGGTTTGAAGTTGGCTCAGTGTCCT
Source organism: Podarcis muralis (assembly GCF_964188315.1). Classification (NCBI taxonomy): domain Eukaryota; kingdom Metazoa; phylum Chordata; class Lepidosauria; order Squamata; family Lacertidae; genus Podarcis; species Podarcis muralis. The sequence goes on along the minus strand of NC_135661.1, from coordinate 69,573,809 downwards.
GGCTTGTTTCCAGGCGGTTAACAATCCTTTTGTGCCTTCTGACTCAATTGTAAGACAATTGTCATTTTCAGGTTGGGACTAAACCATTAATTATAATAAATGAAAGACTTCCAAGTTCATTTGCTCTTACCGTAAAGGGAGGAGCTAAGGAATTGCATGCCCAGCCAAACAACTCATTCATATCTCATACAATAGTCAGATTTCTCCTAACTGCCATTTCAAATAAAGTGAACCTTGAGGAATTCTCAAATGTTCATAAGAACATAAGAAGAGCCTCATGGGTCCAAAGGCCCATCCTGTTCTTGCTTGCAGTGACCAACCAGATTGCAATGGGAAGTCCCAAGCAAGACCTGGTTCCATTAAGGTGGAGCCTCTGCAAGTGTTTCAAGGGATGTCAAAAGAATCTTGGTAAGATCTGTGAACATTCTAATGGAAGGAGGAAAGAATGGAGAACTTTGAGATCGGGTTAAACATGGAATTAAACGGTTAAACAAGTAAGCACTATGCTCTTTTGCAAGGTCAGCTTTTAGCAGGATATTCTGCATTAGGATGAAATATTCGCCAGGGAGTCCCTGTCCCCTATTCCACTTTCTCTGCTTTCCTACCCTTTTATAATTTAGTCCATGCCAAGATATTTTGGCCAAGGTTGCCTGAGTCACATCATTTTTACTAGGTCCTTCAGGGACGCTTTGCCTTGGAGGAGAATTCTGGGATCATTAAGTTTCCCATTAGATCTCAAGGAGATAAACTGTCATTGGGCCAAATGTGTTGGAGCACATGATGGGTGTGGGGTGTGCATGTTTGTGTTTTCACAAATGTACGTGTGTGTGTGTGTGTGTGTGTGATTGAAATTCTGCCTAGGAAAGCTTCTTCCCCACTCTCATTAAGTTTTTCAGTAATTAAGGGCTCAATCCTCCTAATGATACTATTCTTCAGGCTTTCTTGAAGCATCTTCTACTAATCTGTTTTAACTATGGAAATTCTATTTGGAAATGGTACTTAATGCAGCCTGTGTTTATTGATCAAAGACGTCTCTTGCTGGAGATGAAAGACAGTAGGCAGTCTGTAGAGTTCTTAAATCCCAAACAATTTTACTGTAGAACATACACACATGCTTTTGTTCTCATGTACGCACACTGAGAATCTGATTACTTGAATACTGAACACTTACTGTAGATGAGTTGAAGAAGTATAAATATATATTATGGGGGGAAATCTTTAAGTAGGAGTAGGAAACAAGGACCAAAAACTGTACACAGAATTCTGACAGGAGAGTGAAATGAAATAGAATGGAATGGAATACAGTGGTGCCCCGCAAGACGAATGCCTCACAAGACGAAAAACTCGCTAGACGAAAGGGTTTTCCATTTTTTGAGCCGTTCCGCAAGACGAATTTCCCTATGGGCTTGCTTCGCAAGACAAAACGTCTTGCGAGTTCTGCGAGTTTGTTTCCTTTTTCTTAAAGCCGCTAAGCCGTTAATAGCCGCTAAGTCGCTAATAGCCGCTAAGCCGCTAATAGCCGCTAATAGCCGCTAATAGCCGCTAAGCCGTTAATAGCCGTGCTTTTCAAGACGAAAAAAACCGCAAGACGAAGAGACTCGCGAAATGGTTTAATTTCGTCTTGCGAGGCACCACTGTATACAAGAGAGGGCATGGCTGGCTGGAACCCTGAACAATGTACACTGCAACATTCTGTTGTAAGCTGAACTTCTATATGCTGATAGCAAATTCAAATGCTGAATTATGTGAGCTATGTAGCCACAGTCAGCTGCTGAGAAACAAGAGTGAGTTATCAATATGCTTGGTGGGGGATAGCTGCCAAAGCAGGAGGAAGAGAGAAAAAAACAACCTTTAGGAAAATGTCTGCTGTGCCCACTCACCCACCCCAACCAACAACCCCAGACTAATGAAGACTTGAGAAATTTAGTGGTTAGGGAATATTGTGTGCTTGTTCTGGGTGGGTCTGGGGAGAACCAAAAAGCCAGGTGAGGGAGAACAGAATGGAACATCCTGAGATCTTGTTAGGATGCTGAATGGGAGTACTTCACATTGCACAATGTTGTGCAGCCCCCTTTCCCCTCCTGCCAAATGAAATGCATATTGAATATGGAAATGCTCTACTCTTACTGCTGTTGTCTATGCTCTGGTAACCTCAAGGTATACGTAGGGCTGCCTCTGAAGATGGTTCGGATCTCTCAGCTAGTGCAGAATTCAGTGGCTAGGTTGCTCAGCGGAGCAAGACGTTTTGAGCAAATTGCTCTGATCGAGGCCTGACTGCACTGGCCACCAATTCAAAGTGTTGTTTTTTACCTATAAATGGCTGAGGACCGCAATACCTCAAGGACTGCCTCTTTCCATATGAACCTACCTGGACCCTGAGATCATCTTCTGAGGCCCTCCTTTGTGTGCCCCCTCCTTGAGAGGTTTAGAGGGTGGCAAAATGAGAACAGGCCTTCTCTGCAGTACTGCTTTGCATTTTGCTCCAAGGTAGAAAGGGTGTTCTTTTGGCATGTGTGGGTTGATGGTATCTCCAGAGCTATATTAAAAGTCCAGACCTTCAAAACAATTCACTCTTGTGTACCTGAAAGCTCATAAATAAGATAGCCTGCTGGATCAAGTCAATGGCTCACCTAGCCCACCACCCTGTTTCCACAGTGGACAACCACATGCCTGTGGGAAACCAGAACCAGAGCATAGGATCACTCTCCCCTCCTGTGGCTTCCAGCTACTGATATTCAGGAGCATTACTGCCTCTGTCAGTGGAAGCCAAGCATTTTTTACACAGAGAGATGCATTGCACAGTTGAAGGCAGCAGCCAGCACATGAAGGGGAGATTTAGGCAGGATGCCAGTGCTTTGCAAACAGACAAATTTATGTTCTTATGAACGAAGAATGGAGCATGGGTGTGCTGACTGGGGTTGATGGGAGCTGTACAGTACAACTCCCCCCCCCCCCCGGTAGTCCTAGCCAGGGCACAGTTGTTGCCCCAAACATCTGGAGGGCACCAGAAGACTGGAGGGTATTAGATTCCCGTCTGTGGAATGCTCTCCTCAGGGAAGTTCGCCTGACACCTTCATTATACAGCTTTAGGTGCCAGGCAAAAATGTTCCTTTGGTTGATTTGATTGACATCCCTTTTAAAATGTGGCTCTTCTTTGGGGGGGGGTTATTGGGATATTGTTTTTATTTTTATTTTATATACCGTATTTTTTGCCCTATAGGACGCACTTTCTCCCCTCCAAAAATGAAGGGGAAATGTGTGTGCGTCCTATGGGGTGAATGCAGGCTTTTGCTGAAGCCTGGAGAGCGAGAGGGGTCGGTGTGCACCAACCCCTCTCGCTCTCCAGGCTTCAGTAACCTATCCGCAAGCCTTGGGAGCCCGTCACAACTTCCCGCCGGGCTCCCAAGGCTTGCGGACAGCAGCCTGCAGCCCGAAACCCGGGGAGCGCAGCGGAGCGTGCCCCAGGCTTCGGGCAGATATCCGGAAGCCTGGGGAGACCTGCGGGAGTTCCCGCAGCCTGTTCTGGGGGCTGGGGTTGGGGGAAGTTTGGGCTTCCCCTGCCCCAGCCCCGCGCCTGGGAGGGGGAATAATTTTTTTCCTTTATTTCCCCCCCAAAAAAACTAGGTGCCCCCTATGGGCCGGTGTGCCCTATAGGGCGAAAAATACGGTGTTGTGATCTTTTTTGTGAACTGCCCTAAGACCTCCGAGTAAAGGGCAGTATATAAATTCAATAAATAAATAAAGACTCTTTGTCAACTTGATGAAGTCCTTTTTGTGGCCGAGGCATTTCCATCTTTAAGCAATAAACCTCTGTTGTTGCACCCACTTTTGCCTCTAACCCTGCTCAGCACTTGCATGTGGTACTAGCAGGTTAGCCAGGCAGAAATGTGGCTCCCCAGGCTGGAATAGACTGCCTCTCTGACCTAAAGTACATTTCTATGGATTTTGACAATGAACGGTATCCTTAGAAACAGCATGTTGTTCTGGAAGCAACTGTACTCCTGGCCTTTGGTGAATGAAACAAGAAGGTTGCTGGATGAGGAACAGCAGCTTGAAGGTCATACAGAACAGGTAGCATCATAAGGGAAACTGTATGCATAGCACACATGAGTGTCGAAACACCCAACCCAAAGTGCTTTAAGCCGGCAGAGACATGGGCTGACTCACCCCACCCACCTACTATGTCTCATCATGGTCATCACATCCCCTAATAGCACTAGACCCTCTCTTTTCTCCACTTCCCTGAACCACTGCAGTGGGCAGATGTCTGAAACCTGTCAAATAATAAGCCCGCCCTGAATGAATGGATTTCTCTCACTTTGGCAGCAGAACATTAAACAGCAAGGTATTTTTAACCAACTATTGCTTTATTTTCACAGCTGCCACACTCAATTTAGCACTTTAACAAGGGGTAATTAACACCAACCTATCTGAATATATTCTGATTTGTTTGAAGCCATGAATTGCTTTATTATTATCTCGATGGAGGGTTTTTCTTTTCTTTTTTTCTGGAATGCAGAGAGTTAAGTGAGAGTTAAGTGTCTTGGCCCAGAAACGCAGGGGATCAACGGTGTGTTGAAGTCACCTGGGAGTTGCCGAGTGTTTTCCAGGTTGGGTACTAAACACAAAGCATGAAAAAGTGCAAGACAAGATGGACAAGAAGAAATGACTTTGCATTTAAGGGTTCTTCTGTCTGGCTCTTATTTATGCTGAATTTTCTGTCATTTCTACAGACCTCCTGCAAAAAATATTAATGAGGCACTACATTTCCCAGTTTTACAGAAGTGGGAACAAAAGCATTAATTACATCATTGCTGCTGTGTTTAAGGGTACCTCAGTTGGATATTCCTTTTAGCTGTTAAAAGAAAAGCTGCCTCAGGAAAGTGCAGCAGAAGAGAGGGAGAGAAAAACAGCTGATGGATAAAGAGTTAAACCCTGCTTCCTTGCCACTTTTCTGCTGCTAGCCACCCGCTTCTCAAAGCAGTTTATTTGTACATGTGAGCTGTAACATTATTACACATATTGCTGTGTGTGTCACAGAGCTTGGCCTCCAGGCTGAAAAGCAATCCACTTTCCCAAAACTGTTCAGATATTTTCCCCATGTACTCATTCCTCAGTGATTGACTTAAAGCGCAAAGCACAAAACATCACTCAGTTCAGTTTGTGTAGGAGAATGTACAGCAGGTCAGCCGGGTGGTAGCTCTGCCTCCAAAAGCATGTAAGTCACCTCTCTTCTTCCACATTGCCTGCATTCTGACCAAAATGGGTTTTCTTTATCAGTTTAGTTGCATAACTTCCTAAGTGCAAGCTCTAGATTTTGGGGGCACCTGGGGCAAGCCACCCTCAATATTATTATTATTACTACTAAATATATTTATTTCTCAGGGATGCGGGTGGCGCTGTGGGTTAAACCACAGAGCCTAGGGCTTGCTGGTCAGAAGGTTGGCGGTTCAAATCCCCGCGATGGGGTGAGCTCCCGTTACTCGGTCCCTGCTCCTGCCAACCTAGCAGTTCGAAAGCACGTCAAAGTGCAAGTAGATAAATAGGTACCACTCCAGCGGGAAGGTAAACGGCGTTTCCATGTGCTGCTCTGGTTCGCCAGAAGTGGCTTTGTCATGCTGCCCACATGACCTGGAAGCTGTCTGCGGACAAACGCCGGCTCCCTCGGCCTATAGATCGGATGAGCGTGCAACCCCAGAGTCGGTCACGACTGGACCTAATGGTCAGGGGCCCCTTTACCTTTACTATATTTACATCTCACCTGTCTCCCAAGTTGGGATTCAAGGTAGCTTACACCTTTCAGAAACATCATTACAAAATATAGTTAAAAACAAGGGAATTAAGGTGGTGCTGTGGTCTAAACCACTGAGCCTCTGGGCCAGTATGGTGTAGTGGTTAAGAGTGGTAGACTCGTAATCTGGTAAACCGGGTTCACGTCTCTGCTCCTCCACATGCAGCTGCTAGTCACACTTCTTTGAAGTCTCTCAGCCCCACTCACCTCACAGAGTATTTGTTGTGGGGGAGGAAGGGAAAGGAGAATGTTAGTCGCTTTGAGACTCCTTAGGGTAGTGATAAAGCAGGATATCAAATCCAAACTCTTCTTCTTCTCTTGGGCTTGCTGATTGGAAGGTCAGCGGTTTGAATCCTCGCAATGGCATGAACTCCCATTGCTCTGTCCCAGCTTCTGCCAACCTAGCAGTTCAAAAGCACGCCTGTGCAAGTAGATAAATAGGTACTGCTCTGGCGGGAAGGTAAATGGTGTTTCTGTGCGCTCTGGTTTCCATCACGGTGTTCCATTGCACCAGAAGCGGTTTAGTCATGCTGGCCACATGATCCGGAAAGCTGTCTGTGGACAAACACTGGCTCCCTTGGCCTGAAGCGAGATGAACGCTGCAACCCCATAGTTGCTTTTGACTGGACTTAATCATCCAGGGGTCCTTTATCTTTTACCTTTACCTGGTTAAAAGCAGTAAATAAAATACACCAGAACACACTTAAAACCAGAAAATGCTGTTTGCTCTGACAGTAGCCCAGTGATCAGCAATGCCTGAAGGTCTTAGCATGCTGGCAAAAAAGATAACAAAGAAGGAACCAATGTACAATATGGGAGTAGCCGCAGAACAGGATGTGCCTACCCCCAACAGTTTTTGCCAGCTGCAGTCCTTCTGCCTCATCATTGCTGCCACCCACTTGCTTGGCAGGCAGGGAGACACTCAGGAAATACAGGCAGAGCTGCCAAAAGTTAACAGGATGGTCCCAGAAACACAATCTTCCAGCAGTTCAGAGTCCAACTACAAGGGCAGGGCAGGAGGCAGCCCTAGGGACTCCTAGTCAGAAAACTGGTGCAAATACATTATTCTAACACCCTTGAACTGAAAGTTTTTAGCCTGAATCTTCAGAGTGCCACCCAGAGCACAGCTGCAGGGAATGTGGGTTGCCTGAGGTTTGGTCGAGTCATGTGGAGTAGCTTACTCATGAGTATCCTTTTACTCCTGAGAAGTTCTTGTTTCTCAGGTGGGCACTCCAGTGTCTGGGATGCAACTGAGGTTGCTGTTTTAGGTGCCTTCACTCCCTAGGACTCAGTGGCCAGTCTGCTTCCGGGAAGAGTTGCTGTGATCACTAGGCTGCCTAAGCTGTTTTTGTCTCTTTGAATAAAGGGTTATAATAATAATCCCTGGTAGAGGACAAGGATCCTGAGATCACATTAAGGGTGGCCAAATTCTGTGCAATTGCCATAAAACTTAGGGAACAAGCTGTGCTATCATAATGATTAAGGCCTTAAATGATAATCTTAGGTTATATGTTAGTGACTAAGTTTTAATTTATATATTTTTTAACTGTTGCTATATCAGTATTTTCCCTGTTATACCTAATTGCAAATTCAAATGTATCCCTATCATGTTTTATGACTTCCTTGATATTGTATGTGGGCTGGAACTATTTTGGGACCGAAATAATAAAATTCTTCATCATCATCATCATCATCATCATCATCATCATATATTATTTATACCTCGCCCATCTGGCTAGGTTTCCCCAGCCTCTTCGTCAACACCTTGTGAGTTATTGCTGACTTGCTCCTGACTCTTGCCTTGACACCAAGGTGCAAATGATACTTAACAAGTAAACCTTTGCAACCAAAAATAGAGTTAAGGGAAATTGTGTTCATGTAGAGCTATATATACTCAGAATTTTTAATTGCAATAAAATATTTATCAAATATATAACCACTTCAACAATAAATCCTAAATAGGCTACATCCTGCACATTACCTTTCAACAGAAACCAAAGGCATTTCAAGAGAGAAGTCTTTGAAAACCTCCCATTTTGTTTTTGTGTTCATTTGTTTTTTGGTTATGTGGAGAATAACTTGCTCAGGCCTTGATAAAACTGCATCTTAAGCACAGGACAGACTTGAAAGTCTCCAGGACTCCCCCAATGCTAAATCTGGGCATTCCAGATTTCCACATTCACTGAACACAACACATGAATTCCATGGGGAAAGGAAATTTACCCTTTGAATTGAAAGCTGTTTGCTTTCACATATTATTTTCTTTTGTAAAAAAAGCTCAGAGGAATGTTTTCATATCGTCGTGTGGTTCAGATATCTTGGCATTGTCTCATTGCTGCTTTTTTGTGGGGTGTGGCTGTATAATGAAAAGTTAAAAATAAATGGAGAGAAAAATGACTCGTTACATTAGACATGCTCTCGCACATAATTATCTTGACCAGTTCATTAGAAATTATGTTAATATTAAAAAATATAAAAGATTGCATACAAAAAATGGAATGTTAGTGGAAAGTGATGTGTCGAAATCACCCCTAATAGCAACAGTATAATTATAATTAAAGGGTAATGTACTAGAAAGCGGAGAAAGAGGTAAAAACTGAAGAGGGAAAAAGGAGGACACCACACTATTGACCAGGATTTTATTTATTTATATTCAGGCACACGCGCACGCGCTCACACACACACACACACCCCTTAAACAGGGGTTATGTTCCTGACCTGCTGGGAGTCTGGAGGGCCCTGTCCAGCTTCTCTCCACCTGGCTTAGGGTGGAGCTTGACAAGCTCCATAAAGGACTGCTGCTGCTGCTGTTGCTGCTGGGCAGAGAGGACTCCATTTTTTTAAAATTGCTATTATTTTTTATCTATGTCATTTTAAATTGTGATTGATATCAATTCTTAGTTTTAGATTTTATGATTTATGTGGAAATCGTTTTCCATTTGGTTATGTACTTTTTGTTTTATTTATTGCTTATGACTTTTGTTATGCAGTAATTTTGTAAATCTTGTCATGTTGGAAGCCGCCTTGAGCATTGTTTTAACTATGGAAAGGTGGCATACGAATAAAATGATGATGATGATGATGTTCCGTGCCCCTGTACGCATAAGTGAAATCACGTAAAGTGGGGAGCACCCTCTAAAAAGCCTCTAAATGTCTGTTTGCCCCCTACTTTCCAGCTGTCTCTCTCCTACACAACTCGCTCTTCAACTAGAGTTGAAGTTCTGGGGCCATGTGGAGGCTGGAGGACGTGTGGGAAAGAGGCTGCTGCATTACCCCACACACCAGCTGTTAGGCGGGGAGGCCGAGTGGCCTAAACAAAGCCTGGCTGCACCTCAGATCTCTTTGGGGCTTCCTCCACCCTCACTGATGCCCTCTTCAGGCTCCGGGGAGGGTGTGCTTGTGAGCCACGAGGACTCTCTGACTCTCTCCCACCATTTCCTGGTATGATTTTACTCATTTATTTCCCAGCGCTATTCATATATGGTAGGGGTCAGCAAGCTTTTTCAGCAGGGGGCTGGTCCACTGTCCCTCAGACCTTGGGGGGGGAGGCGGACTATATATATATATATTTTGGGGGGGATGAATGAATTCCTATGACTCACAAATAACCCAGAAATGCATTTTAAATAAAATGACACATTTTACTCATGTAAAAATACGTTGATTCCTTGACCATCCACGGGCCGGATTTAGAAGGTGATTGGGCCTTAGTTTGCCTACCCATGGTATATGGGGTTGCGCCCAAGTAGAATGCGTGTAAGAGAGTGTGCGCCTTTATTTATTTATCCCATTTCTATCCCATCTTTCCTCCAGGGACCTCAAGGACCTTCCCGTTTTATCTTCGCAACAGCACTGTGAGGAAAGTTAGGCAGAGCAACTGTGACTGACCCAAGTTCCCCGACTGAGTTTCATGGCTGAGTGGTGATTTGAACCCTGGTCTCCCAGGCCCTACTCCAGCACTCCAACCACTACATCTGGGGAGAGTTGGGAGTTGGAGGATGTACTAGAGTGGTTCTGCCTCTACCTGTAGCGCCACAACCAGAAAGGAGATGGTTGACTTTTGGGTTCTGGAATCTCACAAAGGTCTATTCTATCTCCCACACTGTATACATCATTTGTATGACACTTTTGGGAGCTCTGTCTCTCACTTCCATCAGAATCAGGAGTAGCTGTCATTGTATATTTCAGTTGCACCATAACTGCTTTTGAATGGACAAACCAAGATATATTGTTATTGTTGACAAGATCTGTCTTTCTTGATTTGTCCATTTGAAATTCATCTTCGGGGAAATTCATCTTTCTTTTTATGAAAAGAAAGCTGTACAAAGCTTGGGCCCCTTTTCTGCAACCTGTTTTGCCCACCCTAAGTGCCAAGCCATGTTCTCAGTGTCTCTCTCCTCCTGTTAGATATAACACATCCTGTGCATTTTGTTAATTTCATTTGCTGTGACTAAAATGGGAAAATAACTAACTATAACACCCATGGGATGTTTCCCTCCCCTCTCTATAATTAAACCAATGCCACTAGATTCAGCTCTGCTTAATGATGCAAAATAATAGGGGTGGGGATGAGATTACAAAGAGAAAGTAAATATCTTCCAATACTTTGGCCTGAGGGATTCTGCAGCACAGCCATTTTATAGGAACTATTATCTCCCCCATTCTTGATTGGATTTTAATGTTATTCAAACTAGAGTTCCACAGGACTTGCTCTTGTAAGGTGACTAAAGATAGGACATGCCTGCATCTTGCATATAGGGGTTGTTTCCAGAATTTTGCCCCTATGGATTTGTGTCTGGATTCTGGACTTCCAGATTACCTGGCTCCATTTCCAAAGTGGAATGAGAACATTCAAAATATCCCAATGTTCTTATTGTAATGTCTACATTCTATCCATCACTTTGTGTGCATCCTCAAAGCTTTTCATAGAATCATAGAACCGCAGAGTTGGAAGGTACCCCAAGATTCATCTAGTCTAACCACCTGTGTTAGGAAATGTTAGGAAATCCTAGTAAGACAAACTTTGGTCAAGCAAAGGAAAGGCATTGTGGGAGAACCAAAGACTAGAAGAATTATGGGGCATGTGTATCTGTTACTTTAACCATAGACTATTTTGCTCTGGAAGTGTGAATAAGTTATCTTCCCCATCTGCAGGAAGGAGGCTTTCCCAAGTTGATTTGTGTGCCCTAACACCTGGTTATCTAAGATGTTGTTCGGTGTGAATGAACCATCAAACCTTATTACAACAAGGAAGGAGGATCTGGTGTGTGTCTGAGAATTGGGAGGAAACTCTTTCATCTCAAGGTCTTGAGAACGAACAAGCTTCAGCTGTCACAAGCTGAGTTGTGGTAAAGCAATACAGGGCAGCCCGGTAACGCTGAAGAATAATATTCTTCCTTAGGTTATTCTTCTGGGCTGTCCTACGATAAGGAAGTGGTGGCAACATTTACCATCTTGTTGTGTTTTCTCCTGAAAATAAAACTTCTGCACACCCCTCTCTCTCTCTCAGCTGGGTCCTGTCGGACTTGGAGGACAGGTGGGAGAGGTGGGGGCTTGTGCAAGAATGCTGCAACCTGCTATGCAGGAATCTCAACTACTTCACACATGACAACTGGCCTCAAGGGGTTCAAGCTTTTACTGCCTCCAGTTCATTATTGACTCCTCCCTGCACTCATAATGCACAAGTGCACATTGCATCTCCTCTTACTTCACATTTTGCAATCTTTTGCCAGTTTTGCAATGATCATAATATGATTGCATTAAGATCCTTCTTACGTTGGTGCTTTACCAATGCACATCAAAAGTTGTCGCAGCTATTCCAGCTGGCAGCATCACTAGGAGAGATTAGAAGTAGCTCCGCTGAAAAGCCAGCTCCATCAGGTCTTCTCTTCTTCAACTGTCACCTAGTGGCAACTGTCCCAGCAGGCTTCTGGGCAGCAGGAAGCAGACTGGATGGTACCCTTAACCCAAGAATGCCCCCAGGTTGCTTATCTTTGACATTAAAATACATTCACCTGCTCACTCTAATTGCCAATCAAGAAAATAAACTGTTGTAACCTATGCATGCTCCATTAAATTTTAGAAATGTTCCTATAGGAACTGGAATTCAGAAAGAGTAACATGCTAAGAAGTTCTGGATAGGGAAGATTTAACACTGAAGGATCTCCAAATCCAACTCAAGATTTGCAAAAAAGTATATAAGAGGGAACTTTCTAGTACTGTTGGTGTGTTTTTTATGCATTTCAAATAATTACCTAAATCTGTATCAGTCTTTTTAGACTATGAATTTATGTAATGACTTGTATTTCCAGGAAATCATGTTTACTAGGATGTTATGTTGATTTCCATTAGCCTGTAAAACCTGGCAGAACAAACAAATCTGTTCCTTCCACTACCCAGAATAGAAAACATAGAGTGCAGTTTTTCTTTAATATCAGGAACAGACAGTGATGCCAAGAGCTTATGAAAATGATAAGAACCCAACTGAAATGGAAATTGGAACGGAAGGAGAAATTTAGCTTCTGCCTGTTTTTAAATGAATTTGGTTTTCTCCCACCAGTGTCTTATTCCATTATCACCAAAGTGCACAATGTCAACGAAGTGATACATAATCCATAATATCACCATGTCCTCTCATGCCAAACTTGGGTGGTCCCATTCCTTTCGGCACAGAAACAAAATGGTTAACACCTCCAGAATAAACTTGTGGTTTCCACAGATGCGGGACACAATCTAATGTTATCTGTTTGAACTGACAGGTTTGCTACCACAGGATTTAGTGATGTATGGCCATCATCATGGATGATGATGATGATGTTGATGATGATGATGATGATGATGATGATGATGATAATAATAATAATTTATTTATACCCCGCCCATCTGGCTGGGCTTCCCCAACCACACTGGGCGGCTTCCAACAAAAGATTAAAAATACATTAAAAACATCAGTCATTACAAACTTCCCTAAACAGGGCTGCCTTCAGATGTCTTCTAAACATCAGATAGTTGTTTATTTCTTTGACATCTGATGGGAGGGCGTTGCACAGGGTGGGTGCCACTACTGAGAAGGCCCTCTGCCTGATTCCCTGTAACTTCGCTTCTTGCAGTGAGGGAACTGCCAGAAGGCCCTCAGTGTCCAGGTTGAAAGATGGGGGTGGAGACGCTCCTTCAGGTATCCTGGGCCGAGGCCATTTAGCGCTTTAAAGGTCAGCACCAACACTTTGAATTGTGCTCGGAAACGTACTGGAAGCCAATGTAGGTCTTTCAAGACTTTAAGACACATTCATGATGGCTAAGGCTTTCAGTGGCTACCATCCACAATGGCGATGTTATCTCTATACTGTTTGAGGCAGTGTGCTTCTGAATTTCAGCTTCTGGGAATCACATATGGGGAAAGTTTGGTTGGTCAATGTGGGAAGAGGATGGTGGACTAGATGAGCTTTTAGTCTTACCCAGCAGAGCTCTCTTTATGTTCTTATGTTGAGCTGCCAAGGATGCCTCTGCTGCATGCTCATCCCAGTCTACTCTTTGTTTGGAAGAGTAAGTTTACCCTAGCTAATTATGTGACCACATCCTCGCAATGGATATGATGCACCATCCGTGTGGCATTTGGGCTGCAGACATAATCATATGCCTTTGCTGGTAGCCAGATGTTTTTTCACCCATATCCAGGCGATGGCTGGGGAGTGGTGAAAGGTATGTGGGATTCGCAGGGATTTGGCAACCCACAGAGAGAGACCAAGGGTTACATGCAGCCTGTGAGCTGTAGGTTGCCAGTCTGTGTCTTTTCAACAGTACTTATGGGGCAGTAGGCTTATGAGTTGCTTTCTTCTGTGATCGAACCGTCATATAATCAGCAAGGTCTTGAAGAAGCTAGAAGAACTGTTGCTCATCCACCCTCTGCCTTACACCAGCAGCAGCAGTGTCAAGGGGCCCTGGGAATCATGGATGTAGTTCCCATGGCACCTGTTGACCATAATCACTGCTGTGAATCCCTAGACTGTGGGGTCTAGGGCCCAACAGGGGCCTTGTTGTGAGCTCTCCTACAGCTAATACCACACACATTTGTGCCAGGGAAGGGGAAAGCATCCAGTCAGTTCCTTTATGGCAAGGAAGAAGAAGCTGTGGGCCTCCAGATGTTGCTGGACTACAGCTCCAAATATCTTCAGCCATTGGCTTTGCAGGCTTGGGCTAGAGTACAACATCTGTGGGCCCACAGCTCCCGCACCTCTACCTTATGGTGTTTGGATCTTACATAGCAAGCTCCCCAAACAGATAATTGATACTGATGTTAAATGAAAGGTGGGGAAGGCCATGGGTGAACCATGCCAGAAAGGAAAGCAAACTTGGATTATCTTTTCTTTTCCCCTTGTTCTTTTTTAAAAATAAGCCTTCTGATTCGCTAAACCATACCGAGGAAGTTTCAAGAGCATAATGGCATAAAGTGCAAGGAACTTTCAATATTTAAAGGATAAACAAAGTTAATTAGCTCCCAACTCATTAAGATGCAGCGGCAAGCATGGATTATACCCAGGCTTGAGATGATTAGCAAACAATTAAAGCTAACATCCCATTCTGACTTCCTCTACTATAGTTAGACACAGCTCATTTCTAACACTGGGAAAGGAGTGGAAAGAATTGGATTCTAACCACGGCGCCTTTGAAAATTAAGTACAAGTTAATTTCATCTTTGGTAGCATGTTGTAAATTAAAAGTAATAGGTAGTGGGGTTACTTTTACTTTTATTACAGATTAGGGCAATTAGACTGGGTTGGTGGAAATGCTGACTCCATAAAGAGTGGGCACCTTTAACCTTTAGTACTCTGCCTGCCCCCTGCTTCCATTCACAGCCAAGACAACTTGTCAGTTTAGACATTTCATGTAACTCCTGCCATTTGCCTCCATGAATATCAATTCTATATATCAGGGGTGTCGAACCTCTTTTAAACTGAGGGCTTCATTCCCTTCTTTATTTTATTTCTTTATACCGCTATGTCGTGTTTTTTTTAAAAAAAATCAAAGTTGTTTACAGCAATAAAACTTCAAAAAATGTATACAAAGACCACAAAAGAGTTAAAAACAGAACCAATTAACCATTGTGGAAGTTTGTATTCTTAATTGCCTAAATAGGCCCAGCAGAATAGAAATGTTTCCAGCAATCATTTGAAAGTTGGGACAGAAGGCGGCTGCTGAATCTCTGTCGGCATAGTATTCTGCAGGACTGGGCCAGCGACCCTGAAAGCTCAGTTTCTTGTTGTTGTCAAATGAGCCTTGCCAACTCATGAAACAACCAACAGTACTCCTGCAGATGATCGCACTGACTGAATGGGGATATAAGGGTTCAGGCAATCCCTGAGCTTCATGGACTGGCTGGATGCAGAGGAGCCCTACCTGCAGATGCTGGGGATTGAACCCAGGACATTCTGTATCCCAAGCAAGTACTGTGCCACTAAGCTATGCCCCTTCCTCATTTCCCTCTATTCAGGGCTCTTGGACTTTGCTCCTGTGGATGGATGCAGAGAAGTGGTGGGAGGCACCAGTTGGGGAACCCCCAGGGGAAGAAGGCTGAGAGCCAGGGGTATGGTGCTGGTAAGAGCATGAGTGATCAGAGGGAGAAGAGGGGGCAGACTGGGAGGTGTCAGGAGCAGAAAAGGGAACAAGGTTTAGTGAGCAGGAAGAAGCTGTGGAAGACAGCAGTACAGACATAGAGGCTGGAGAGGAGTGGGGTCAAGAGTCTGAGTGTGGAATAATTTAGGGGACCTCTCCCTTCTGCTGTGACTAGTTCCCTGCCCCAGTCTCCCAGAACACAAAGAGAAATGAAGAGGGTAGAAGAACGAGAGGCAAGGTCTTAGGCTACTGGGGAAGGAACCAGGGTGGGAGCATTAGAGAGTGGATGGAAGGTATGGACCATCATTCCTCACAACTGCTTCATTGGGGCAAGGCCTATTGGGAAGAGTTGCTGAGATCACCAGCCTTGAACTGTGGTTTGCTTCCTTGGATAAAGAGTTAACTTCGCTGCCCTCAGGTGATTTATTGTTTTATTGCTGACCTACGCTTGGCTTCAGCCTCGATACTGAGGGACCCTGGAACAAAGTTGTTCAGGGCTTTGTAAATGAATTCAAAGGTCTTGAACCTGGCTCAGTAGTAGATGGGGAGCCAGCACAGTTGCTTTAACAAAGGTGCCCCATGTTGCTGGGCAGATGCCCCCATTCTGCATTCTGCACTAGATGGAGCTCCTGAATCCGACCCCTAGGCAGCCCCACAAGGAGTATAATCCAGCCTTGAGGTTACCAACACAAGGGCCACAGTGGCCAGACTATCCCTATCCAGGAGTTGCTGTAGTTGGTGAACTAGACAAAACTGTTAAAAGGCATCTAGCCTTCAGGGGTGGGGGTTATGCCAGTAGTGGTGGGGCTAGAGGCAAAAATGACTAGAGCTCTTGCCTTTATAGTGTAGTCTATGTTTCAGCCATGCAAAGACCAGACGCTTTCACACCACCACACAGGAGCCAACTCCTAAGGGCCAAGGGGTCTTCGCCCTCCCATAAAATATTTAAAGGGGCCGCTGCCCCCCAAAGTTGATGGGCATTGCCACTGAAATGGTGCGTGTGCACCACATCATATGGGCCCCCCAATATTATATTCCGGTTGGCACCCCTGCACACACAAACAGGGGCATTGCAACTGTTCAGAGACCCATTCCAGCCAGGCACAACCACAGAGGGAGGCACATTCTAGGTGAGTCCTGAGGGCCAGATAGAGAGGCCTGAAGGGCCACATTCAAGCTCACAGGGTTGTTGTGAGGGGAGGAAGGGCCATGCATACCACCTCGGAAGGTGGGATAGAAATGTAATAAATAAATAATAACCATTGAATTGTCTGCCACTCTCCATTCTTCCTCAATATATCCCATTCCCAGCCAGATCTCTCCCTACTACTTGAAGGTGCCTCTGTCACAGCTGACATCCATTCCATCCTGCTGTCTATCCATCTTCCATGGGATCATATCCTTAGCGAGACTAAACTGATGCCAAAGTATTGACTTTACTGAGGCTACGCCTTGCTTCGACCCACCGAGGATAGCTCCTTATTTCACTTTGTTGTGTGGCGGGGTTTTTCTTTATGATTTTTCAGCCAAATCCTCAAAGAAGCTGCCTCACTGAAATTGGATTGGCTTTATGCCGGCAGCATAAATTGCGGATTGGAGTTTTTGATATAAGTTACTGTGTTTGAAGTCTGCAGATCCTGCGGTGCAGATAGCAAAGAGAGCTTTGGGGAAAGAGCTTCTCCCTTTCTGTTTTTAGCCCCCCGACTGAGCCCCTATGAGAAAAAAGAGGGAGGAGAAGTCTACTTTGTTCCCAAGTTTTCCAAACACTAATAATTGTATGTGTGCTGTGTTTCTTTGCTGTCTATCTTGGGAGAAGCGGAGGGGAGAGAGTGGACACTAATATTTTGTAGAGATTTTTTTTTAAAAAAAAGGAACAGAAACAATATACAAGTAGGGGGCAACAAAAATATGATTTGCATCTCCCCTCTCTTGATGGTTGGGGAAGTGAGGTTAGCAATGGCACTGAAGCTTTGGATGATGATAAACACTCAGAATATTATTTATTTCCCCCTTTCCTGCATTCTTTGCTTCTGGGCATAACCACTGAACAGCATAGACTGAGCTTTCTAGCCACTATTTCCTTTGATTCAGGGTTTCCTAATCTCTGAGTGGTTTTCCCCCCTACTCACATTGCACATTGCTAAAGTAAAAAGGTGACTATGGGGTTGCAGCGCTCATCTCACTTCAGGCTGAGGAAGCCGGCATTTGTCCATGGACAGCTTTCCGGGTCATGTGGCCAGCATGACTAAACTGCTACTGGCTCAATGGAATACTGTGATGGAAACCAGAGTGCATGGAAACTCCATTTGCCTTCCCGCTGCAGTTGTACCTATTTATCTACTTGCACTCACTGGCGGAGGAATAGGGGGGACGGGGGAAGCGCACTGCCCCCGGCACCATTGGGGAGGGGGGGTACCATCACGGCCGCCCCCGGACACGCATCGCACATTCCCTTACCACACTGGGCACCACTCTCCCATGGTCGGCACGCCCTGCCCCGCCCCGCCATCCGGGTGCACGCCACATGGGGCATCGTGCCATGCCCCTGCCTGCTCTCTGCCCCCAGTGTTGGAGCATGCAGCACTGGTGTGCTTTCGAACTGCTAGGTTGGCAGAAGCTGGGACAGAGCAACGGGAGCTCACCCGTGGGCATTCAAACCGCCGACCTTCTGATCAGCAAGCCCAAGAGGCTTGGAGGTTTAGACCACAACACCACCCACTCATATTGCTGAAGTATACACTACATAGGCAACCCTCCTCCTGTAGGCCCTCACATGTACTACACGTTCCACTCAAAGGATTCTGGGATAAAGATGAGATAGCTGCTCCACATCTCTTTAACTTTTCTGAAATGAGGAGCAGCCATTGCTACTATATCTCTGACTCCAAAGTGTGATATGTGTAGTATTTGCAACTAGGGAAAGGTAGATCTATCTATTTTGGTTTCTCTCCGTTTTTCATTTCTTAGATCTTAAGGTTGCATCTAATGCAATGAAGGTCAGTGGCGTAGCATGGGGGGTGCAGGGGGGGCGGTCGCACCAGGCGCAACATCTGGGGGTTAGGGTTAGGGGGCGCAAATCCACGGGTTAGGGGGCGCAAATTACTTGCCTTGCCCCGGGTGCTGACAACCCACGCTATGCCACTGATGAAGGTCACAGCATTTGGGGCTTTTTAGTTTAGACAAAAGGTGAGAAAGAGGTGACATGGTTGACGCTTATAAAAGTATGCATGGGGAAAGTGGGCAGAGAAAAGTTGTTCTCTCTCACTCATAACATTACAACTTGTGGACATCCAACGGAACTGAATGTTGGAAGATTCGAGACAGATAAAAGAAAGCACTTCTTCCCAAAGAGCACAGTTAACATGTGGAACTTGGTGGTGATGGCCACCAACTTGGCTTTAAAAGACGATTAGACAAATTCATGGAGGAAAAGCCCATCAGTGGTGACTAGCCATGATGGCGCTGCCCTGCCTCCAGGGTCAGAGGCAGCAATGCTTCTGAATACCACTTGCTGGAAACTGTTGGAAAATTCCATTCCACCTTAAGGATTGGACATGGGATTGTTACATGTCACATGTCTGTTTACATTCCAGCACAGTCTGCTGGGAACTTCCGTTTGTGTATAGCTTTTGCTTTTCACGCTCTCTCTGAGGAGAAGAAAGGGGGACGACATGTTTTCTTTGTCCTGATTTATGCTTAATAAATCTTTAGCTGTTAGTATGTTTCCACAAGCCTCATGCCTGTTCTGTTTGCACAGTATGCTCTGCTAATATAGCGTGCTCAGGCTTTTGAAGTGTGAGTCACTGATTTACGTTGCGCCAGAGATCGGGGGATCGTCATGGCTGGAAGGGCATGATCCAGCTGGGGGCTAGCCAGCTGGCATCTCAACCCCCAAAGGATGCCAACATAAACAACACGAGGGGAGAGTGCTCTTGGGTCCTGCTTGCAAATTTCCCATAGGCATCTGCGTGGCCACTGGGAGGAGAGGATGCTGGACTAGACAGGCCATTGGCCTGATCCAGCAGGACCTACTTATGTTCATCCTACTTTGAGTATACCCATTGAAGTTAATGGACATGGCTAACTTATGTTCATTAACTCTAAATGGGACTGAGTTGGATGCTACCAATAAGTTCAGTGGTCTCCACTTCCCCATCAGTCCCCCTGAGAATTTATCAGCATTTTAGGGTGAATTTCTCCTAACACACACACTTTTCTATGCAGTTGTGCCTAATATACATACTTTGGCAGGCAATTTTGCCTAATATAATGTAGTGTCATATTCAATTTTCATTGTTATGCACATATTTGTTTTTAGACACTTTATTTGGTTGGGAAGCTCAATTGCAAAATTTGGATACATGCACATTTTGAAGTACAGTGATACCTCGGTTTAAGAACAGCCCTGTTTATGAACTATTCAGTTTATAAACTCCGCAAAACCGGAAGTAGTGTCCTGGTTTGCGAACTTTACCTCAGTCTAAGAACGGAATCTGAACGGTGGAAGGGCACCGCCGGCGGGAGGCCTCATTAGGGAAAGCGTGCCTCGCTTTAAGTACAGTTTCGATTTAAGAACAGACTTCTGGAACGGATTAAGTTTGTAAACCGAAGTACCACTGTATAGCAGTGTTTCAATTTGCATATTGTTTCAGGAGGTGAAAATTTAGTAGGCTCCTATTAAAATGCAAGCCACAATTCTCCCCCACATCCCTACATAGGAAGCTGTCTTATACTGAGTCAGTCCCATTGGTCCATCTAACTCTGTATTGTCAACATGACTGGCAGCAGTGCTCCAGGGTTTCAGACAGGTGTCTTTCTCAGTCCTGCCTGAACATCAAGGAGTGGAACATGGGGACCTCCTGTATATATGCTACTAACTCATTATTGAGAGCAGGAAGGTGCAAATCAATTTTGTTGCACTTATTTATAAATTTATTTCCATATGTGTGTGTCTGTTTGAAAAAATCTGTATGGAAGAAAGAGAAAAGAGCAGAGAAAGACAGCTGCTGGGATCTCAGCAGCTCAACTGATGTCCTACAGGCTTTGATGATACCACCCTGTCTATTTTTTCTGTTATTCATTCCCAATACATGCAACTTCCACAACCAGATTACTTGTACAAGAAAAGCTCAGACATGTTGCTCTTCAATTAACGGGATGGGGAACACCTCTTTACTATTGCAAATGAGCTTATTTAGACATTAAATCAAAATCAAGTGTGTGTGTGTGTATGTGTGTGCGCATGCTTTCAGGGCTGCTTAAAAGTCTGATAATTAATGGCATCTTTGGCAAGCATCGTCTCGTCTGCGGTCTGTCAGCAGCCCTGCACATCTTTGATCGAAAGCATTTTAAGTGGTTTCAGAAGCTGGATCAGGCAAGAAGGGGGGGAGCGAGGCGTGGGGAGAGGAAGAGCAACGTGTGGTAATTCTGTGCCTGAGAAATAAATAATAGAGGCTTGTAACATTTATAAGTGCAGTGTATCAGCTTGTCAAATTGTTTCAGTAGGGCAGCGTGCTGGGAAGCTGAGAAATTGGGTAAGTGATGGTCTCATTCTTATTTTTTGAAATACAGCTCTTCTGTACTAATCAAGCTGGCCTTAAAAGTGAGATTGGCTTATTTATTTGGATTTCTTCGCCACCCGAGTTTGAGGACGCCTTGCAGCATTTTAAAGCAGCACATCCCACCCCTGGTTTCTGTCATCCTTTTCGCAGCTGCATTCCTTCATGATTCGTCCTCATCTCCCCACCCCACCCCTCAAGACATTTTTCTTGTTAGGGACCTCCCCAGGGCCAGGCTGCCCATGAGGTGGACTGAAGCAGACACCTCAGGCAGTGAAATCCTGTGGGGCAGTGCCCCACGGCCTCCCACCCTCTGCTGCTGCTGAGAGGGGCATTGGAAGTTGGGTCTCAACTTCGCGTTTTGCCTCAGCCAATGGAATGGGACAGGCTGTCCCTGGACCTCCCAGATCTGATTCAGGGCACAATTTGACAATCTTCATCTGAGCCCAATCCTGACTCAGGTCTTCAACTGAACTGGGGACCTGGCACAGCCCTAGTGGTGAGTAGCAAGGAGAAATGGAGGAAAGAATGAAATGGTACAGTCTTGCACACAATGTTTAGTTCTCATGCCTCCTCACCATCTAGCTGTATGCTTAAAATCCCCCACCCTTTTGACAATTCTGGATCACTCTCAGTTGACCCAACTTGATCCAGGACTGCCTTAACCCACCCAAGAGCAGTCTGGATTGGCTCAGTGCAGTTTAGGATCAGGTGTAGGGCAGGTGGGTGTGTGGCTAGGCCAAAGCAGCCTCACAGATCAAATGGAAAGGTCTGCCAGGCCAATTTGGGCCTGCAGACTGGAGGCTCTCCACCTCTGGGTGGGATAGTGTCACAAATTGCACCCACTACAAGATTCACAATTGGGTGGGTTTGTTATTCTCAGGAAGAAGGCTCAGTTAAAAAAATATATGGTGCCAAGCAGTGGTCAATTGGGGCCAATCAGAAATCCAAAATCAAAGCAGGTGAACATTTAGGGGCACTTTAGTCTTAATAATAATAATTTATAATTTATACCCCACCCTTCTGGCTGGATTTCCCCAGCCACTCTGGGTGACTTTCAACAGAATATTAAAATACAACAATCTATTCAACATTAAAAGCTTCCCTAAACAGGGCTACCTTCAGATGTCTTCTAAAAGTCTGGTAGTTGTTTTTCTCTTTGACATCTGGTGTGAGGGTGTTCCACAAGGCAGGTGCCACTACCGAGAAGGCCCTCTGCCTGGTTCTCTGTAAATTGACTTCTCGCAGCGAGGGAACCACCAGAAGGCCCTTGGCACTGGATCTCAGTGTCTGGGCTGAATGATGGGGGTGGAGACGCTCCTTCAGGTATACTGGGCCGAGGTTGTTTAGGGTTGTAAAGGTCAGCACCAACACTTTTAATTGTGCTTGGAAACGTATTGGAAGCCAGTGTAGGTCTTTCAAGACTGGTGTTATGTGGTCTTAAGTCTAAATAATTATAAATCTCCTCCAATCCCTTGGAATACCTCCAGAGCCACAGCCACACAAAGTACTCCATTGCTGTCCAATCTGAAACTTAACAGCGCAGCTATCGCAAATACCCACACGATCAGAAACGAAGACATGATTGAAACTTTGGACTTTATGGAAGCCCTTCCTCATCAGACACTTGCAAATCCCTTTTCACCAGCAGCAGGCAAGGCAGCAATGATTAAAACTTGATGTGGTTAATATGCTTTAAGTGGATTAGACAGCCAATGATATACTGATTACCCCAAAGCCACTAAGTCTGTGGAGCACTGATGAAAATGGATTACATGCTTTGCCAGAACTCACACAGTGTTATATACCAGTTGTGTTAGCTTAAAGGCAATTCATATATCACTTTCAGTCGCATGAGAGGGACTTCCACATAGCTGTTTCCTTCTGTGATTGTGTGACATGTAGTCGAGAACCACGTGGGAGAAGCTAACATGTCTCCTCAGCTTGAGAAGATCATCCTGGGGCAGGGAGGAAATCATGTCATTGGCCCTTACTACACAGTTTCTGGATCCAAACATTTGCAGAACTGGGTGGGAGGTAGCCATAGGCATATCCTAGCTGATAGTGAACAATAAACCCTCAGTAATGAGTGTATACGGGTCCATATTTTCCTGGAGGAGGAATATCCAGGGCCTGACAAGTCCAGAGCCAGTCCACACACAGTTTCAAGTAGGGTTGGGGAAGAAATCTAATTCTGCTTTCATTCATAGACAACCTTACCTAATTCACACTTTTTAAGAACAACCCTGAAACACAGCCATTTTTCAAAAAAGGATGCACTTCTCTGAATTTTGTAATTTGGGATCCCTTGCAGCATTACACAGTAATGTGTAAAAAAGAAGTATATACTAAGGTAAAGGAATTATATATTTTTGAAAATGGCATGCAAAAAAGCATTATATAAGACTTAATTGCTTTTGAAAATGCATAAGGTAAAATTGCATACAAAAATGTGTCTGTTAGGATGAATTCACACTAAAATGCTGGTGAATTTTCATGAGCAGCTTTAAAAAACAAATCACAAACATGTGGAAATATTGAGAACTCAACTTCTCAGTGGGAAACAGAGAAACCAAAATTCACGGATTCTCCACCCCCAACTGAGAGCCTGTTCTTGGGCCAATTAGCTTAAAAACTGGGGTTGTTTGGGAAATTTGATCGTTGTGATATGAAGTGACCTGAGTCACACCTTTTGGACTTATTTATGAACCAGTTATCTGCTGGATTTTCCATTTTTCTGAATATGGTGAAGCTGTTTTCAGCATTTTAAACTTTTCAAAATATGCAATTTAAAATGTTTTTAAATACTTCTTCCACTTCACATTATTATATCAATTTATATTAATATTGAAACTATACATTTAAATATTTTGAGAGGAAGTTTGGAGAGGAATAAGAAGTGCCAGGAAAATGCCAGTTTTGAACATTTTACATAGTTGGTTAAACTGGTTTTAATGATTTCATTGTTTTATTCTCTTTGTAAACCACTTTGAAGGAATTTCCCCCTCAAACAAGCTGTGTATAAATTTTATGACATAAATAAATGTGGAAACACAATAAAATGAAATTATAGGTAGCATACAAACACACATGTACACACACATGTTACTCAAAATGGAAATAGATTCACTATCCCTTCTCTGTTCTTTACAGTGAACTCAACTGAGCAATTGCCATCTCAGAGTGTGTCATCCTGCTACAATATGTATCCTCAGTAATTAATGTCATTTGTAGATTTCAGAGCAACTGGCAATATCATTTTTATAACTCTCCCACAAATTACTTTTATTACTTCGTAGCAGACAAAAACCAGACCCAACTTTAACTTGGGATAGGTGAAAATTTCAATTTCAGTTTCTCTCGCATTCTCATTTTTTTCCAATCTGAAGGTCTGTTTTCCACATTTCCACACTGCTTTGCAATTTATTAGGAGTGTACAAGCCTGGGATGGCCTATTCTGACTGACAGAAACTCCAGAGTTTCAGACAGAGTTATTCCCGCCCCCTGCCCCAAATCTGTTACCTGTTTCTCAATTGCCACCCTCAAAGAAGGCAAGGATTGAATCTGGGACCTGCAACATATGTTCTCACACACTGAACTATACCTATCATATGAAACTCAACTGAGCAAGTGAATTCTGCAGTTAAGAGATTAATTTCATCGAACGTTTGAGCTTCTCTAGTACATTTCACAAGAAATGAGCCACTTACTAGCTTAAGGGGCCCTGTACAGACCTGCCCAGAGCTCTCTATTTATTGATATTGTGAGGTCACCCCCCACACTTGATATAACCAAGTCCACGGTGCAGTCAACAACCTGCACAAATGTTTTTAACAGTTGCACAATTGAGATTGCGGTAAGCACGGGAGCACAAATTCTTAGAATTCCACATGACTTGAAGTGCAATTCCATGCATGCAATTTCATGGAAGCTGCAAAGTTCTAAATAACTTGATCTGGACAAGCCTCATTACATGAAATACCAGTTTTGTTTGGGTTTTTACTTAGCTGACCTGTGCATATGCATGTGCATGCATGTGTGCGTGTGTACGCTTTAAAATAAACATGTTGTTGTTGTTTAGCGGTTTAGTTGTGTCCGACTCTTCGTGATCCCATGGACCAGAACACACCAGGCACTCCTGTCTTCCACTGCCTCCCGCAGTTTGGTCAAACTCATGTTCATAGCTTCGAGAACACTGTCCAACCATCTTGTCCTCTGTCATCCCCTTCTCCTTGTGCCCTCAATCTTTCCCAACATCAGGGTCTTTTCCATAGGCAAATCCAAACCATCTTTTTAAAATTCTGATCCTAACCACAGCTTCAGCTGAATTGTGGTGACTGCAGCTGAGAGTGGGGTCACACCCACATGATATATTTAAAGCTGTTCAAAGTCACAGCTTCCCCAAGAGAATCCTGAGAACTGTAGTTTGTTGAGGGTGCTGAGAGTTATCAGGAGATACCTCAAAGAGCTACAATTCCCAGCACCCTCAACAAAACACAGTTCCCGGGAACTTAAAAGTGGTATAAATAAACTGCTTTCATTGTATGGTGTGGATGTGACCCAAGTAAATGGTAGTCTCTGCACATCAACAGGAAGTCCTTTATTACAGATTCAGAACCTTGTAAGTGATGTCTTAAGAGCAAAATTGGAGCCAGCACTATCATGAGCCACACTGAGCTACTTATCACCAGTATACAAGTCCCATCATCCCGGATCACTGGCTATGCTGGCCGGGGCTGATAGGAGTTGTAGTCCAGAAACATATGGATGACCACAGGTTGTGCACCCTTGCCCTAAGGCAAACATAGTTCAATGCAATCACATCTCCTTTGCATGCAGAAGGTCTCAGGTTCACTCCCCAACATCTCTAGTTAAAGGGATTTCATTGCAGGCAATGTGTAGAAAATTCTACATTAGTCGTGTCCATTACTTTCAATGGGTCTACCCTGAGTAGGATTAGCATTGGCTGCAACCCCATGATTCTACTCATGTTCAGGGAGCATGTGCCTGAGGGGAAAAAACTGACTGGTTGGTAAAATATCTTTTTTTCCTAGTGTGCATTGATAATACCTGCAGAAGCTGTTTTTAAAAATAATAATAAAAAACCCTATCACGTTCTCCTTGCATCCCTCTCACATGTGTAGCCAAGAAATAAATCCTTTGGAAATGGAAATCAGGCTTGAAGTAAACAGATTAGTAATGGTTATTTGGTAACACTTTATTAATTAAATGTCTTAAATACATTTAAACCTAGGCATTTAATTTAGATTTATAAGGATAATTTAGATTTATAAGAATCATTATGATACATTAAGTACAGTAAATGCCAATTGATTTTTATAGACAATATTTACTGAGGTGTAACAAAAGCATGAGAAATGTAATTATCTGCACACTTACTTGAAAAGATAGTAAGCAGAGTGGACTCGAGGACTAAATTTAACCCCCCGTGTAAAACGAATGCTATCTCTTTGCAATTTGCAACACATTTTAACTGGGTCAAAGAGATCTGCAAATCTGTGGACACAGGGGGAACAATTTGTAATATTTATCACGAAACTTGAGCTGCCTGGCATCTATTATGAGGAATGTTTGGGAGAGACCATAATACCTGCTTAGGAACATTGGTGAGAGCCCATAGCTAACAGAGAAGGTTCCAGGTTAAAAACAGCAGTGTAAAAGTGGATGTCTGACCTTATGGTGATCATACTCAATGACAGTGGTGGCTGATGCCCAATGGGTCAGGTAGGCAGTAGCAGACTGTGGGGCAGCACAGGCAGGGTGACATTGCTGTCCCCCATCCCCAACTCCAAGTGTCTCTGTTGCTTTCTGGAGGGAAAACTGTTCTTCTTCTTCATTGAGTTTATATACAGTGGTACCTCGGGTTACAGACGCTTCAGCTTACAGACTCCGCTAACCCAGAAATAGTACCTCGGGTTAAGAACTTTGCTTCAGGATGAGAACAGAAATCACACAGTGGCAGCATGGCGGCAGCGGGAGGCCCCATTAGCTAAAGTGCTATCTCAGGTTAAGAACAGTTTCAGGTTAAGAACAGACCTCCAGAATGAATCAAGTTCTTAACCCGAGGTACCACTGTACTTCCTTATACCTGGAGGTTTCAGGGCGGTTCACGGAAAATATCACAACATATATAATCAGAATAAAAACAACAACCCAATAACACCCCCCCCCGAAAAGAGCCACATTTTAAAAGGGTGTTGTTGTTGTTGTTGTTGTTTAGTCGTTTAGTCGTGTCCGACTCTTCATAACCCCATGGACCAGAGCATGCCAGGCACTCCTGTCTTCCACTGCCTCCCGCAGTTTGGTCAAACTCATGCTGGTAGCTTCGAGAACACTGTCCAACCATCTCATCCTCTGTCGTCCCCTTCTCCTTATGCCCTCCATCTTTCCCAACATCAGGGTATTTTCAAAAGTATTGGAGCCTCAGCTTCAGGATCTGTCCTTCCAGTGAGCACTCAGGGCTGATTTCCTTAAGAATGGAGAGGTTTGATCTTCTTGCAGTCCATGGGACTCTCAAGAGTCTCCTCCAACACCATAATTTAAAAGGGTATAGGATGCCAAACTGATCAACCAAAGGCCTGGTTAAAAAGGAACGTTTTTGGTGCCTAGAGGTGTATAATGAAGGTGCCAGGTGGACTTCCCTGGGGAGAGCATTCCACAATGAGGAGGCATTCCACTGCAGAGAAGGCCCGTTCTCATGTTGCCACCCTCTGAACCTCTCCTTGGAGAAGGAGGCACACAAAGGAGGGCCTCAGAGGAGGATCTCAGGGTCCCGGTAGGTTCATATGGAAAGAGGCAGTCCTTGAGGTATTGTGGTCCTGAGCTGTTTAAGGCTTTATACGTCAAAACCAGCACTTTGAATTGGGCCCAGAAACTAATTGGTAGCCAGTGCTTTTGGACCAGGATGGGTGTAATATGCTCAAACTATCTTGCTCCGGCGAGCAACCTGGCCACTGAATTCTGCACTAGCTGAAGTTTCTGTACTGTCTTCAGAGGCAGCCCTACATAGAATGCATCCTTATTATTCATTTGCTTCCTTATTATTCACTTGATTCCTTATTATTCACCTGCTCCCTATTTTCTTTTAAATGCATAGATAGGAGGATAAACAATGGCATCACATTACACTGTTGATTCATTCAGGAGGTCTTTGAAACAGCGTGTGATTGGATACCAATCCGTGTTGACTGGGGGAAGTGAGGTTGAATGATTGCTGTGGGAACTTGGCAACACTTGGTTGTTATGCTCTTCCGGGATACAGATTTCTGGAGTTGCATCACAGGATTGATTCTTCTGTTAGCGGAACTCAATGAACAACAGAATTAGCTCCCATCAGTGGATCTGCATTATCTTCAAGCAAGAATTATGTTCTGGCTGCTCACATGAGAAACCGCTGCCAGCCCTCCATTTCATTTGTTTAGAATTCTATTAATATAGCCATTACATATTTCAGGGTGGGACTAAGCAGAGAGGAATACAAGCTCATTACTGAAGAGCTGATCAGAAGAGACAGAGATGAGGTCCCCCCCCCCCCCCAGCTTGAAGCCACACTCCATTGTGGACAACCTCTCAAGAGTTCCATGCCAATGCTGGATGGAGTCAGAGACAAAAGTGGTGGTGCAAATAATGACATTTTTACATTTGTGCAGTAGGTTAGTTTCTGCACACAGTCACACACCCCTTTCTATTCCCCATCTGGACAAGCAAAGGCCATTACAGTGGTACCTCGGGTTAAGAACTTAATTCATTCTGGAGGTCCATTCTTAACCTGAAACTGTTCTTAACCTGAGGTACCACTTTAGCTAATGGGGCCTCCCACTGCTGCCGCACCGCCGCTGCACTATTTCTGTTCTCATCCTGAAGCAAAGTTCTTAACCCGAGGTACTATTTCTGGGTTAGCGGAGTCTGTAATCTGAAGTGTCTGTAACCCGAGGTACTACTGTATCAGAGTTCAAGGACACATCCCAGCAGTGGAGTCTGGTCCTTTAGGGCAAATAGGGCACCAGCTTCACTGGTGCCCTATTTAGGGCACCTATTTAGGGCAAATAGGGCACCTGCTTGCGACTGCAACCAATCACCTGTCCCCCCTCTGCACTTACCATGTATGAGGACCCCCCCCCCAATTTTTAGCTTTCTTTTTGAGTAAAAAACCCTTGTCTTATACTGGGAAAAGTACATCCCTTCTGTTGGGTGACACTGCCTGTCAGCTTCCTCCTCCTCCTTAGTCTCAGTGTTGTCTTTGTAGAGTTCAGCAGGGAAAAAGATAGGTGATAAAAACTAGTTGGCTCTGCCTGCCACCACCTCTGGTTTCCCTGTATTGATGGTCTCCCCGCCTTCTGCCCTACTAGTCCAAATGAGCCCCAGGAACCACTGCATTCCATTCAAAAACAGGATGTGACGCAGGGCCAGTGAGGGGTGGTGGTGGTCCATTATTTGTTGGAAGGGGGTTGGGCCCCCTCAATGTTGAGGGGCCCGGCACGTGTCATGTGTGTGAGATGTTGCGCATCGCACGACATGCATTGCGGCTTCAGTGGACGACTCCTCCAGAGTGCTTGGCCTCCTCCAGCTGACGTGACAATGCACACATCTGACACCACACTTACGCAACACACACCAGGCCCCTTCAGTCTTGGGGGCAACCTGGCCCCTCTGCCATTTCTGCTTCAACCAAGTTGTATGAATGTGCTTTGGTTGTGTTGTTGTTGTTGTTGTTGTTGTTGTTTAGTCGTTTAGTTGTGTCTGACTCTTTGTGACCCCATGGACCAGAGCACGCCAGGCACTCCTGTCTTCCACTGCCTCCTGCAGTTTGGTCAAACTCATGCTGGTAGCTTCGAGAACACTATCCAACCATCTCGTCCTCTGTCGTCCCCTTCTCCTTGTGCCCTCCATCTTTCCTAACATCAGGGTCTTTTCCAGGGAGTCTTCTCTTCTCATGAGGTTGTAGCTAATGGCAATAAGCTCTCTGAAGACAGGGTGGAGGGTCAGGTCCGTGGAAGCCGGGGGAAAGAAGGACTGGTGTTTTTTTGAGTTATCGACACAGTATGGTTTTATTTTGTATGTTTTGGGGAGTTTGTTCTGAAATTCAGTATTTTAGAGAAAAGCAAATAGGTTTCCATCCTCACTTGATCTAGAATCATCTCTAAGAATGTTAAAACATAAGAATAGCTCTGCGGAAGCAGGCCAAAAGGCCATTTAATCTAGCAACCTGTTGTCACAATGGCCAACCAGATGCCTATGTTTAACCCATAAGCAGGACCTGGGTGCAATAGCATCCAGCTGTTAGAGGGGGCTGCTGATGGAGGGAAGATGTCAGCACTCAATCCTCACTAGTGTGTAGCTAGCTCTCATTACATGCAGAGACGATTCATTTTCCAATTTAATTTCCCTTTGTAATATCTACGGCAATGCTGACAATTTTAATCTAGCAATATCTTAATTTCAATAGGAGGCTTCATTTTTTTTAAAAAAAGAATCCTGTAGAAATATCACTGCATTGTTGGTGTTGCTGTAGATCTGAATATCAAGTAGTTAATAAAGAATAGAGCGTACAATGCAAAGGAGCAGGTACTAGGGAAGAGAAATCTATTCATGAAACATCAAAGCCAACTTATGTCATTGAACTCTTCATTCATAAGTCAGAAATCATTCACAAATCAACTAATCAGATCTGAAGAAGCGCCTTGAATATTTGAGATGTGTTGCCGATTTGGACAGTTTCACTGAACAATGGTGGATGACACCGGTGTTAGGGTGTCTTGAATTTTTCAACTTTCAGATTCCAAAAATGTGGGGGTGATAAAAAGTCTCAACGTCACTTGGGAATTCAAAACATTTGTTGGTTAAATTAATATAATTTAGTTTGGCTTGGTAAGTAAGACGTGTGTAAAATTGTATAGAAATCATTGAAAATGATTGCCAAGTACTTGCAGTTATTTTATTTATTTTATCTATCTATTTTATCTATCTATCATCTATCTATCATATCTATCTATCATCATCTATCTATATCTATCTATCTATATCTATCTATATCTATCTATCTATCTATCTATCTATCTATCTATCTATCTATCTATCTATATCTATCTATCATCTCTACCTGACATTTTCTGAAGGTAAAGTTAAAATTCTTTGGTTTTCCAAGATCAGTTTATGTGCTTTTTAATCAAAACATAGATTTACCAAGTTGAATGTTGTCCAATCACAAAATAACTGCAGATTTGAATTCCTCACACCCAAAAATGTATTTTTAAGACCTCTAGTGGAAGAAATTTGCAAAAATTAAGTGTTACAGCCTAAGTTGACATGCCCTAACCAGCACAAATATTGTTAGAGATTATTCCAGGGGCTCTTAAATTTTTGTCTTTTTAACCAGGCTTCAGATTTCTTTCCCCTACCCCCCCCTTTTAAAACATCTTTAAAAGCTTTATTACAGAGCAGCTTTCTCTCTGAAGGTTGGCCAATATGTGCCTCTGTACACACCACAAACACATGTATAAATTGCAATTATATGCAAATCACCTTTCATTTCAAATAAATATCAAGGCAGTTTACAGGAGGCTGCAGAAGGGCTGGGCTGGGCTCAAAGAGCCTCTCATGGCAACTCCACTGGGTGTTGATTTGTGAGTAGAATTATGTTATCCCTACGCCACTGTTGCCATGCCTTCCTCCCCCAAAACTGCCACAAAAGTCATCTTCCACTCAAGCCTGGTGGTAGAAGAGGAACACTGGGCAGAAATCTGTTGTAGCCCTTGCATTTTTCTCACTGCACAAGGAGATTATTTCTTTATGAAACTGCACAAATATTTTACAGGAACATGAAAGCAAAACATCCGACCATGAATGCATGTTCTGACAAGTGCGTTTTACCAAGAAAGTGTTCCCAATGTCAAATGGATTATACTCCAGCACCCAATTTGTGCCATATAATTCTCATGTAATGTCACCCTCGGCAATAATAACGCAAGATTTAATATTCACCTCGATGCAGCCACACTGAAGAGTGTTCACTAAAAGGAAGGAGGTTGGCGGTGGGTGGGGGGGAAGTGTTCAGGTGCCCTATTGCTACAGGAACAAAAAGATCCCCAAAACCCACCACACAGATTTAGAAATCTCAGACCTCTGTAGCCTGAGCTGCTAAAAAGAGAGAGCGAAGCTGGTGGCCGGGGTTAAATAATGGGATTTCCATCAGCTGAAATAGAATTGGAGAGTCCCATGCGTGAAAGGAGAACACGACAAATGGTAGCTCAATGTATAACATGAAGGGAAAGTCAATCATATTTATTTATCCACGTTAAATATAACTATCACATCACAAGGTCATGAGACGGCCAGTGGCTTTATGCGGGGAATAGAGAAAGGAGAGAAATAAAGGGAGCTGATTGAGTTTTGACCGAAAAGGTCCCGAGACGTGCCTGGAATTCCACTCTAGGGTCGTTTCCAGATGACCTGTTTGCTGAACATTCCTTCTGATTTGATTGTACAAACTTTGCGAGGAGGTTAGATGATACTATGTGTATTTATCCTGATCTGTGTTTTGGAGAGATTAGATGCTAGTGTGTCAAGCTTATCCCACATTTTCCACCCATCAGGACTGTTATCACAAAAAAGTCTGATTTGCAGGAGATTGTCGAGGAAGACGTCCCAATCAACTGTACTTGTGCAACCTGAATTTTCTGACATGCGATTGAATCTCTCTCGACAATAGGGAGAGTCTGGAAGCACCATGGAAAATTATGGTTTTGTTTTCTGAATATGTCCACAGATCATTATTAATTTTATTTCCTTATTTAACATACTAATTACCCACTCTTCATTGCTGTGACTGAATAGAAAGGTAGATCTTCAGCTGTCTCCTAAGGCTTTATAAGAGTTGGTACCAGTTAGTGATATATCTCAGAGGGGAGAGAGTTCTATAATTGTGGTGCCACCTCTGAGAGGGCCCTCCCTCAGCTTGCTACATAACACATCACAGATTAGTGAGTCCAGTTTAGTTGTTGTTGTTTAGTCGTTTAGTCGTGTCTGACTCTTCGTGACCCCATGGACCAGAGCACGCCAGGCACTCCTGTCTTCCGCTGCCTCCCGCAGTTTGGTCAAACTCATGCTGGTAGCTTCAACAACACTGTCCAACCATCTTGTCCTCTGTCATCCCCTTCTCCTTGTGCTCTCAATCTTTCCCAACATCAGGGTCTTTTCCAGGGAGTCTTCTCTTCTCATGAGGTGGCCAAAGTATTGGAGCCTCAGCTTCACGATCTGTCCTTCCAGTGAGCACTCAGGGCTGATTTCCTTAAGAATAGATAGGTTTGATCTTCCTGCAGTCCGTGGGACTCTCAAGAGTCTCCTCCAGCACCATAATTCAAAAGCATCAATTCTTCGGTGATCAGCCTTCTTTATGGTCCAGCTTTCACTTCCATACATCACTAGTGGGGAAACCATAGCTTTTACTATACGGACCTTTGTTGGCAAGGTGATGTCTCTACTTTTTAAGTTTAGTGGTTTCACTTAAATCAGGCATGGGAAACCTATGGCCTTCCAGATGTTGCACTGCAACTCCCACCAGCCCCAGCCAGCACGGTCAATGGTTGATGGGAGTTGTAGTTGAACAACTTGGGGGGGGGGGCGAACCAAAGACTGAAAATGGATGTTCTAAGGTATCCTTTAATAAAAGGCAGTCAAAATTAGCTCTCCTGTTGCTTCAGTTGTACATTTCTGTAGCGCTTAAAAATAATTAAAAAAATTCAGTGCTTTATTGCGAGTTTCTCCTGATAAACACTTTTTTCTGTGCAATTTTGCCTAACTTTTGTGCAAAGCAATCTCCCCTAACATAATGCAACTTTAGTACATTGCTTTCACTAATTATAGGCACTTTTTAACATTCTTCACCCTAACATGTATTTTTATACCCAACTGCACGGCAAAAATCAGAGAAGTGTGAATCGCCAAGGGTGGTTATACATATTGTTTTAGAAAGTTCAAATTGGGTCGTTTGCCTTTAACAGTGAATATAATCACATTTTTGCACCACCACAACCTGTAGCAGACCATCAAAACCCCAATTTGGATCATAGGAATATAATCTGAGGAAGATTATATTAGAGGAAATAAAGCTAACATCACTTTCTGCCTTCACTTGGCATGCACTTCTGTTTCATTTGCTAGGATCATAGGATGGGTAACTGGTCCACTCTGCTGCCAAGCCCAGTTGTGTAATGGTGGCCATAATATAACTGACACAGATGTGTTGCACATCTTATCTCCCCTTGAAATTATAGGAGTTCTAGCTACAATTCTCACTATCCGCAATATCTGCATATTTCATACAGCTCAATGCCTTGGAGCCCGGTGGCTTACCCTCTTTCCTGCTGTCAGAGCTCTCCATCACACACTGACCCTGGGGTGTGTGGTTTCATTCATATATATATATATATATATATATATATATATATATATATCAGCAACTATGTATCAACCTATGATTTTCCTCTAGGCACGTCACTAGAGATGGAGGCTTTTGAAAGTGAATGTCAATACGAGCATTGCAGACCAGTGTTGTCTGAGCAAAATGAAATTTATATATCTTCAGAGCAGGGCAAAAGGGTTGATTAAGGAGATGAGATTTCTATTCCCGACTGGAGTCATTTGCAAGAAGACTGTGACAGCCTGCTAGGGCCACTTCCTGCTAGGACCACTTTTCATTTACAGGAGTGCTCCCGAAACTAACTCCCTAGACCATAATTGTATCTCTTTCAAGAAAATTGGATCGAGCCACCCTTCCTCCACTATTTCCTCCAGAGAGCAAAGAGAAGACAGTGAACAAAGATTCAAATGGCCCAAATCCTCAACAACAAAGTTTAATCCTCCGCTCCTTCATTCTCTAACATTGAACAAGATGGAAACTGGAGTTGAAAATATCTATCCCGCTGAAGTCACCAGCATGATAGGTGCTCAAGTCACCAACCTGGATGGCTTTAAAACAGGATTGGAGAAATTAATGGTGGATTAACTCAGTGGCATGGGGAGGCAGTAATGCTTCTGAATGCCAGTTGCTGGGAATCTTGCCTCGGTAATGGACTGGATGAGAGCCAATGAACTGAAGCTCAATCCAGATAAGACAGAGGCACTGTTAGTGGGTGGTTCCCTAGACCAGATGGCTGGGAGGTCACCTGTTCTTGATGGGGTTACAAATCCTCTGAAGGAGCAGGTTCATAGCTTGGGGGTACTCCTGGATCCTTTGCTGTCACTCAAGGCTCAGATGGCCTCAGTGACCTGGTGGCCCAGCTATGCCTCTATCTGGACAGGGATAGCCTAACTACTGTTGTCTATGCTCTGGTAACCTCAAGGTTAGATTATTGGAATATGTTATATGTAGGGCTGCCTCTGAAGATGGTTCAGAAACTTCAGCCAGTGCAGAATTCAGTGGCCAGGTTGCTCACCGGAGCAAGACGGTTTGAGCATATTACACTGATCCTGGTCTAACTGCACTGGCTACCAATTAGTTTCTGGGTCCAATTCAAAGTGCTGGTTTTGACCTATAAAGCCTTAAACATCTCAGGAGTGCAATACCTCAAGGACTGCCTCTTACCTGGAACCTGAGATCATCTTCTGAGGCCCTCCTTTGTGTGCCTCCTCCTCCAGTGAGAGGTTCAGAGGGTGGCAACATGAGAACGGGCCTTCTCTGCAGTGGCTCCCCCTCTGTGGAATGCTCTCCCCAGGGAAGTTTGCCTGGCACCTTCATTATACATCTTTAGGCACCAGGCAAAATGTTCCTTTTTAACCAACCCTTTGGTTGATCTGACTGACATCCCTTTTAAAATGTGGCTCTTATATTGAGGAGGGGGTGTTACTGGGTGGTTGTTTTATTTTGATTATATATATTGTGGTTTTTTTCTGTGAACTGCCCTGAGACCTCCAGGTATAGGGCAGTATATAAATTCAATAAATCATCATCATCATCATCATCCTCATCAAAGCAGGAGTGGAGAGCTGCCCACCTGTCAATCACTAGATGTCATTATGACATCAGGTGGCACTGTGCTTTGACGTCCCAATTGCTCTGACTGCAAAGTGCAACGCAGAGCTTTTTCTCTTCTCACTATTCTTTAAACCAAAAATGTGGAGGTTCAAAAAGCAGCAGTGGGAGGGCTGAAACTGCTATTAAAATGGAGATTTCCCCCTCCATTTTTACAACAGTTTCAATGGAAACACGTTCCCCTTCCTGGAACAAGGTGTGCTCCCACCACCCATCAGTTGGGCAGAGGGAGTGTGTCTTGTACCAACAAAGAAACTTTTGGGAGCTCACTTTAAGATTCCCATTGTTCCTTTGAAGCCCTGCCCTTACCTGCCCTTACCTGACACAATGTAGGACATTAGGTATAGGATGGGTGTACATGGCTTGCCCCCAAACCATGCTGTGGGCCAGGTGGAGAGACGTGCTGGGCCCTCACTTAAGGAGATTTGACTCTCAACTGAATGTTCTTGCCATTTCTTTTTATTCCATCTGCAGAGCACTCTCCAGACAACAGTACAATCTCCTAATAGATACTTAAATATTAGACTTCGAAATACCTTTGGGCAGAACACAAACTTGATTTTCCTTCTTTTCTGGCACATTGACTGATGGAAACCATCCATGTTTGTATTTTAAAGAGAAAATGTCAAAAAAGGGAGTAATTTTTAAAAAGTGGGGTAACCCAATGCCTTTCATTATTCCTAGCTGACATAGAACACAAAGGCTATTTAATGGGTTTGAATGTTAAATGTTGCCAAGGAAAATTGGATTTAGGTTGAGGCTCACTACAATCGTAGCACATTTGGTAAAACACTCCAGTCGCTTGTTCCACATTTCGTGCATCTTTAAATACAATTAATTTCTTTGGAGTTCCAACACGTGCTCTAAGCACTTCGTTAGAGAGAGATGGATTTTCGGTACTTACCTGGCTGCTCTTGTAGTGATATTACCCACACAGGAAAATTGTGTGTCCCTTCTTCTGATGATTCTACTGAGGCTCGGACAAATCCCACACACAACCACACAATTTTGCTGCCTCATTCACAAGTGGAAAAATTCAGGGGGATCTGGGCAATTTTCTGGGACATTCAAAATTTTCTGCCTTCAGCACAGAATTATATAAGGTAAAGGGACCCCTAACCATTAGGTGCAGTTGTGACCGGCTCTGGGGTTGCGGCACTCATCTCACTTTATTGGCCGAGGGAGGCGGCATACAGCTTCTGGGTCATGTGGCCAGCATGACTAAGCCACTTCTGGCAAACCAGAGCAGCCCATGGAAACGCCGTTTACCTTCCCGCCAGAACGGTACCTATTTATCTACTTGCACTTTGATGTGCTTTCGAACTGCTAGGTTGGCAGGAGCAGGGGCTGAGCAATGGGAGCTCACCCCGTCACGGGGATTCGAACCGCTGACCTTCTGATCGGCAAGTCCTAGGCTCTGTGGTTTAACCCACACAGCATCAATTTCCTTAATTATAGATTAGCAGATGGTGTTGATCTCCAATCTCCTTTTGCATGCAAAAGGTTCCAGATTCAATTCTTGGCATCTCCAGGTAGGACTCAGAGAGAACCCTGTCTACAATCCTGGAGAGTCACTGCTAGTCAGTGTGGCCACCACACCTCAAAAGGGTATGGTCACATTACATCAAATACAGTAAGATATTGTAGAGTTACAAATGGCAACCAAAATGAACAAGGGGATAGACAATTTGATAAACTACATATCATACTGCACTGGATCCGAGACCGTGAAATCATCATCTGAGGCCCTTCTTCATGTGCTTCCTTCTATGAGAGGTCCGAAGTGCAGCAACACAAGAACCGGCTTTTTATGTTTATGTGTCGGACAAAACCATTCCTGTTCTCTCAGGCCTTTGTCTAAACAAGCAATCTATGGCTTTTTAAGCTCTATGTGTGGGAAGGGTATTGTTTTTTTACTATGTTATGTAGTTTCGTGTTTTTACATTGTAAACCACCCTGTGATCCTTGGATGAAGGGTGGCATAGAAATTTAATAGAAGACAATTAAAAATAACAAGAAGCATTGAGGCGAGACACATCCATCAGAGTTATCCTCACTTTGTAGCAAATGTAAAACTCCAGATGATGGACAAGAACAAAGGACAGAGAAGGAGGTTTTGCCTGTGCCTGACTACCTCTATCTTAACACTGGGGTACGTGTGCACTGATTATCTGGCTACTTCTCTAAGCAAGTTTCCAAAATGCATTCAGATATATGTCACATTGTGACCTTTAGATAATGACTTTGTGGTGTGATGGGATGAAGTGTAAGGCATGCTTGTTGTTGTTTTGTGTCTTGTGGTGGAGG
Source organism: Podarcis muralis (assembly GCF_964188315.1). Taxonomy (NCBI): domain Eukaryota; kingdom Metazoa; phylum Chordata; class Lepidosauria; order Squamata; family Lacertidae; genus Podarcis; species Podarcis muralis. Next base: position 69,535,495 of record NC_135661.1, on the reverse strand, counting down.
CTAGATTTTCTCTCCAACTACCCTCCATGAATAATTATATCTCAAAGGGTGGGGAACCTTTTCACCTCAAGGTCTGTATTCTTTCCTGACGAACTATCCTAGGCTGAATGCTAGAGGTAAAGGTGAGCAGCGCAATGGATACACACCTGGCTTTGACCTAAAGGTAAAAGTAAAGGGACCCCTGACCATTAGGTCCAGTCGTGACCAACTCTGGGGTTGCGGCACCCATTTCGCTTTATTGGCCAAGGGAGCTGGCGTACAGCTTCCGGGTCATGTGGCCAGCATGACTAAGCCGCTTCTGGCAAACCAGAGCAGTGCACAGAAATGCCGTTTACCTTCCCGCCGGAGTGGTACCTATTTATCTACTTGCACTTTGACGTGCTTTCAAACTGCTAGGTTGGCAGGAGCAGGGACCAAGCAACGGGCGCTAACCCCGTCATGGGGATTCGAACCGCAACCTTCTGATCGGCAAGTCCTAGGCTCTGTGGTTTAACCCACAGCGCCACCCGCATCCCAGTGGCTTTGACCTAGGGATGGGCAAATCTGTCAATTTCAGTACCTATCAGTTTCTCATTTCAGTTCTCTGTGCTTCCACATCAGTTTGCATTTCAAAAAATCATAGTATTGAAAACTAGTCAATGTTTCAGTGCAACTTTCTCCTAACATACACATCTGTGTACAATTCTGCCTAAGGTAATGAGCACTGTTTTCACCCATGTACACTTTGTCTTAGTGTATGCACTTTTATACACACTACTACTGCAAAATTCATAGAATTTCCAATTAGGAAGAATGGCTGTGTTTTGGTTTCCTTTTTGTTCTGGGGATGCAAATTGGGTAGATTCACCTTTAAATGAGAGCTGAATTGAATGTCTCCCACTATCCCTCTTCACTTTGCACAGTGGGCTGTTCCAGCCATGCTAAACACCCACTCATCTCTCCAGCCACCATTTGGACAATCAGGAAGCACTGTCACAGTTCAGGGACACATTCAGGTTAGGCAATAACACTTGAGGAATAAGTAGAGTAGGGTTAGCAATGGGCCTGGCTTACAGACCATCCTGAAGGCCAGGATGAATTTCTTTCTGGAGGACCATGTTTAGCACCCAGCCTGAGGTTCCTCACTCCCGATGAAGAAAAACCAATTCTGTTGCCACTCCTGCAGATTGGTGTTGCCATGTACGTCTTCCCAAAAACATCATCTTCACCCTTATCATTACTTATCATTGTTATTATATCATTTGCGTCTTTGAGGCCCCTGAGGTTCCAGAGCTACATGGAAGGTCGTTGGAACCCAAAACCCAATCCATATGTTGAGGTGCAATAAGACCACTGGGTAACGGGGCCACATTCCACCCCCAAATCATGTGTAAGAGCAGCACCCGAAATAGCACTTTCAGGTGAAACCCTAAAGCAATTCTAAAAGGGGATGTGAATTAAAAAGGGAGAGGAACCTGCCACTTTTTAGTTTGATGGATGGTGGTTCTACCAGGCATGTCCAACAGGTAGATCATGATCTACTGGTAGATCACTGGAAGTCTGTGGTAGATCCCTGGTAGCTTAGTGGCTCCCCCCAAAGAAGCTCAACAAATTTGACTCCCCCCAATAAACAGGACTTTCCTCCCTAAATAAAAGCTCAACAACTTTGACCTGAACCCCACAAAAGGGGGTAGATCACTGCCAGTCTTTAACTCTGTGAGTAGATCGTAGTCTCTTGGGAGTTGGCCACCCCTAATGTAATAACCCTTTTTTTTTTGTAGTACCCATGTCTATATAATTACTATCACTATTTTGATTGATTACTCATCCTTCCCCCTAATTTAAAACACAACGTTAAAACCAGTTTAAAGCAAACAACAATCACATGAATTGGGAATAAAAAATAAAAAATATAAATATAAATATATTTATATTTGTATATAAATATACATGGCAACACCAATCTGCAGGAGTGGCAACAGAATTGGTTTTTCTTCATCGGGAGTGAGGAACCTCAGGCTGGGTGCTAAACATGGTCCTCCAGAAATAAAAATAAAAAATATACATCTCTAGTGTCAAAAGCCATGAAAAAGCAGTGCATCCTCAGCATATGACGAAAACTGAATGGTGAAGGTGCCAGGCTCACCTCCTTCCGGAGGGAGTCCCACAACTTAGGGGCTGTCGTCCCTGAGAATGCCCTCTCCTGGACCACACGCAGACACACGAGTTTCTGAGGGTGGTGGAACTACCCAAATGCCCCCCTCTGCTGCTCTTGACACTCAAGAGGCCCAGAAGAAGGTGGTCTTTTAGGGTCTTAAAAGTCATTTAGGGACTTAAACACTAACCTGAGTACCTTAAACCAGGCCTGGAAATGGACTGGCAATCAAGTTATTAGAGGATGGAGTCTTTGCCAGCAATCTAGCTGGTATATTTTGGATCAGTTTGAAGTGCAGATAGAAAAAAAAAGTCCCCCTGGGCTACTGAAAATTACAAAACTTCTCTAGCAACTGAAACACACAGGGATTGAGTCTGTGCACAAATGAAAGCATCCGTGAGTGGGGAGGTGGAGAGATAGCGGGGCCTATCTGCAGCTCCAAACGTTTTGGTCGAGAGAACAGATAAGTTCCCCTTTCATTCAAAGTGGTTAATGGCTCGGTGATTTCAAGCCTCTTTCCCATCAAATGTATGAATTTTTAATCCTGTAATTGCATGTCATCCTAAATGCCCCATGTGCTTTTCTTATTTATCCATCCATTTCTGTTGTAACAGGTAAATGCTTTCTCTCTCTCTCTCTCTCTCTTTTTCTCTATTATGTGTTTTCGTGGGAGAGGGGGAAAGAAATCTCATTGTTAATTCTCTCTCCCCCCCTCCCCCCTCCCCCCTCCCCCTGTAATGGAACAATAGGATGAACAGTTTTCACCAGCGAATGTGCAGGAAGTGAAGTGGAATAGAGGGAGCTGGTCTCCAATGACTTCTTCATTTGGAGCAGCCCTCTGACGGAGCAAGCTTCCAAGAAATGCTGTGGTCTCTCTATTTCTCTCTCCCCCCCCCTCTCTTCTCCCCATTTACTCTTGAAAATGAAAATGACATTGATGATAACAGAAAAATTAATTACTGCAGAGATTCCTGAAAGAAATAGTCTACAGATAACAAAGCCTGTGTCTGTTGGATACATCTGTTTCATTCTGCTGCTGCAAAAACTCCAGTGAAAAACCCTTTCTGAAAAGAGTTATGAAAGTTCAGGAATGTCCAATCCTTTGTTTCAGAAACAGTCACTCATCTCCAAAACTTCTCCAATTGCCTTAGCTTTGTTAGGTCTGCTGTGAGGGTCTTGAGGAGAGACACTGCCTGTCTGATTGGCATTTTTTTAAAAAGGATAAAAACTCACCAAAGGTCATGCCTGGGTGTGGGAACTTTTCATTAGATGCCATAGCATCGTGAGACAACATTTGTTAGGAAAAAAATGTAGCAGCAGTCATTTTAGACCAGCCTTTCTCAACCTGTGGGTCCCCAGATGTTGTTGAACTACAACTCCCATCAACCCTAGCTAGCAAGGCCAGAGCTCAGGAATGATGGGAGTTGTAGTCCAACAACATCTGGGGACCCATAGGTTGAGAACTGCTGTTTTAGACCATCCCTTCCAGTTGCTATGTTTTACCTCCACTGTTGGAAGGTAGTAATGCTTCTGAGTGCAAGCTGTTGTAAACCGCAGGAGGGGAGAGTTGGTCCTGCACTCAGGTCCTGCTTGTGAGCTTCCCATGGGCATCTGGTTGGCTACTGCGAGAACAGGATGCTGGACTGGATGGAGCACTTGCCTGATCCAACTAGGTTCTTGCATTCTTATTAGGGCTATGCACAGCCCCATTATCCCCCCCCCATGACCCTGGTCTGTAGCTCCTGGATCAGGTCAATCTTGTCCATTGCTATCCCAAGGACCACCCAGCTCACATCCTGACAGGAGTGCATGCAGGAGCCAGGCCCTGTGACTGGTAGGGCCTCGCAGGACTGGGGCCTTCCTGAGTTTGGCCTGGAAGGGCAAGGCGTGGCTGCACAGGTGAGGCTTGACAGAAGACTCATAGCACCTGGTGGCAAGGGCTGGGATGGGTATATAAGACCAGCATTTCCCTCTGGCTCTTTGCCACAGCAACACGCTACCCACCTAGCTGTGCTTCAGCTTCTTGGTTTCCTGACCCTTGGACTCTTGGCTTCCTGACTCCTGGCTTCCTGATTTGTGGACTCTTGGCTTCCTGACCCCTGGACTGCTGATTCCTGCTTCCCAGCCTTTACCCCTGTCCTGACGTACCAAACGGGGACTCCGACTGCCTGTAACCCGGACCATGACACATCCACCAGTACAGCAATTCAGGGGTTGGGTGAAGGGATTTTAAAACACTATTTTAGCATATGGTTGGGATGGAAGGAGGAGACATTTCATCCCTGTCTCCCCACTTCCCTACTGAGAGCAAGCAGGTTTGACCATGTGGAGTGCTTCTTGAAAAGGAGAAGCAATTGCCGCAGAGGAGGATCTAATCTTCTTACTTACCAGCTGGTAAGCAACAGGATTCAATCCTGTGCAGTGTAGAATCATGAGGCATTAAGGAGGAGAGGGCCAGCAGGAAGAGTATCCACCCCTACCTTCTGCAAAAATTCAGCTGCCAGCTTGGTCCCTCCTTTGCACAGTTTCTTCTTCGTGCCTGACGTTCCATCCTTTTATATCCCCAGATTACTCTGGATCGTCTGACCTGATGCACAGCAAGTTGAGGCTGACTCAACCTAACTCAGCCAAGACCCAGATCCCACCCCCAAATCAGCCCAATTTGGTTCGGGACTTGGCTAAATCCAGTGCACAGCCCTAGTTCTTATGGTGGTGGCGGCAGCAATGTTACTTCTGTCAATTCTAACAGCCATCACTGTTAGCATGGTATAATGGTGCTTTAAATGTATGGTTCTGAGATGGCCTTTGTCTTCTTAAGTATATTGTGTATTTCAACAATCATCTTGTCACATACTGAATGCTGGATCATTTGAATGAACTTGGCTTGAACTGCAAATTGCAAACCTTCCAAGTGTCCCTATTTTCCAAGTGCAGTCCTGGATTTACAGAAGCCGCCCCAGTTTCTGTTTTGATCCCAGAATGTCCTGTTTTCCCTTAGGTTGTCCCTATTTTCATTAGAGAAATGTTGGAGGATATGGAGGTATGCAACCCCCAAGCTAACGATACAGTCTTTAGAAGACCTCTGAAAGCAACCCTGTATAAAGAAGTTTTAAATGTTTTATGTTTTGTTATTTATGTTTGCAGCCAGCCAGAGTGGCTAGGGCAACCCAGTCAGATGGGCAGGATATAAATAATAAAATTATTTTTATTATGGAATAGGATGTCCCTATTTTCATCAGAGAAATGTTGGAGGGTATGAAACTGTACATGAAGCAAACAAGTTGCTGTTGTTGGGTTTTTTTAAGGGATGAAAGTGAAATGGTACCAGTTCCTTTTTGGACATGTTGAACTAGAACTGGCTCCCATTTAAAATGTACTTCCAAAGCTCCAACCTCAGCAATGTCAGGTGGGGAAAGGATGCAAATGAACAGAAGCAAAGGGAAGCCTCAGCAAACTGCAGCTCATCCCTAATTATAGGTTATAACATATGAACCATCTTTCTGCCTCCTTCTGTATTCTTCGCAATAATTTCTAAGCAAGTCACCAAATTGAAATGTGGGCTGCATTAAGGAAAATGTTTGCTTAAGCAAGCTGGTTTCAACTCAAGAGTCAATGGATGGATGCTTCATCCTGGCTAATATCTAATATGACATGGCTGAGCAGGTACATGAGATATTAATGGCTTTGTATTAGGATGCATGGTAAATATAATTTGCCAATATCATATGGATGAAGCGACCATTACTCCAGAGGCTAAATTTGTTTTTTTATGCTGTCATAAATTTTATTTTCCTAGGGAGCTTGGCCAAGTATTGCTTCAAGCCCATTCCCCCCCTCCTAGTTATTGATTTCTATTTTTTGCAGGGTGGGGGTAGTATATAAACTAACCCCAAGGAGAACTAGATATAATTTTGATTAATTACACAAGTATTCCTGGCACTAATTTGTGACAAGTGCATGCTTTGCTACCCATCAGTGCCTGTGCTTCAGTCAGGTGACCTTCTCACCCCCCCCCTTGATTCATGGATGGGGAACACTTTGATGAATGAGATCTTTCTAGGTGACCTTCCACCCAAGAACACAGATGTGTTTCATCATTGGATGTATGATGAAATTTGGATGACTGCTCCCCGCCTCCCTCCACAAAACCCCCTCTGAGAATGATATATACTGAAGAAGAGAGAGAGAAAGTGACAGGGAGAGATTGAAATCTGTAATTTAAATGCATAAAATCGAGTAGCGTCTCAGGGAGAGAAGTCCAACCTATGGCCCAAATGGCAATATCCTTTTGTTAACTCTGGGAGGGAGTGTTGAGAGAGACAAAACAGTCCGAGTGCCTCCTAAGCAAACTAAAGATCAAATAAGGCTGGGTGACCTGGAATGGGATGGTTGCATAACTCAGTTTCTGTTTCTGATTTCCCCAATCTTAAATTCAGTTTTCCACATTTCCACATCAGTTTGTGATTCTTCTTCTTTTTTAAAAAAAACTTTATGAAAATTAATTAGCCTTTTATCACAGATTTCTTCTAATATGCAGATTTTTGTATGCAATTTTACTGAATATGCTTTTTTATTTTTACAAAGCAGTACTCCCTAATACAAAGGGACGCGGGTGGCGCTGTGGGTTAAATCACAGAGTCTAGGACTCTGTGGTTTAGATCAGAAGGTCGGCGGTTCGAATCCCTGCGACGGGGTGAGCTTCCATTGCTTGGTCCCTGCTCCTGCCCACCTAGCAGTTTGAAAGCATGTCAAAGTGCAAGTAGATAAATAGGTACCACTCCGGTGGGAAGGTAAATGTCATTTCCTTGCGCTGCTCTGGTTCGCCAGAAGCGGCTTAGTCATGCTGGCCACATGACCTGGAAGCTGTACGCTGGCTCCCTTGGCCAATAAAGCAAGATGAGCACCGCAACCCCAGAGTCGGTCACGACTGGACCTAATGGTCAGGGGTCCCTTTACCTTTACTCCCTAATAAATGCTTGTCGGTTATTTTCACTAATGTATGCATTTATATGCACAACTTTACCCTAATATATGCATGTTTGTACATATTTTTTGGCTGGAGAACTGCACTGCAAAATTCAGAGGCTGGGCTGGGGCATGGCCTTAGAGTCTGGAAGGGCAGACCGAGAGACCTAGAGAGCAACATTTGGCACCCAGGCCTGAAATTTTCACACCTTTACATCCAAATCATCCTAAAATAAAGAGCAAATAAGACTATGATACCATAGGCAGGCAGGGGATGCGGGTGGCGCTGTGGGTAAAACCTCAGCGCCTAGGACTTGCCGATCGCATGCTCGGCGGTTCGAATCCCCGCGGCGGGGTGCGCTCCCGTCGTTCAGTCCCAGCGCCTGCCAACCTAGCAGTTCGAAAGCACCTCTGGGTGCAAGTAGATAAATAGGGACCGCTTACTAGCGGGAAGGTAAACGGCGTTCCGTGTGCTGCGCTGGCTTGCCAAATGCAGCTTGTCACGCTGGCCATGTGACCCGGAAGTGTCTGCGGACAGCGCTGGCTCCCGGCCTCTAGAGTGAGATGAGCGCACAACCCTAGAGTCTGGCAAGACTGGCCCGTACGGGCAGGGGTACCTTTACCTTTACTTTTACCATAGGCAGAGGTGTACCTAGGGGTTGGCAAAAGCGGCTCCCGCCGGGGAAGCCTGGAAGCCCCCCACCAAAATCACTTACTGTATCAGACTATGGAGCATATGATGTACTTATGTGCAGCGACACACTGCTGCTGTTGCAGCAAGATCAAATGCAACAGAAGCTTCCTGTTCTTCTCGCACCACTGCGAGACATGCGAATTATTTTGCTCTTCCTCCTTGCCTCAACCTCATTCTGGATGCTTCAAGTACTTGGGTCATGTAGCAATTTCTAACGTGGCTATTGCAGTAAAATGATTTTCTGTGGGTGGGCGGGTGATACAACACCTTGCCAAGAGCACAAAGGACTCTAGGTACACCTCTGGTCTTCGTGGTGGGTGCTTTTTGACTCACGTCCTAGAAATAGACCAGAAATTCTGTTCAGCACAATCCTGTGTATATCTACTCAGACACTCCATTGAGCTCAATGAGGTTTCCCTGCTGGGAACTGGATAAAGGGTTGCACCCTTAATCTGATTGCTGATTTCCACAGCCCAGTATTTAGAAAAGCTCAGAAAGCCCCTTCACCTCCTTGCCTTTCTGCTTCAATGAAGGAACTTGCCATATGCCTCGCCGTATAAGAAACCTGCGCTCATTACAATCTGACTTCAAAAGAAAGGAGGGGGGGGGAGCCCTCTTCCTCTCAGTGGATAATTCTGCCTCAGATGTGTTTAAATAACAGAATGAAATTCTATTATAAATGCAGCATAATTCAATACAGCATCTCAGCATATTTCCCTTTAGTGGGGCAAATTTCTCCCAGTTAGACTTCAAGGGCCTTTTGCCGCTCGCTTCTAGCAAATCAGACCAACTTGGGATAATCATAATTTTGGTAAATCTGCTCAGCTAGGCTAAGTGTTTGCATCGGGAGGTTTGTGGTTCAAGGCAGTTAAAGTATTGTGAAGGAAGGAAGGAGAACGTCTTTTGAAAACCCCCATTTAATTTAGTTATCCATAGTTGTTCTCTCTCAAACTGATGGTGGCGATGATATTATTTTTTTGAAAATGTTTATTTGGTAGGATTACCTTTAAATGTGAAGTTGAACTAAATTATCTCCTCCAGTCCTCTTTGCATGATGGTATAAATAATGATTTGAGTGATTCTGATATTGCTGGTGCTTTTCAAACATGTTGTGGGACAAATAGTGACAGATGGCCTGTTGTCTATTACTGTTTCAAGGAAGCTTGGCCCTTTGTTACCAGGGACTTAAGGCTATTAGCAGTTAAACACCTTGTCTCTCCATCATATTTGTCACTTGGCAGTTTTGTCCGATTCTAAACATTGCCCCAATAGCATTCCCCATAAATAAATTAAGGGAGAAGAAACTCTACAGATGCAGCTTAAAGACTAATTCCCCTCCACCGCCTGAATCACGGAGGGCTTTTCAGAGTGTTCAAAGCCAAATCATACTCCAGCACACAGGATTTAATTTGCATCTGCCAACTTCAGAAGGGGGATTTACTGGGCTAGGACATTTGAATTGCATAAAATTATTATTATTATCTAATTAAACTAAGATCATGGGTGTTTTTTCACTTGCTGCAGAGATAACCATGAAGGCAAAACAGGCACTTTGTTCAAGGGAGGGAAAGCAGCCCTCCTTTTTCTAGATATGTTGGAACAACCACTTTAATAATCATGGCTTTCTGAGAAGAATTATGGTAACCGCAGATTGCTGAGAGTTGTTAGAAGATCCTTATTCCGCTTCCCCCTGAGTTACACTTCCCAGAGTTCCCTGGGGAGAGGGACTGATTATTAAAACACGCTTGGAATTGAAGTTTTGGGGGGAATAGAGGTCTCCTAAGAACTTTCAGCACACCAAAAGAATCTTCTTCTTCTTCTTCTTCTTCTTCTTCTTCTTCTTCTTCTTCTTCTTCTTCTTCTTCCTCCTCCTCCTCTTCCTCTTCCTCTTCGGGTGGGGCATGTCTATTAAAGTGATTTAATAGTAAATTAATAGTGTTTTAAATGTAAGGTGGGGATGTGGCCTATGCCTTTCCTTATCTCATCTACCTTGGATCCAGACTCCCCAATGCCCCTTTGGCTGTTCCTGTTGTGTGTTTTTGGGCATCAGGCAAGGAAATATGAGGTGGTTGGTTCTGAGGACCTCACTTCTATCTGTTCAAGATCACAGCTGTGGATGCACTAGTGCAGGGATGGGGAACCTGTGGTCCTCCAGATGTTGTTGGACTCTAACTCCCACCAGCCCCATGCAGCATAGTCAACATTCTAGTATGATGGGAACTGTAGGTCAATAATGTATGGAAGGTCATAAGTTCATCATCCCTGTACTCGTGCAAGGTTTAGGTAGTAGAAAGTTACAACCATCTCAAACACAAGAAAATCATGCTGGAAGTACTCAAATATGTCGGTCAAGATTTTCACTTACTACTGTGAAACTCAATACAGCATCACAAATATTGAACGTGCAAAGTCCCACCACTAAAACCTAAGATTTACAAGGCAAACCCATAAACCTATTGAAAAATAATAAAACTGTGGAGCAGATGTGAGGTTCACAGTCTCTGTTGCATTGTTTCTCCTTTGATTTATCTGATTAACTTGCAGGGTAGAATTTCCTCAAGAAAACATAAACCACTAACATTGTAAATGTTTCCTTACTGATTGCTTTTAAATGCTGAATAGTCGGAAAGGTTAACGCTATTTTTTGGTATCAATTTAAATTCACTCAGAGCCATTAGCATTGATCTAGTCAGATCCTCAGGACAATGCCAGCTATGGAAAAACTCTGCCTGAATCAAAACAGTACTATGGTTGAATCAGGACCTCTGGTTTGCAAAGACATCAGACCTTAATTTAAAACCCCCCAAACCATGATAAATGCTATACACCCAGAAATCAGTTCTTTTGACAGTTGTCATCAATTATAAAAGTTTGCATTTTGCATGACTATGGGTGTACCAAATTGATTTTAGAGCCTGATTTTGCCTTAATACAGTTTCCTTCCCATTCCAGGTCTGTTAGAAGATGATGTTGCTGCCAAGACCTGCCAAAGCTGGAACTGGATGAGGGTTCCCCATCAGAGGAGGGCCACACCATGAACCAGGACTAGAGAAAGACTGGGCATCCCATAGGACTTTAACATCACACCTAGAGAACTTGCACACCTAGAGAATGACCTAACATCACACCTAGAGAATGACCTAATGTACCCCAACTGGACCCATATCCTCAAGAGCAGCAACAGCACAAAGCAGTCTACATCATTTCTACTCAAGAGGAGGGGCTATGGTGGGGTAGTCAAGCCTAACCCTGGTGGGGGAGAACTGGTGACTCTCTAGATGTTGTTCAGCTCTCATCAAGGATAATGGAAGTTGGCTTCCAACAGCAGCTGGAAGGCACCACATTGACTCCCTTCGATATAAATTCTCAGTGGCTGTCTGGAAGCGGTTGTAAGTGGTCCAATCTTTATGACCTCAGCAGCACTCTATCACCTCATTCTGCAAGTATGGTGGATATGATGAAACACTTTAAAGTCCAGTTGATTTCAGTGGAAGAGATGTAAGCATGGGGGACCACCCCTCCCATGGGAGTGAAGGAGGGAGGGAACTATGGGTGAATCATGTTCATAATAAATAAGGTTTCTATTCTAACTTGGGAGTAAGCATCACTGATTTCAACAGGGCTTACTTCTGAGTAGACACAGTTAGAACTGTACCATATGCTATCATGCAGGACCAGCACAAGGTTCCTTGGGTATGCATGAAGAAGGTAGGAGCCTTGCCAGACTGCACATGGAGCATTAAACTTTTATGTTCCCAACTCCTGATTTATTGAAAACAAAAGAGTCTCCTTTGGCAGCTTTGACTAACCATTTCATTGTGATGGAAACTTTCCGCCGTGAATTTAAGGTGCCACAGAGCTCTGTTGTTCTTGTTTCAACAGTTATCCATGCAGTCACCTTTCTGATTTATCCTGCATTTAAGAAAACATGGTTGGTTGGTTGGTTGGATGTGTGTGTGTGTGTGTGTGTGTGTGTGTTTTCTTTTTTCGGGGGGAAACTGCCATCCCCTGACACTTTGACCCTCTGTTCCTTTGCCCAGAGAACGAGATTGCCAAACATGTTATTTACCACTGAGAATATTCATGCCCTTGTTAAACATGCTGCACACAATGCAGTACATCTTCCATTACTCCATTACTTTTACATATTGAATTTTAATATCCCCTGTTATTTATTTCACAGTGGAGTGCTTCTCACTTGCTGCACTTAGCAAAGTAAATATTGCATTTCACCTCTCTCCTTGGGAAAAGATCTGCACTACAGCTCGGTGGAAGTGGAACGGCTCCACACGCACACACAGATATGCTAAACTAATTCAGGTAGTGGTACCTCAGGTTACATATGCTTCAGGTTACATGCGCTTCAGGTTACAGACTCCGCTAACCCAGAAATAGTGCTTCAGGTTAAGAACTTTGCTTCAGGATGAGAACAGAAATCGTGCTCCGGCGGCGCAGCAGCAGCAGGAGGCCCCATTAGCTAAAGTGGTGCTTCAGGTTAAGAACAGTTTCAGGTTAAGTACAGACCTCCAGAACGAATTAAGTACTTAACCTGAGGTACCACTGTACTAACACGGTGAGTTGGAAAGTGCTGGCGGGCAGAGAGGTGAAGGGCAGCTCAATTTTGCTTGCCCCAGGCCTTGCAAAATAGAATCATAGAATTGTAGGTTTGGAAAGGTCCTCAGGGGTCATCTACCCAACCCCCCTGCAATGCCTCAATCATATCTAAATAATCCCTGGCAAATGCCAATCACACCTCTGTTTAACAACCTCCAATGAAGAAGTCTCCCCCACCTTATAAGGAAGTCCATTCCACTGTTGAACAGTTCTTACTGTCAGAAAGTTCTTCCTAATGTTTAGTCAAAATCTCCTTTCTTGTAACTTGAATGCATTGGTTTGGGTCCTACCTTCTGGAGCAGCAGAAAACAAGCTCGTTTCATCTTCCATGTGACATCCCTTCACATATTTGAAAATGGCTATCATATCACTTTTCAGTCTTTTCTTCTCTAGGTACCCAACTCCCTTAACTGTTCCTCATAAGGCTTGGTTTCCTGACCCTTTTTCATCTTTGTCACCCACCACTGCACATATTCCAGCTTGTCAATATCTTTCTTAAACTGTGGTGCCCAGAACTGGACACAGGACATGAGGTGGGATCTGACTATGGCAGAATAGAGTGAATAGAGTGATACTATTATTTCCCTTAATCTGGACATTGTACCTTTCAATTTTATTTTATTTTTGATGTTTTGGCAGGCAATTTCTCCCAATATAAGTCATTATTGTATCCCCCCCCTCCCTGCTTTGATCCACTTTAATGCACACTTTCCTCTGATATATGTATTTTTGTAAACATTATTTGGTTGGCAAACTGCATTACAAAATTCTTAACACTATGAATTTTGAAGAATGGTTGTGTTCCACTAAACAGAAGAGAATTTGTCTTCCATCCCTAGGAACCTGTGGCCTTTCAGATCTTACTGAACTCTAGCTCCCATCATCCCTTACTTTTGCCCAAGCTGGCTGGGGCTGATGGGAGTTGGAGTCCAACAACATCGGCTGCCTTCATCTATTGATGAGTATTATTGTAGAGACGGCATTCTTTTGTCCCTCTCTGTGAATACTGAATGTAAGAATAGAGGTAAGAATAGTGGTAAGAATTCTTTTGGTTATCTGCCTTTTGACTACCATCGGAGGAGGGATTGTGACTCTCCAAAGCCTTGATAGAGCCTTGACAAGAACAGAAATCTTGGTTTAATATGAATCACATATATGCTGGTCTTGACATAGCTTTCATGGCCAAATTTTCTTACTGTTGTTCAAACAAGCTTTAGGCTGGTGTGAGGTTTAAAATGCTTGCTTGGAGTCCTACCAGGAAGAAGGAAGGTTAAAAACAGGGGGCTACCTATGGGATTTCTATTAGCACACATTAAAAATAGTAGGATTTCTAGGTCAATGATATCCTGCTGAGATCTGGTAGGCATTTTGTTTTTGAAAGAGCATCAAAGACCCATCTCCTCTGTGCCAGCCCCTTGGTTATGGAATCCCCTCCCTGTCGAGATCCATTAATCTCTCCCCTGCTCAACATGTTGGCACCTTTTGAAGAGGTATCTGTGTACACAGGCCTTTGGAGAACGATGCCCTTCTGCTATGATTTTGTTTTTCATCACCTGCCGTACTTCTTTGGTTGTTTCGTGATATTTTATTGTGATACTATTTTGTTCTATGTTGCCCTGGGCTCCTTTGGGGAGACTGGCAGCATAAAAACCATCATCATCAATCATCAATCACACTCTCTGTGACCTTTGATGGCTATTTTTTATTTTGCAGAAAAGGCGAGGAGACATGATAGAGGTGTATGAAATTATACATGGTACAGGTGAAGTGGATAGCAAAAAGCTTTTCTCCATCCCTCATGACACTTGAACTTAGGGACACCCAATGAAATTGAATGCTGGAAGGTTCAGGACAGACAAAATAAAGCACTCCACACAATGTATAATTAAATGGTGGAATATGCTCCCACAAGTTAGACCATCAAGTTAGACAGCTGCAAATGAGGATTAGATAAATTCATGGAGAACAGGTCTATCTACGGCTACTATCCACTACTTGCATTGTGAGAGGTGGTCTGCCTCTGAATGGCTGTTGCTGGGAATCACAAGTGGCCAGAGTGCTGTTGTGCTTGGGTCCAGCTTTCGATCGGCGGTTTGAATCCATGTGATGAGGTGAGCTCCCGTTGCTCTGTCCCAGCTCCTGCCAACCTAGCAGCTTGAAAGCACACCAGTGCAAGTAGATAAATAGGTACAGCTGTGACAGGAAGGTAAACAGTGTTTCTGTGCACTCTGGTTTCCATCACGGTGTTCTGTTGTGCCAGAAGTGGTTTAGTCATGCTGGCCAAATGACCCGGAAAGCTGTCTGTGGACAAATGCTGTCTCCCTCGGCCTGAAAAGCGAGATGAGTGCCGCAACCCCATAGTCGCCTTTGACTGGACTTAATTACCCAGGGGTCCTTTAACTTTTTAACTTTAACCAGCTTCCAGGCTTCCCACAGGCATCTAGTTGGCCACTGTGAGAACAGAATGCTGGACTAGATGGGCCACAAACCAGTGGCCCATCTTAATGTAAATGAGGTTATAAATCGGAGTTTGTATGCTGTGGGGCTGGGGGGGGGGGCTGGTTGACTACTGTGTTATTTTTATTCTGGTTTTAGGTGGAGCCATTGCCATGGAATGGATATTTAAAATACCTTTTGTGGCAATTTACATTGCTTTCAATCATATTTGCTAGCAGCTTTGTGGGGATATGTCTCAAAAAACAGATTATGTAGTTCTACTACTAATAAGGGACGTGGTGGCGCTGTGGGTTAAACCACAGAGCCTAGGACTTGCCGATCAGAAGGTTGGCGGTTCGAATCCCCGCAACAGGGTGAGCTCCCGTTGCTCAGTCCCTGCTCCTGCCAACCTAGCAGTTCGAAAGCACATCAAAGTGCAAGTAGATAAAGAGGCACTGCTCCTGCGGGAAGGTAAACGGCGTTTCCGTGCACTGCTCTGGTTCGCCAGAAGCAGCTTAGTCATGCTGGCCACATGACCCGGAAACTGTACACCGGCTCCCTTGGGCAATAAAGCGAGATGAGCGCTGCAACCCCAGAGTCATCCACGACTGGACCTAATGGTCTGTGGTCCCTTTACTTTTACCTTTACCTTACTACTAATAAATTCATTCTTTTTATTGGTCCTCTTCCAGCAATTAATAATCCTGCTTGGGTTAGTGCTAGGCAAGTCTTCCAATTTCTTCAGGCATTTTGATCCCTAAGAACTAGTGCTGTGGCAAAATCTGCCCTTTAATTTCTTGAGAGTTTTCTTCCCCCATGTAAGAAGCTGTTTATTCCTGCCTCAATCTCAGGGTGGTTTTTGAATGCCTTTAGAATTTCAGTGAGTGTGGAGGTTTGAGTTTACCTGGTCAGTGCAAGATGGCCAATAATGTGGTCCCCTCCTCTTCATCGTACATTTGTCTAGCACTCTGCAGCCTCCCCCAGACACCCACCTTGACATTCTCCCCTGGGCTTTAATTATGCTGCAGAGTTCAGACCATCAAGGAGATGATTTGAAGAATGCAAAAAAGAATATTCTAAATGTTCCTCAGCCACGTCAATAGTGACCCTGCACCCCACACATGAGAGAGTCATCCACTCCCCCTTTGATAATTCCCCAAAACAATTTATTTTCATTCTCTATATGTAAATTGAGCGGTTCATGTACATAGCAACCAGCCATTGTGCCCATTCCCTAGGCCTCATGGAGAATGTGCACATAATCTATTAATGAAGAGAGATTTGTGCACATTGGCAGGAGGTTATACTGGAGAATGTACACAGTTCAGTCAATATATGTACATTTCCGTTGTTGATTCTGTTTAGCTGAATAAAGCACTACTGGGTCACTGCCACCATAGGTATACGTGGAATCCCACAGCCCAACAAGACAATGACAAAAATCCACCAACAGCATACAAATCAATATGGCTATCCTGATCCAAAACACCTACTCACCCCACTCACACATGAAAACAAAGACCACCGCAGCCAACCACAAATGAACAACCACACCCTAGGCCAACCCCAACCTCTCTCACCACCAAAGAAACACAAGTGAACAGCAGAGAACCTGCACAAGCAACGCTGACACAAAACCCCACATATATTAAGTAAAATAGAAACATCGCCACCCGACCCCATCCCCACTTATCTTTCCCCCCTCCACCTGTTTCCCCCTTTTCCTCCTAATGTCTCGACAAATGAAACCGATTTGTAAAAAATGCTGCATGGGGGGGGGGAATAAGAGAGAAAGACATTGCAAATGCTTTTGTAAATCAAGAAAATCTTTAATAAAAATACATTAAAACACACACACACACACAGAGAGAGAGAGAGAGAGAGAGAGAGAGAGAGAGAGAGACAGGAAAAAATGTACATTTCCCTAGGCCTGTTGGAGATTATGTATATTGGCTAGGAAATGTACTCTTCATGGACAGATTATGTTCGTATTCTCCATGAGGCCTGGGCACATTAGCCACTCAATTTACATCCCCCTCAATACACACACACACACACACACACACACAGAGAGAGAGAGAGAGAGAGAGAGAGAGAGAGAGGGAGAGAGAGAGAGAGAATTTTCAGCACAGCATTCATGAAAATGAGAGTTCAGGGCCGATGAAATGGTTAGAAATGCAGCCTGCTCAAAAGCCGAAGTTGGAAAAATAAAGCTCTGAAGCTCTCTCAGGACTTGAGATCTGAAAAGGCCAAAGTTAAAGGAGTAAAGGAGCAACTCTGAGAAACTGAGGCGGGAAAGAAAGAGAAGGTAGAAATAAATGCACAGGGGATGTCTGGAGCCTCTGAACTGGGCAATGTCTCAGTATATCGATTAGAGATGGTCATCTGGGGCCGCAGGCCAAAATTGGTTGTTGCAGTGCTTTTGTATGCCCAACACTCACATTTCCCATGACAGGTGAAATCCAAGCTAATCTCAGATGACAGATTAGTGCCAAATGGGCAATAATGTCATGGATGTGGGAAGAGGCAGCAATGAATTCTGGCTGTTTGACAGCACAGTGTGGGGGAGAGCATTCTGCAAATGATTGTATGGTGACCTTTTATTTCCTATACAGTATTAACTCTCTCTCTCTCTCTCTCTCTCTCTCTCTCTCTCTCTGTGTGTGTGTGTGTGTGTGTACACAAGGTATTCATTCATTTATTAGGGCACAAAACACATTTGATTGTATCTAGCGTTTACTCAGAGTAGATCCATTGGAATTAATGGCTCTGAATTAGCCATGCCCATTGATTTCAATGGGGCTGCTCTGAGTATGATTATCATTGGATATAACCCATTGCTGACAATGAGAAATATTCAAAGCCTAAACTTACCTGATGGCCTTTTCACCATGTGTGTAAGGAGGTGGTTGTGGATCATTAGCTTGCAGGACTCTGCAATTTGAGATGTGTGTGTAGAATGTGGCCTAGTTTCCTGCAGGTGGTAAAGCGGAAGAAAGAGTGTATGGGGAGAGAGAGAGAGAGAGAGAGAGAGAGAGAGAGAGAGAGAGAGAGAGAGGTGGAGAGAAGGGTTGGCAGGGAGAGGAATGACCACTGGCTCTGGTTCTCTCACTTTTGGCTCTGGTCTTACCCGCTACTGGTATGCAGAAAAAAGTTTCCCTATTCTGCTAGAATACCTGCAAAGGGCATATCCAGACCGCATTTCCTCTTCCAGTTTCAGAGCACATAAATGAGCTAGCCTCCAAACTGATGCTCCTATCACAGAGTAAGGCATCTACCTCAGAAGGCAGGTACTAGATGATGCCACCCCTCCCTGAGCCATGTAAGCTAGCCTAGCTTGTGCCTACTAAGCCAGTCTGCTACCTTCCAGAGTGGTGAATGATGGTGTCCCATCACTGATGTTGAAGACTCAGTTGCCAGTCTACTGAGCTTCTGGATGTGGGAAGGGAAGAAAAAAACCTGTCATTTTCTTTTTTGCCTCAGGCAGCAAAATGGATCGAGCTGGTCTTGGTTCCAAAACAGTAAGAGGGAGAGGGAAGACCATAGCTCAGTGCTAGAGCATTTTCTTTGCATGCGGAAGGTCCCAGGTTCAGTCCCTGATATCTCTGGGTAGTGCTGGAGTAAAGGTAAAGGACCCCTGGACTGTTAAGTCCAGTCAAAGGCAACTATGGGGTTGCGGCGCTCATCTCGCTTTCAGGGAGAGCCGGCGTTTGTCCAGAGACAGCTTTCCAGGTCATGTGGCCAGCATGACTAAACTGCTTCTGGCACAATGGAACACCATGACAGAAACCAGAGCACACAGAAATGTCATTTACCTCCCCACCACAGTGGTACCTATTTATCTACTTGCACTGGTGTGCTTTCAAACATAATAAAGGTGCCTGCTAAATATCAATGGGCAGGGAGTTTCGAAGTACAGGAGCCACCGCTGCAACGGATTGTTTCCTTGCAAGTGCAGAATGAACAGTATGCAGCTCTTGTAAAATTGCAAGTTCTGCAGATCTAAGCTATCCAATCGGGGTGAGGCGATCCTTCCAGTAAACATGCCCCATGCTGTTGTTGTTGTTGTTTAGTCATTTAGTCGTGTCCGACTCTTCGTGACCCCATGGACCAGAGCACTCCTGTCTTCCACTGCCTCTCGCAGTTTGGTAAAACTCATGCTGGTAGCTTCGAGAACACTGTCCAACCATCTCATCCTCTGTTGTCTCCTTCTCCTTGTGCCCTCAATCTTTCCCAATATCAGGGTCTTTTCCAGGGAGTCTTCTCTTCTCATGAGGTGGCCAAAGTATTGGAGCCTCAGCTTCACGATCTGTCCTTCCAGTGAGCACTCAGGACTGATTTCCTTAAGAATGGAGAGGTTTGATCTTCTTGCAGTCCACGGGACTCTCAAGAGTCTCCTCCAGCACCATAATTCATCCTGTTGTACCTCTGTTCTAATTATATTGTTTCATTTTTCATATTGTATACTATATGCCATATATATATGCCTTAAAAATGCATTTAAATAAAAACCAACCAATCAGCCAGTCAATTTTGCTTGCCTTCCACTCTGATGTCACTTGGCCGTCATATTTCCACTTGACTCTTCGTGCCTAAATATATTCAAATGCTCGAGCTACTAGGCCTTCAAAGCATTGTTAAAGAGTGAAGGATTGCAGGGGAAGGCTTGTCACATCGCTATTCAGAAGGAAACCCTCCTAGCAGGTACCTGCAGCGAACAAAGAGACTTCTCTTTTCAAAGGACAGAGCCTGCTTGTTAAAACTGTGTTAGGAGGACTGTTGTCACCAATGTTAACGCACGCACATATTACCCAAAATCATGTTATCGAATCCCAAGGCTTTCAGATTAAGGCTGGATTTAGCAGTGTAATGTAATCAGAGCATGTCTAACTCAGTATTAATGGCAGACATGCAAATATATGCAGATGACTGTAAATAGACCGCATTTGCAGCAAAGATTATTAAAGGAACGGCTGTTTATAAGCAGCTTTTCATAATAAGGGTACAAATCCCACAACATCTATTATGGTGTAGAGTTGCTGTAAAGAATCGCTGAGCTGTTAGTCCTGACAGGGCTTCCAAGGATGTTGGTGGAGATACTGTTGGGAGTTTGCTCATTCATTTTTTTTTTTATAAAAATTTTTTATTGCGTTTCTTTCCATAGTTTTGTACATTGCAAACACATACAATAGATACAAGAAACATTTTTTCTTTTTTAACAATACAAAAAGCAACACACACAGAAAAAAAAAGAAAAAGAAAGAAATAGATACATTTGGACTTCCCCACCCCTTCCGGATCTGCGTTCTTTAAATTAACCATGTCAGCAATTTGTTACCTTATTTCATACCTCACTGTAACTTTCAATTGTTATGTATCCAAATTCAATATATTATATCTCAGTTTTAATACCTTTAAAATAAACATAACATATTCAATTCAATTTGTCTCCTATTCTCTTTTATCACTTATTTTACCATTTACTTAATCATAATTGCTAAAGCATAACATTTCCTGATCGTGCACTATCTTAAGATTCGTACAGTTTGTAATATTTTTGCAAATAGTCTTTAAATTTTTTCCAGTCCCCCTCAATTGTTTCTTGATCCAAATCTCGGATTCTGCCGGTCAGTTCAGCTATCTCCATGTAGTTCATCAACTGCGTCTGCCATTCCTCCAGCGTGGGCAAATCTTGTGTCTTCCAACTCTTTGCGATGAGTATTCTTGCTGCTGTGCTAGCGTACATAAACAAAGTTCTGTCCTTCTTTGACATTTTCTGGTCCACCATACCCAGCAGGAAGGCCTCTGGTTTCTTGGGAAAGGTATACCTAAATACCTTTTTCAATTCATTATAAATCATTTCCCAGAAGGCCCTCACTTTTGGGCAGGTCCACCAGAGATGAAAAAAGGTCCCCTCTGCCTCCTTACACTTCCAACATTTGTTGTCAGACAGGTGGTGAATCTTAGCTAACTTGACTGGGGTCATGTACCACCGGTATATCATTTTCATAATGTTTTCCTTCAGGGCACTACATGCCGTGAATTTCATTCCGGTGTTCCATAACCTTTCCCAGTCTTCAAACATAATGTTATGTCCAACATCCTGTGCCCATTTTATCATGGCAGATTTAACTGTCTCATCCTGTGTATTCCATTTAAGCAGCAAGTTATACATTTTCGAAAGTGTCTTAGTTTTTGATTCTAACAATTCCGTCTCTAATTTCGATTTTTCCACCTGGAAACCCACTTTTTGTCCATTTTAAAAACCTCTTGAATTTGAGCATAGTGTAACCAATCTCGCACCTTATTTTTTAGTTTATCCTGACTCTGCAACTTCCAGTTATCTCCAATTTTTTCAATTAATTCCCAATATTTCGGCCAGTAGGCCTCCATATTGGGTCTTTTTCGAGCCTTGGCCTCCACCGGTGATAACCACCTCGGTGTTTTACTCTCTAATAAGTCTTTGTATTTCAACCAGACTGCAAAAATTGCTTTTCTGACAATATGGTTTCTGAACAGTTTATGAACTTTAACCTTGTCATACCATAGGTATGCATGCCAACCAAAAGCATTGTCAAAACCTTCCAGATCTAGAACATCAGTGTTTTCCAACAAAAACCAATCTTTCAGCCAGCAGAAGGCTGCAGCTTCATAGTACAACCTCAAGTCCGGCAGGGCAAACCCTCCTCTTTCTTTCGAATCAGTTAATATTTTAAACTTTATTCGAGGCTTTTTGCCCTGCCAGACAAACTTAGATATATCCTTCTGCCATTTTCCAAAACATTCCACTCTGTCCACGATCTGTAGGGTTTGAAACAAAAACAACATTTTCGGCAATACATTCATTTTTATAGCTGCGATTCTTCCCAACAAGGAAAGTTTCAATCTTGACCAAATTTCTAAGTCCTTTTTAACTTCCAACCAACATTTCTCATAATTGTCTTTAAATAAATTCAAATTTTTGGAAGACAAATAGATCCCTAAGTATTTCACTTTTTTGACCACACTTAATTCTGTTTCTCTCTGAAACCCCTCTGTTTCTGTAGGTGTCAAATTCTTGGTCAGAACCTTAGTTTTTTGTTTGTTCAACTTAAATCCCGCCACCCGACCAAACTCAGATATAAGTTCCAGAACTCTTTTTGTACTGGGCTCTGGCTCCTGCAGTGTCAAAACTAGATCATCTGCAAAAGCTTTCAGTTTATATTGTTTCACTCCGACCTCTATCCCTTGTACCAACCGGTCCTCCCTTATCATGTTCAGTAGCACCTCCAGGACTGAAATAAATAAAAGAGGGGATAGAGGGCACCCTTGTCGTGTCCCTTTTTCAATTTTAAATTCCGCTCGGGGGTCGCATAACTAGTTAGCATGCCAGAGTCTCGTTCGTTATCGAGTTTGCTCATTCAGCAACCATTCACACACACCCCTCCAATTTTCTCCTTCTGGACCCTGCTCCTATCCCAAGTGATGCTGGTTCATAGGATCTGATAGAATTTTTACTATATTGTGGAATCTGGTGTGGGATTTGGGAGGCCAGAGCTTGCAAATCCAATTTAAATTGGATCCTCAGTACTTCAGGATCGAGGTATATACCAAAGAAAAAGATCTAGAAAAGGGGTGGTTTCTAAAACAGCAGCTGCAACAACTTTTCAGTCTGAGGGCTTGCATTCCCTTTTGGACCACTTTCGGGGGGGGGTCACATCCCAGTGCTGGGTGTGCCTAAATGCACATCATCATTCAGCCCGGACACTGAGGTCCAGCTCTGAGGGCCTTCTGGCTGTTTCCTCACTGTGAGAAGTGAGGTGATAGGGAACCAGGCAGAGGACCTTCTCAGTAGTGGCACCTGTCCTGTGGAACACCCTCCCATCAGATGTCAAAGAAATAAACAACTGTCTGACTTTTAGAAGACTTCTGAAGGCAACTCTGTATCGGGAAGTTTTTAATTTTTAATTTTTGATGTTTTGTTTTGTTCTGTTTTTAATATTCCATTGGGAGCTGCCCAGAGTGGCTGGGGAAACCCAGCCAGAAGGGTGGGGAATTATTATTATTATTATTATTATTATTATTATTATTATTATTATTATTAACCAATTAATGTAAGCTTTATTTCTGAGAAGAAGGTTAGTATGAGGAGCCACCTCTCATTAGCCCATACCATTGTAAGTATCTGCATGAAGTTTCCCCAGCCACCAAGGTCAGTCTGGATGGCACACCTCCTCTCATATTGTTTCTACACTAATTTTTCCTCCATCCAGGCAAGTAAGTGACAGTATCAGTGGTGTAGTGTCAGGGGCTGGAGGGTGGGGTTATAACATAGCTGTCAACTTCCCCCTTTTTTTTAAGGGAAATTCCTGTTAGGATATTTCCGTTCCACCTTAAGAGGGAGCAGGCTGTGAGTCACAGAGTCTGCGTATTTCCTGTTACAGGATGTTTATGTTTGCTATTCCTTTCGTTTTCTCTGTCTGTGCTTGAACGCTGAAGGAGACGGTCATGTCTTTCCTTTGTTCTGACCAACGTTGAATAAACTATAAATATGCTCTCCTGCTGTGCATCTTTTGCTGTGTGGATTCTGCTGAAAGAGTGTGCACCAGCCTGGCAATGTGGATTCTAAGGCTTCGTGTCGCTAAATGATACTGCGTGACTGCGTGACTACGGGAGTCAGATGGATGTCCGGCAGCCGGCTTGGGGGCTCAGATGGACATTATCTCCCTGGCAGTATCCGAACAACAAGGTTTCGGGCCCAGATTCACGGCACTTACAGGAGAGTAAGACAACTGCGTCAGACTGCTGAGGTATGTGAAAAGCGAAAGCAGAGGCTTTTCTGTTGGGCCGCAAAGAGCCTTTGATCTCCGGCTGGCTTAATTGGCCTGGGAGCCGAGCCAAGAAGGCTTCGTGATTAATGGGAGCCAAGATAACAAGTTTTTGAAGGCATAAAGACTCACGGCTCAAGTAAAAAGCTGGAATGGAGTTTTTCCACGCTTTTGAAGCTTCTGAAGCTGCTGAGTGCCCAAAGTTAAATCGGCACAATTATCAGACCTGGGCAAAATGGTGTGAGAGTTTGCTGCGTCAGTTTGGAGTGTGGCATACCGTGTCTGAAGCCCCTCCAGTCCCTCTGACAGGGAAATGGGAGGCCCAGAATTCGAGGGCCATGGACATAATAGTCCTATCCGTCTCTCTGGAGGAAATAAAAACGTTAGCTGGCAACGTGACTGCACGTAAGATGTGGAATGCTTTGAAGATAGCCCACACGCCAGTCATCCCAGCCCAGAGTTTGACTGCATCGGAGGTCCTGGTTGTTTCCCAGAATGCGAGTGAATGCAGGGATGCTGAGGGCACCGGTTGCAAGCTGCAGGGGGAGCAGACTGTGATGTCATCCCAGGCAGCATTCCAGTCTCCAGGGGGAGCCAAGGAGTCGGCAGCTGAGAGCTCTGTTTCTCGTGGGAACCAAGGTCATCGCCTTTGCAGAGGCTGGAAGGCCAGAGGTAAACAAAGACAGATGCCTGCAGATGGCCCGAAGCAGAAGGGGGGGTGAAGAGCCCACGCCAGTGGAAAACAAGGCTTTGTTAGCTGGCATTGCTTCACCAAAGGCTAAAGGCAAGTCTCATGGCCAGGAGCAGGGGGGCAAGCTGCAAAAGCCCACGCCGGTGGGAAACAAGGTTTTGCTTGCTGCAAAGACTGCTCCAAAGGCTAAAGCCAGGTTTGTTGTTGACTCAGGCTGCACACGCCATTTGACGAAGGATAAGCACCTGTTTATCTCCTTCACACCTCAAGACGGAGAGATCCACCTGGCTGATGGAAGGACATTGCAAATTGCAGGAAAGGGGACTGTGAAACTTGCAAGTCTGCACACTACCATCAGTAATGTACTTTATGTTCCTGGAGCTGCGGACAATTTGCTTAGCGTCCCACAGCTGATTCTGCGTGGTTTTGAGGTTTCCTTCAAGAGGAGCGTCTGTGTCATCAGAAAAGGCAAAGAGGACATTTTGCATGGAAAGTTTATGGATGGCTTATTCTGTATAACTTATGATGACAATGCTGTTGCTGTGTCTAATGCTGATTCTTGTTGTGTTGCACAAACTAACAAGGTTCTTCATGCAGGATGCATTCACGATGCACATCGAAGATTTTGTCACATGTCTTGGCAGGCGCTGGCCAAGATGCCTGGATTGGCTGAAGGTTTGAACATCAAACCCTGTAAATTTCACATGAAATGTGTATCTTGTGCAGAGAACAAGGTGAAGGTTGCTCCAAAAGGCAAGGAGTCTAGCAGGCAGGCTTCCAAACCCTACCAGCTAGTTCATGCAGACCTGGTTGGTCCTCTTGCGCCCTCTTTGGGAGGAGCAAGGTACTTCATGGTTCTAATTGATTCTTTTTCCAGGTACATTCATGTGTTTATGCTCGAGCAGAAATCGCAAGCGTTTCCTAGGTTCAAAGCATTCTGTGCTTGGCTGGAGAATGCTCACGGTAAACGTATCGGCTGTCTGTTTTCTGATCGGGGCGGGGAATTCACTTCTCAGCAGTTTGAAGCTTTCCTGACTGAGAAGGGAATCCAGCATGACTTGACAACGCCTAGATCGCCATGGATGAATGGGCTTGCGGAGTGAGCAAATCAAACGTTGCTGCAAGGAATGAAAACCTTGTTGCATGATGCCAACCTCCCTGATAAGTTTTGGGGGGAAGCTTTGTCAACGGTAGTTTATACCGTTAATCGCAGACTGTCGTCACCTATTGGTTGTACTCCGTACGAGAAGATGTTTGGTAAGAAACCGAACATCAAGCACTTGAGAATCTTCGGTTCTGACATGTGGGTGCACTCCCCACAAAGCAACAAGCTTGGGAAGCGTGGGGCACATGGTTTGTTCATGGGGTACGAAAAAGGTGCATACAGGGTATGGATGACTGACTCTAAATCCATAAAGTTCACAAGGAGTGTTGAGTACAATCCAAAGTGGGGGGAAAATGTGGGAATTTTCCAGAGTTACCCAGAGGAGGATGAAGGTGATGTGAAGAAAGCAGATCATGCTGAGAAAGCTGAGGAAACTGAGGATGAGGATGATGATGATGATGATGATGATGATCAGAGTTCGGATTCCAGTTCAGTGGGCGGCGCTGCTGCTGGTGTCAGTGACAGTGATGACACAGCAGACTACAAGAGCGCAAAGGCCTCAGTCAGACCATCTGATGCGTCTGACAATGAACTGGAAGAACCACTGTTCACCATTGGTCATTTTTCTCCTAAGAAAGAGGAGATGAGTCCAGAAGACTTGCGTCTGGTTCGCAGGTCTGAAAGGGCGACCAAAGGCAGACCTCCAAAGAGATTTGCTGATGAGTTTGCTAAGACGGCAACTGCTGTTCTTAGTAGCTCAGAGAAGGTGTGGGAACCTTCAAGCTTCAAAGAGGTTCAGGAGTTAACCTCTAAAGATGCTGAGCCTTGGCTTAATGCCATGAAGGCTGAAGTTGATTCCTTGAACAGGAACCAAACTTGGGAACTGGTACCGGTAGTCCCAGGTATGAGACTGGTTGGCAGCAAATGGGTCTTCAAGGCCAAGACAGACCAGAATGGCAAGGTTGTCAGACACAAAGCCAGATTGGTTGCCAGAGGTTTTTCACAGGTACCAGGACAGGATTACCACGAGACTTACTCGCCCACCGTCAAATATGAGAGCATTCGGCTGATGCTCAAGATCGCTGCGGAGGAGAAACTGCATGTTTCCCATCATGACATTAATACAGCTTTTTTGTATGGGATTTTGAACGAGGAGCTGTTTATGCTTCCACCTGACGGGATGCAGATACAGAAGGGAATGGTCTGTAAACTGCGGAAATCCTTA
Organism: Podarcis muralis; assembly: GCF_964188315.1. Classification (NCBI taxonomy): domain Eukaryota; kingdom Metazoa; phylum Chordata; class Lepidosauria; order Squamata; family Lacertidae; genus Podarcis; species Podarcis muralis. The sequence continues at coordinate 69,508,824 of NC_135661.1, read as the reverse complement.
TATGGTCTCAAGCAGAGTGCTAGGTGTTGGAACACAAAACTCACTGAAACATTGCTTTCTCTAGGTTTTCACCAGGGCAAAGCTGATCCATGTGTGTTTGTCAAGGAGGAGGGGCAAAACAAACTGTATTGTTTATGTTTTGTTGATGATCTTCTGATGTTTTGGAAGAATCAGGCTTTTTACCAAAGCACCCTAGCTCAGGTGAAGGAGCACTTTGACATGAAGGATCTTGGTGAGGTATCCAACTATCTTTCTCTGCAGGTGGAGAGGGATCAAGCAGGTAAAAAACACAGAAAATTGCTGATGTATTAACCAGGTTGAATTTGGTTGATGCAAACCCAGCAGACACACCGATGGTGACAGGTTACCAGGTAGATAGTACTGCTGAAGCATTTTCTGACACAACGCTGTACAGATGCATTCTAGGCAAGTTGAATTTCATTGCTAGATGCTCAAGACCTGACATAGCTGTAAGCACTAACCTGCTTAGCAGACATGCTAACAATCCTACTGTTCAGGATTGGAAAGCTCTGAAGCGCATAGCCCGGTATTTGAAAGGGACTATGCACTACAGGCTGAGGTTCACCAGTCAGAAGACTGGAGGTCTTGAAATCTTTGCAGATGCAAGTTTTGGAAGTGACACCACGGATGGTACAAGCACTTCTGGAGTATGCTACGTGTACAACCACTGCCTGTTTGACTGGTTGTGCAAGAAGCAGACAACAGTGAGCCTAAGTTCCTGTGAAGCAGAACTCAATGCTTTGTCATTTTCACTCATGGATTGTGAATGGTTGATGCAACTGTTTAAGGACATCGGGGTTTCTGTGAAATGTCCTATACAAGTGTACCAAGACAATAGATCTTGTTTGGCTTTGCTGAACTCGGAGAGTTGCAAGCAGAGAACCAAGTACTTGCAGATTAAGCTACATCGTGCAAGAGAGTGTGTTCAAAAGGGACTGATTCGGGTGTCCTACATGGCAGGAAATGAAATTCCCGCTGATCTGTTGTCTAAGGTTGTTAACAGAGAACAACTTAAGGTTTACGTACAGAAGTTGCAATTGGGTTGAACCACAGGTACTACAGGTTACACGGAAAGGGGGAGGATGTTAGGATATTTCCGTTCCACCTTAAGAGGGAGCAGGCTGTGAGTCACAGAGTCTGCGTATTTCCTGTTACAGGATGTTTATGTTTGCTATTCCTTTCGTTTTCTCTGTCTGTGCTTGAACGCTGAAGGAGACGGTCATGTCTTTCCTTTGTTCTGACCAACGTTGAATAAACTATAAATATGCTCTCCTGCTGTGCATCTTTTGCTGTGTGGATTCTGCTGAAAGAGTGTGCACCAGCCTGGCAATGTGGATTCTAAGGCTTCGTGTCACTAAATGATACTGCGTGACTGCGTGACTACGGGAGGCAGATGGATGTCCGGCAGCCGGCTTGGGGGCTCAGATGGACGTTATCTCCCTGGCAGTATCCCAACAATTCCCTTATTCCGAATAGGATTCTTCACAAGAAAAGGGAAAAGTTGACAGCTATGGGTTATAATCTTATCAATTTTGTATCATCTTTTCCACATTACATCTTATCTTTTGATCTTTCCCCATTATTACATCTTAGCTTTTATATTCATTTTCTTCATTGTAAGTGTTTACTCAAACCCTGCTAGTGAGTCCAGTTCTTTACACTGTTTCTGTAAATACATCCTAAACGGTTCCCAGTCTTTCCTGAAATCTCTATTGTCCTTGTCTCTTAGTTTTCCAGTTAACTTTGCCATTTCAGCATACAGTGGTACCTCGGATTAAGAACTTAATTTGTTCTGGAGGTCCGTTCTTAACCTGAAACTGTTCTTAAACTGAAGCACCACTTTAGCTAATGGGGCCTCCCGCCACTGCACTGCCACCTGCACGATTTCTGTTCTCATCCTGAAGCAAAGTTCTTAACCCGAGGTACTATTTCTGGGTTAGCGGAGTCTGTAACCTGAAGCGTCTGGCACCTGAGGTACTACTGTACTTCATCAGTGTCCTGGGCATATTCTTTTGAGGGATATCAAGGGAAGCCATACCTGGGCTCAGCCTTCAGGGCTGGGGGGGCAGGCAGCAGTTCCTTAGGGCCACCCCTAGGCTGGCCATGTGAGAGAGGGAGGGCATAGCCACCAGACAGAAGCAGCGAAAAAGCAGAGATCCAGCGGCTGCTTCATCTCCCCTCTCCTGGCATCCGGCATGTGAGCGAGCTGTGGAAGCAGCTTCCTCGTGCAACGAGCCAACACCACCAGCTGGTTGCAGCTCTATTCCTGGGTCAGGACTGAACCTCCACCTCTCCAGCCATCAAGACCCGAGGCTTCCTTCAGCAAGAGAGGCAGAGAAAGTTGTGACATCATACCAGACTGATGCATTTTAGTTCCAACATAGCTCTATATTCCCCCTTGGGGGTCTGGGCTGTGTCGGCATTCACTTTTCATCCTACCTCTTACCAGACCAATCAGTTCGTGCTGGGATAAAGGCATTAAGCAGAGGTTCCCTGTGAGATACATGCCATAGCCATATGCTGAAGTATTAAATTAGTATCTTCCAGGGGCTGGATAATCTAGCATTTTGCTTACTTGGCAGCGCATCCTGCAGATCATCAAGATGTTACAGAAGCAGGAAATTGTCAGAAGAGTTTATTGTAAAACATGTGCAAAACTCTAAGGAATAGAGGAGTTTATTGAAGCCAGCTACCTTGACAGTCCATTGCAGAGAAGGAGAGGTAAGCAAGGATGTAGCAAGGTTGGGGTCATCACACATACACATACACCAGCTATGCCGGGTTTTCAGCAGGGGACATTCCCAACTCAACCTGAAGATGTCAGGGACTGAACTTGGGGCCTTCTGTGTGTAAAGCAGATGATCTGCCACTGAGCTACAGTCCTTCCTCTAAGGAGCTAAGCAAAAACCCAGCAACATAAATAACTTAGCCATTTGAGAGAGAACTAGTGGGTTGTCTAGGCAAAGTGAACCAGGGTGTCGGAGCTGAGCCCTGGCTGATGCCCTTGGTAAAGAGGACACTGCTGACTGAATGATGTGAAAATGTGGTGAGCTGAGCTTAAGACAGGATAATGGAGAAAATGAAATTGACAGAGTCACCCATCCCTGTCGGGCTCATTCTGGTTGGTGCTGCTGCTCTGGAACTTAAAGGAGCATCATAGCTCATGAAAACCATTGAACCGAAATCCTACGTGTCTTGCTAAACAAGGCTCACTGGAAAGATTTCTGCTTCTATCTCTCACCACTCCTGACACTGGGATGGCAAAGTCCCCCCCTTTCCCTCCACTGGGCAGGCTTCTGTAGCTCACCACAAATGCACAGAGCCGCCTGTTCCCATTGCCAGAAGTTCACAGCATAGTGAACTTGCTAAGACCTCTTATCTCAGCACTAGTACCGTATATGCATGTTGTGAATGTTCCTATGTTGTATTTCAACCATCTTCTTCCGATGCATGACTGCCTTGATCAGGGATGGGAGATCTGTATCTCTGCAGATACTATTGGGCACCAAATCCCATTATCTTTGGCCGTGGGCAGTGCTGGCTGGGCTGTTGGGAGCTGGGATCAAACAACACCTGAAGGGTCATCCCCATCCCTTGTCTTGATCAGCAGATCACTGTGTATGCAGTTGCAATCACCCTGTTTGAGAGAGCATATCCTTTTATGAAAAATATTGTGCAGGCAAGCCTGCTTTCTCTGTTGAGTCTGTTATAGCTGGAGAAATGCCATCATTGCATAGAAATGGTGGAGTGATGGGGATGATTCTAAGTGTCTAGACTTGGTTGCCAAGTAGGGAGAATGCTGTTGAACTCAGGTCCTCCCTTTGAGCTCCCCATAGGCATCTGGTGGGTCACTGTAAGAATAGGATACTGGATTATATGGACCTTGGACTTGATCCAACAGGGTTCTTCTTATGCTCCCTTCCAGTCGTGGGATATCCTTTTGGGACATTCAGAGATTTCTGTATGTTTGTTGTCAATTTTCAATCTGTATCTATCTATCTATCCTCATGGATTCACTCATTACATCGAATGACATGCCTCGCGGTAGCTCTTGTTTAAGTCTTTGGGGAATTTACATCACATATTGACAATTTACAAACCGGGAACAGATAAAATGGGAGTCAACATATTACAAATTCATGAACTTTAAATTAAAAATTAATTGCTCTTAAAGTTCAGTAGAAACATTCAATTTTTGGCTGATGCTCTCAAGGGGTCTAAAATACAAGTTCAAATATTTATCAAAAGGCCTGAATTTTCAAATCCAGTACTTGCCAGACTGGATTTTGATAAGTTCTAAAAGGCACAATTTATGTTAGCCCCACTTTAAACCTAATTATTTCCACAAGCTTCCAGGGCTGACTCTGGAGGGGCTATCTATTTTGGTAATAGGATTTAGTCATCCCCTTGATAGAGTAATTTCTTTCTTTTTTAGAAATGTCTCAAAAGAACTAATAGCCAAAGAAGAAGAAGTGCAGCTCAAACACTTTCCAGCCAATGCTATATGAAGATGTATCATTGCAGTTCGAATGACTTCAATTTTCTAATCGTAACTATCCCAAAGTAGAGGGCATGACCTCTCCTTCCACAAAGGAGGATGCGATGCCACAGCAGGAGTGTAAATCATGGGCAGTTGCGTTGTGGTTCAAAGCAACTGGGGTGAGTGCTCAAAGCTAGCCTAGACTGTGACGAGCCTTGGCAGATCCTGTCCCCTGTTCTCAATTATGAGACAGTTGCATTCAGAATGATAAATGCATGCTTTCCCGGCTTCACGCTATGAAGTAAAACCCATCCACTCACTCTCCCCTAGGGGGACATTTCCTAGGTCCTCTTCATGACCCCACTGCTTTGCGGCAGCTTGTTACGGAAAGGAGACAAGTGACTGTTCGGAGAGTGACAGAGCTGGCAAGGGCATGGATGAGCAGAAACTTAGTTCGTGGAAGTTCTAAACAGCCCCATTTGGAGGATGTGTGTGGAAAAGTGAGGAAAAACCACACTGAGTTGGAAACCCATTTGCTAACTATGGGTTGGGTCCAAAGAACCACAGAGAAAATGACCACCGGCCCTATTCAAGCAAATGCATGTGTAATCACTGCACAATAAGATACGCAGCACTACAGTACATAGATTGTGGAGATCAGAAGCCACTGTGGAGGTATATGTCACCTTCCTGCTCTGCCCATCTGCCTGTAGGAAGATACAAAGGCAGCAGCTAGGGAGAGGTATAAATTTAGGTAGAGACATAGCCTCTTCCATTCCATTTACTGATCCAGATCTGATTCCCCGCAATTGTCTAGTTTGTTATTCTCCTCTTCTCCTCATTAAAATAGTAACAATAACTGCCATGTTGCTACTTGAACTGACAAGTCACAGTCTAAGCTAAGAAGAGGGAGTCAAAATATTATGGCAGGAATTGCGAATCAAGGACTGTTGTGTGACTGTTGTTTATACTTGGTTGTCAAAATAGGGGCACCGTTCTCTAAAACCTCAGTGAGAAAAGTAATGGCCTTTAGATATGAGAGGATAGGGTTCCAATTCCTGCTCAATCAATAGTCTTGAGCCTCACCTGATCATCTCCAAATGGAAAGTATGACCTTATTTCCTGGGAAGTTGCAGAATGGGAGCGAACTGACAGCTGCTTTCACAAGCTCCTTACTTTAAGGTTGGAGGAGAATTGCATTTGGTCTGCATTTTTAAGCACACCATCCTAATTTGCACTTCTCAGACTAATGCACAGATCAGAATTTAATTAGGCCTCTGATTTTACACCTTTCTGAATTTTGAAATACAGTTGTTGGCTCAAAAATGTGTTAGAATACATTTGTGGGGGTGATTCATGCACCGCTCATTCGTTGGTAGCCTTGTGATTGGACTGTAATGGGCTCTACATGGGGCTTCCCTTGGGATTGGTCTGGAAGCTGCGGCTGGTGTAGAATGCTGCAGACAGGAGCGCTCCAGTTGGAGAACAGCCTTTACCAAAGGTGTCATGGGCTTTGAAGACACTCAAACTCAGGACGCAAGGGAGAAACGTGCTAAGAGGAAGGCACGCTTGGAAAATCCACACCGTGATCAACTCCTGCCCGGAAACCTATGTCCCAACTGGACATGTGGATCCAGAATTGGCCTCCACAGTCACTTACGTACTCATTGTTAAAACCGTGTTTATGGAAGACAATCTTACTCAGTTACGAGTGATCTCCAGAGAAGAAGAAAGACACCTCTGCTGATAAAACTGCATTGACTGCCAATCAGTTCAAAATTTTGATGTTAACATGCAAAGCCTTGAGACTAGGCTACCTAAAAGGCCCTCTGTCCCTGTATGGACCTGCAAGGTTACTTAGATCATTTGTATAGACCTGTGAGGTCACTTAGGACACTGTCTCAAAAATTGGCATTGTCCACCATTGCTCCTGTACTACAGAATGCCCTTCCCTCTGCCATACATGAAGAAGCAACTATCAGTCTTGTGAAGAGCTTCACTTTTTGCCTAGACTTTCCCTGACCCATAATTTGAACCCTGTTCTTACTTGTATGAATTCCTTAACAGTGTGTGTGTGTGTGTGTGTGTGTGCATCTATACTATTGTTTTAGTGGTTTGTGTTATATTTTTGTTTTACTGATATTTTTACTGTTTATATACCACACTGTTTAGAGATCAGCAACACGTCTAGCAGCGTAGAAAAGCTTTTGAATAAATATATAAACTGTGCTTAGAATTGTATATATTGAAATAAAATGGACGCTTACTTATTTTGGGACAAAATAAGTATATTTGTACAATTTTTTGTGTGTTTAAAAAAGAAGAATGAATTTTAACCCCAAGGCAGGATGTAATAGACTTAGGAATGAACACACGCAGAACTGACAGATGTCACCCCAGTGCTTGGAAGATGTGAAGAAGACACATTCCATGCCAGCGATCATTAGAAAAAGAACTGAAAATAAAACTGTCGATATCATAGTGCCGTTATACAAATCTCTAGTGCAACCACATTTGGAATACTGTGTACAGTTGTGGTCGCCTCAACTCAGAAATGACATTGTGGAGTTGGAAAAGGTTCAGAGAAGGGTCGCCAAAATGATCAAGGGCATGGAGTGACACACAAACATACACACACACCATGAAGAATGGTTGCAGCATTTGGGACTTTCCAATTTAGAGAAAAGGTGTGCAAGAGGTGGCGTGATGGAACTTCATGAAATTTTGCATAGCATGGAGGAAGTGGATAGAGAAAAGTTTTCACCCCCCTCTCATATAATGCTAGAACTTGTAGACATCCAATAAAACTAAATGTTGGACGATTTCAGACAGCTAAAAGGAAGTCCTTCTTCATGCAGCGCAAACTATGGCATTCATTCCAAGAGATAGTGATGGTCACCAACGTGGATGGCCTGAGAAGAGAGTTAGACAAATTTGTGGACAACAAGCCCAGCAATAGCTACTAGCCATGATGGCTGTGCTCTGCCTGTTGCTGGAAGCCACAGGAGAGGAGAGTGCTCTTGCACTTGGGTCTTGCTTCTGGGTTCCCGATAGGCATTTGATTGGCCACTGCAAGAACAGGAAGCTGGACTACATGGGCCATTGGCCTGATGCAGGAAGAACCATAAATAAACTGGTTTCTCAATCTCAAACTAGGGGTTGCATTTTCTCCCCTTCCAGATGTTCCGGCAGCATTACTCCAGATGGTGTTGGGGAAAGAAATGACAGCCGCCAGGAAGAGTTCTGGATGGTGATGACCCATTTATCAGCCCGCCTCCGTTTTTTCTCCCTTGGTGGGAAGGGGGAGTACCATTTTGAGGTCCACCTCAGGTGCCAAAATGTCTTGGGCCAGCCCTGCCTAGCAGCTTAGAGAAGGGCTGTAGCTCAGTGGTGAATCCAAGGCTTCTGTATGATGATTCTTACCTCTTAGCATTTACCAAATAAAACATCAGGTTAATGGTTGTTATAACTGAATCCATCATGTTCCACGTTCCATGTTCTTGATATACAAGTATACGGTATGTAGAGTTATTATTTTGTATTTTGTATGCGAGTTATGTTACTTGTCTTTGTATAAAACTATATCACATTATGTTCGTTTATATAATCCAGTGTATGCCCGGCTGATGAAGCCCAGTTGGGCAAAACAAGGAATTATCCTGGAATCCTTGTCTTCTTTTCTGCATGTGCCATTCTTCTAAGTCTTTCGTCTGAAACCTGCATACAAGGAACGCCAGAATTCTTAAAAGCATCTTCATGTGGAACATTACAAGATTGATATAAGAATAGATTTTGCTAACATAAGAACTAAATAGATTGTATCTCCTGGTCAATTTGTTGAACTCTAATTTCTTATAATATGTTTTGTTTATATGATAAGTCGGTTTACAGAACCACATATTTTGATATATGTTGCATCGTATTTAAAAAAGAATTTATATAGTTACACGCAGCCTGTCACATTGTGTGTGTTGTTTAGTTTTGCATTTACATGACCAAGTGTTTGGTAGTGTTTTGATCTCAGCATTTACCAGCTAGAGTAGCTGCTTCACTTGGCCCAATGGTAGGTCCCGTCCTGCTCTTGCCATCTTACTTCTTTCAAATTAGTACTCATAGCTGCAGTATGGACTGATTTGAACCAGGGCCCTGGAACCACTCCTGGAACGGCTATTTGTCTGAGGGTTATCTGTATCTACTTTGGGGGAGCTGGTTGTCTTTGAGGTCACCCAACATCTGCTTTGCATGCTGAAGGTCGCAGGTTCAATCCTTGGCTTCTCCAAATAGGACTGGGATGGACTCCATCCTCAAACCTTGAAGAGCTGCCATGAGTTAGTGCTGAGCTAGCTTGGTCAATGGGTCTGACTCTGCATAAGGCAGCACCCTACATTCTTGGGTTTGGAGACATAAAGAGCGATCAGAAACAAGGAGCTGGAACACATCTGAGAGATCAAACCCCATGATCACCATAATCTTTTATGGCTTTCAGGCACATGGATCCATTTATTGAGCAGGGGTAGAATACGACAGTCAATCGTTAAGAGCGGTAAGCACTGGAATTAACTGGGATGGAGACGTCTCTCCATTGTGTATGCTAGAAAGAATAGAGCTAGAATGAATGGTTATTCTCAGGTACTTGGACAATGATTAATGTTGGTTTGAAACAGATGCTGCAAATAAAGGATGTTTGCAACCCTTCCTGATTTATAGTGGCAACCAAGGGACAAAGAGGGAAAAGAGCCCTAAACAAAAGGAGTGACAACATGTTATCTGAACATCTGTATGCTGGGGGGGATGGTTGATTCTCTGTCTTATAAATCACAACAGAAGGAACAGGCTTTGCTATATCCAATGTGCTTGCTTGCTGTTTTATTGAACCTTAGAGTGAAATGAGGCATAAATTGGGGGGGGGGTACCAGAGGATCCTGCTCCATGGGAGAGATTTAATTGTCTGTGTCTTGTGGAAAATAAAAACAAACTGGTGGCATTCTTAGCCATGGAATGATCCCACGAGTGTTATTAGGATTTTTCAAACTGGGAATGATGCAAAGCGAGTTTATGAATCTGCGCTAGCTATCAGATCTGCACTACTGCTGACTCCTGGCGAAGCGCTTAAAAGAAATGCAGTTGGCTTCTTCACACAGTATGCTGAGCCTAGGTAGAACCTGGCTACACATGTAGAAGTGCTGTGTGTAATATGTAGGATCAGGCACAAGAGGATGGCATAGCCTGCATTTGGGCACCCCTTTTTGTTCATTTGAAGAATCACTAAGAGCTTACCCACACTCAGTGGAATCGCAAAGGGGGGTGGGGGGACAGTGCGCCCTGGGTGCCATGTCTGGGGGGGGGGTGACAAGAAGGCACCCCATGGGGGCTCTTGGCGGCGCGAGCAGCCATTGTGCTGCCACAGCCGCATGTGGAGGATCCTCTGCTTGCAGCTGCAGCCGTGAACAGAGGATCCTGGCAGCAGTGGCAAACCACTATGTACACGCATATTATGCTCTGTACATAGTGATGCTGCACATGCGCCGTACATAGCAGTTTGCCACCCCAGGTGTCACGACGCCTTTGTTCACCCCTGCCCACACTTCCTGTTGTCCCACTGATTTTCCCCAGGAAAAACCGTTCTTTAACACTCAGTTGGAGCAAATGGCAATCAAGCTTTTTGTGGATTGCTGTTTGTTCCAATCTGGAGCTAAAGAGTGGGTTTTCCCTGGGAAAGGAGCAGGGCAAGGGGGAAATCACTTGGACCTGTGCTTTCAAGACACGGGACAAGTGAAAAGCCCTAATTAAACATTTACATTAACAGCTTTTTGGCCCCTGATCACTGTTAGCCCATCAGAATGTTCAACTTCTCTCTGTCAATTGAAGTCTAGTTCTACACAAAGAGGTTCTGGGCTACAGATTGCAGGTGGACACTCCCATGAAGGGTCCTCAAAAAGAAAGAAAGAGAAACCTTGCATCTAGAAAAATAGCATGTCGAGAAGAATGGCTGGCCTTTTCAATGGCATGCTTGGTTTCTGAGTGGATTGCATGGGTTTGTACAAAGGAGCAGAGATCAAAGGAGACTGAGTAATAATAATAATGATGATGATGCTGATGCTGATGATGTTATTTATATCCTGCCCTCCCCAGCCAAAGCCGGGCTCAGAGTGGCTAACAACAGTAAAAATGGCACAATTTACATAAAATCACAGTCAATTAATTGAAATACATTCTAAAATCAATTCAGAATCAAATTCTGATGGGGAATATCAGTTTTTCTTAGGGGAAAAAACCCCAAACAAAACCAAAACCCATGCATGTAGAAAGGTAGCATGTTAGGGAGAAGGTAATGTTTTTGCATGAAGGGAACATTCAATCATGAAAACTTTCCTCTGCCATCTGAAATGGTATAGTCAGGACACAGCTCTACCACCTTGGTGAGAATAAGGCATATTTGATAGCTTTTCTTTAAGGTAAAGCCTGATCTACTGCATCCCTTTTTTTGCTGAGATGTTATTCTGTGACAGCCCAAGACTCTAATTGCCCTGTCATTTTCTAATGTAAATCCATAATAAAAGCCTTTATAACCTTATAAAAAAGGACTCCCCTTTCATGTAACCTGTGTTCTAACCTTCCATCAAGTTGACTTTTATTGCTGACCAATATTTCTCCCTGACTTGCCTCTGATCTCTCTTCCCCCACGTTGCTGGGGGGGGGGGGGGAGTCAATAGCAAATTTCATCAGTACATCAGTCTCCAGTGCAGTCATATTCTCAAATGGATTTTGCATCATAAAAAAAACCTTAATTGGCTCTTTTCTCCCTAATCAATGCTACTGCTGCCCCCCAGCCCCACCCCTAAAACATCAAACTGCATGCATGATTTATTGCTTGAAGAAAGGTCATTGGAACAGTACCATGGGAACAGACTTACCTTCTCCAATGACCTCTATGAAGCCAGATCTTATGTTCCTTTTGGTCGCAATGACATTTTAAACACATGAGTGATGTCTCCTGCAATCAGTATAATGGAATTGGGTGGGTCTGCATGTGAGCCCTCTGGTCAGTAGTTGGGGCCTGCAGCTTGGGCATTCTTTTGGACTTCGCTCTGCTGTATGACGCTCAGGTGAACATATGAAAATGCCTTCTGTTGAATCATACCACTAACAGGAAAGATCTACAACTTCACATAACATCCAAATGCCTGGTGAGCTCACAAATAATTCACACATTCCTAGTCATCACTTCTTGATTAGGTGGGAACTGCTTGCTCTTCTTCACCCGGGAAAGATACCCTGCCTGGATAGCTCAGGTGGCTAGAGCATGGTGCTGATAAGGCCAAGATTGCAGGTTTGATCCCTATACAGGACAACTGCAAATTCCTGCATTGCAGAGGGTTTGGACTAGATCAGGGGTGGCCAACTTCCAAGAGAAGTTCTACTCACAGAATTAAAAACTGGCAGTCATCTAACCCTGTTTTTTTAGGGGTTCAGGTCAAATTTGTTGAGCTTTGTTTAGGGAGGGAGAAAGCCCTGTTTTTAGGAGATTCAGGAGCCATAAGTTGTTTAGCTTTTTGTGGGAGGGGGTGCAACGTTTTTGCATTATTTTGGGGTCAAAGAGAAACAGCAACTCACTGAAGGATCGCTGGGGGGAAATAGCCTTCCATCTTCTGTTCTCCAACAATGGAGGGTGAGGCGGGGCAAGGGGACGGGGCCAGAAGGGGGCCAAAACCTCACGGGGATCAACCAGTAGATCGGGACCGACCTGTTGGACATCCCTGGACTAGGTGATCCGAAGGGTCCCTTCCAACTCCACAAATCTATGATTCTATGATTTTGTGCCCTCCTGTGTTTTTGAGAGCTCCTCAGCCAAATCAGGGGCAGAGCCATCCCCCGTAGCTGGAATAATGTCAGAAAGAGGGGTGTCATGGACACATCAGATCTGGCTCTGAGATGTTCTAAGTAGAATTCCCCTAGCCAAGGGGCCAGGAGAGGCTGGCAAACTGGGAAGAACTGTCATATCTGAGTTGAAAGTGGCAGGTGCTGCCACCGAGGGAGGGAGAACCAAAACCTGAACAGAAGCAGAGCTAACTACAATGTTGTTGTTGTCGTTGTTGTTGTTGTTGTTGTTGTTGTTGTTGTTGTTGTTGTTGTTGTTGTTGTTGTTGTTGTTGTTGTTGTTGTTGTTTTGCCTTCATGGGCTTTAATTTTGCTGCTGCAATTGCCTCCTGGCAAGAGAATGTGGATTTCTTCTACGCCTTTCCATCTAACTGCAGGCAAAGAAGTCGTGTGAACAATAGCCGATTGTTAGACGATTGCTAGTGGGGATGGGTGTGTGTGAGAAACTGCCTAACCCCCCACTGAGAGCTAAAGACTAACGGTTTAAAAAGCTTGAGCAAAAGCCTAGAAGGGGAGGGATTCTGAGGCTACTGTGACTGGACTCAGCAAAGCAAAGGACAATACGGAGTCTAAAGAGGTTGTAGATAAAGAAACAAACAACAAAATAGGCCTCCAAAAATGAATGGGGAAACCAAAGAGTGGGGGATGGAGCACTGAAGAGAAAAAAATAATAATGACGAGGTTAAACACAGAGAGCAGGAGCAGGTAATCTATGAAGACTCTGCTGGGACTCCACTTACTCTGCTGATACATCACACTGGTTGAGTGGTGGTGAACTGCCAAGAGACTTCTACAAGTCACCAACAGGAACCCTGTACTTCAGGGTTATAATTTCTTTGTTAAGAATCCAGGGTGGTTAACAAAAACACCAACCAAACCAAACTATTAAACCATTCCATTTTAAAAATCACATGTCAGTGTTCCCCCTCAGTGCAATTGTGCTGTTTGCTTACAGGGACATTGCTTCCAGCTCCATGAATATTTTGATTGCCTCCCCCCCCCCCCAAGTGTAACCTCTAGATTCAGAAGCAGTATGCCACTGAGATGCCACTGTCTTCCTGTGCCCCTGGGGACCATGTGGGTACCCTTCACGGGGAATTTTGCAGGTGCTTGGGCACCCAGGGCCCCAGGGTGCTGGCACCTATGGGTGTGATGCACTAGATCAAGGGTAGCCAACACTGTGTTCTCCAAATGCTGCTGGACTTCAAATCCCATCAGCCCCAACCAGCATTGCCAACCGATGCTCTGGGATAAGAATGTACAGATCTGTCACTTTGGGTTTCACATTACTTCATTCTTAAGTTCAGTTCTTCACATTTCAATATCAGTTTTTTTTTAAAAAAAGGGTTTTATGAAAATTCATCAGCATCGTTGTGCAAATTTATCCTACTATTTACATTTTTTTTGTATGCCATTTTGCCTAAGGTACTTACATTTGCAAAGCAATTGATCCCAAGAGACTGCATTTTTTTGCACACTATTTCCACCAATATATGCATTTTATGCACATTATACCCTAGTATGTGCATATCACTTTTCCGCATTGCAAAATTTGGAAAATTGCAAATTTCAAGGAATGGTTGTCTTTCAGTTCACATATTGTTTTGAAGGTTCAAATTAGGTACGTTTGCCTTTAAATGAGAACTGGATCAATGTTCTCCTAGTCAGTGAGGATGGGAGATGTAATCCAGCAACGTTTAGAGGACACCGTGTTGACCAAGTCTGGTTTGACCCAACAGGACTCTTCCGCTGCTCTCACCACTCAGATTGAAGAGCACGCTCAGCCTCTCATTTTGTGTACCCAAGGAGAGTGAATGCGTTGTAAGGAATAACTACCCTGTGCTAAATGATATTGAGTATGTCCTCTCATTGAAAGCTGCTTAGCACCTGGGATCTGGATGTTTGCACTTCCCTGATCTTTATTTAGTGGCGGAGGTGGGGGGGGGGAGCATGTCCTCATGAATAATGCATTTCAAGGTGATAAGTGGGAATGTAAATTCAGAGCCACGGAATTATCTATCATGACACATCTTCCTGTTTAGCTACATTAATGTACACCCTTATCTCGTAAATGACTTTATATCTTCCTTACATCAGCACTTTCCCTTTTGAAGTGTTGAAAAGGCTGTGTTATGTGGATGATGAGAAATTCAAGGAAGTGATTGACTGATGCAGCTTCCCAACACTGACTTTTATATATATATTTTTGCTGAGCTCTCCTTTTGACTGTCTGTCTCCCCCCCCCCCCCCGGTGTGTTTAATAAATGACTGTTTACTGAAATCAAAGGCGTCGGAGCTTCTATTCTCAGTGATGAATGCGAGGTAAAGAGCTTTTCATATCCGGTGAAAACGTCAGGGACTCACCAGGATGCTAAATTGCCCTCCTGCAGCTGGCTCGTGTATGGATGGATGTTTTGAGGTTCAAAAGAATGCTGAGGTTACCACGGAGAAATGCAACATTTCCAAACAGAAAACCCACCGAGTTTAGATAATTGTAGGTACAATCCAGATCTATTTGTAGGAGTGTGATACTTTTAATGTAGTAAATATAAGATAGCTGCTTCAATATAATATGCGATCTGAAAAATGTACCTCCATATACTTTTGACATGGACAAGGGTGGGTGCCTGTGAACTGAGTAGAGTTATCTTTCCACCCTGCTGGCCTCCAGAATGATGCCAATGCCACTCCATTGGCAATGAGCACCTCTTCCATGTACTGAAGATATGGATGGATGGAAGCAGGGCCAGCCTGCCCATTAGGCAAGGTGAGGTGACAGTCTTGAGTGGCAGAAGCCCATGAGACAGTGTTCCTTTTGGCACCCCGACCACCCCTTTGGTTCCACTGCCAGCAGTGAAGCAGGTCCAGTTTATGGAGAGATCTCACTGAAATTGCACAAGCTGTTGTGGAGCTCTTGTGAGAGCTCATGGGGCTCTGCATGATATCTTGCAGCCCTTTCTCCAATGGCTGGGGTGGGGTGCTGTCCCACCCCTACCCCAGCCTCCAGAGAAGAGAGGAGAAGCTTCTGGGTTCTGGCAAGATCTCACAAGAACATGAAAGCTGCTGCTGCTTCTCCCATGGCATGGAGGGTGGAGCCCCACCACCAAAATCCACACCAAAATCTGAAGCTGCACAAGACCGGTAAGCAAGGCTTCAGTGGGGCAGCCCCAACAGCAGGCACCTTGCCATTTGGCTTCAGGTGCCAAAGTGGAATGGGACGCTGTGGGGTCGAAGAGCAAGAAGAAGTTGGCTCTGGGACCAGATAGGGTGGGGTTGAACTCATCCCAAATCAACTGCATATGATGCCACCAAGCCCAAGCTGGGCCAGAACATGGTGCCAGCTTTAGGCTGGTACAGCATCTTAGCTGCTCACCTTCCAGTCAAGTTGCTGTGTGCAGCAAGACTGCAGGTGTGGCGTGGCGTCATCTCTCTATAAAGCCTCACGGGACAGGCAGAGGGGTTTGGGATTGATGGGAGTGCATCCTCTGCTAAACCAGCCCCAGGGACTTGAACTTCATAGATTCTGATATGAAATGAGGATCAGAACTTATTAATCTAATAGCTTTTGCACTTCCTGACTGTTCCAGCACAGTCCCCTGCTCAAAAATATATCAAAACACTTTTGAAAGTGTGTGAGGGGGAAAAACAACACATTTAGAAATGCTTATTTGAAGATGAAATCTCTTCTAATAAATGCCTGTTTCAATGCATATTTAAAATACATTTAGAAACACATTTCTAGTACCAGTACACAAAAGACATGCTTACTTTTTGTGTCCTGAATCTTCCAACATTCAACTTATGAAGACCTTATGAAGAATTAGAACCATAGATACACAGTATTGCAGAGTTCGAAGGGATCTCGAGGGTCCCCAGTCCTTTGCCTTGCAGGAATCTCATCCAGGACAGGTTGCTATCCAACCTCTGCTTAGAAGTCTCCAATGAAGGAGAATGCACCACCTTCTGAGGAAGCCCATTCCACTTGCAAACAGCTCTTACTGCCTGAAGATTCTTCCTAATGTTTAGTAGGCATCTCCTTTCTTGTCATTTGAATCCATTGGTTGGGGTCCTACCCTATGAAGTAGCAGAAAACAAGCTTGCTCCATCATCCATGGGACAGCCCTTCAGATATTTGAAGATGTCTACCATATCACCTATCAGTCTTCACTTCTCCAGGCTAAACATTACCCTTAACACTTGGCTTCCAGGCCCTTTATTATATTGGTCACCTTCCTCTGCACATGTCCCAGCTTGTCAGTTTCTTTAAATTGTGACTCCCTAAACTGGGCAGTGTTCTCAAAGCTACAAACATGAGCTTGACCAAACTGCGGGAGGCAGTGGAAGACAGGAGTGCCTGGCGTGCTCTGGTCCATGGGGTCATGAAGAGTCGGACACGACTAAACAACTAAACAACAACAAAACTGGATACAGTATTCCAGGTGGGGTCTGACCACAAGACCCTTCAGACATCCCTATGGTGATGGATGTGGGGAAGGAGAGACCAACAGGGGAGCTGGATGGTGGCAGTTCCTTAAGCTTCTTGCTTCTCCAAGTCCCCTCAGGTTCCAGCAATATATTCCAGATTACTTTATTTTTGCCTTCATTTTCTTGTTTATGTTTCTTGATTGGTAGGCATTCTCACAAAGTGTCACTATCTTATTTAATCCTTTACCAAATTTTCAACTGAAGCAATGTTTCAGCATTAGCTCTCTGTTGGAGTTAGGAAGAGCAAGCAGCAAGTTCAGCTGTCCTGATCAGCTAGCCAATATTTATTTATTTAAAATATTGATGTAGCCATCAATCCTTCTTCATAACCATTTGGAGCAAGGTATACTGTCAAATTCAATTCAAAGCACACCAGGAATACACTAAATTGAGAGTGCAGGTAAAACAGCAAATACGACCAGCTTTATTAAGTTGAAGACTAGATACTTAGCTACTTCTCGATGAACCATAGCTGACAGTTATAACCCACAATTGTCCAAGGAAACCTCCACATTTTAAGTTGGTGCTTGGAAGAGGCTATACCTCAGTGGTAGAGCATATGTTTTGCAAACCAACAAGCTCAGGTTCAATCGCTTATTCCTTCAAGTAAGAATTTATTTAGAGCAAAGCAATAACGATTTCATAGTTTGGTGGTTCAAAAATCAGTAACAGAACTAATTTGCCTCACTTCTCTGAGTGCAACATTAATAATAATAATAATAATAATAACAATAATAATAATAATAATAATATTTTTTCTCCTTCCCCCATGGCTTGCACATTTTCAAACTGTTGATATAGGAACAAGACTTAGCAAGTAATTATAGGCAGATATATAGCAATACAATTCAGACCTGCAGTATAATAGCCTCATAAATTTGCCCAAGGTTTAGATATACACGGACCCATTTCTCAAACTGCAAATGATTTTTTCTTTTTTTTAAGAGCTATAACTTCACAAGAGTTCATGAATTTCTGGGATTCATAGCTCTTTACTAGCCTGAGAAAAGAGCAAGAAAGATATATCAGTTTCGCATTGGGGAACGTAAAAGGAGAGGTGCAGCATAAATCTGTTGTGTCAGGATTTTCGAAAGCTACTGGTACAAAAGCTGGAGTCTAAAGACCCGACACTCCCTATATGTATCATTTCTTAAAAGACAAATCTGTGCTGCTTTCTGCACTGTGCCTTTGAGGATGTGGTGAGAAACATCTATTGATCAGAGGCCTCTGTTGCTAATTTGGCTGCTTGTCTTACCTCCAAATTCAACCTAGAAGTTCTGCAGTTGAACTTCAACGATGGATGAAGTTCCCATTGTGATGCTGGCTGAGCTGTTGTCAGGAGTGTGTGCAGGAGCCAGGCCCTGTGACCAGTAGGGCTTTGCAGGACTGGGGCCTTCCTAAGTTTGTTCTGGAGAGGCAAGGCGTGGCAGCACAGGTGAGGCCGCTTGGTAACTCACTGCACCTGGTGGCAAGAGCCGGGAAGGGATATACGGGAAGAGTAAAATAGGATCCAAACCTATCCTCGTCAGTGATACTAGGGTTGCATCATCTGCATACAGTAAAAGTGGGACCGGGATTTGGTTGATTTTGGGGGCATGCGATTCTATTTTTTGGATGTGCTCTGGAAGATCTGATTAAATTAAAGAGAAAAGGAGCAAGAATACACCCTTATTTTATACCTTTTGTGTTAGGAATATCAGAGGAGAGGTGACCTTTGATATTGAGTTTGATTTGGGAGATGTTAAAAGAATATAAATTTTGTATTAAGATCAACAAGAGCAATATATTTATCACAATATCTGAAATAGAGTAAGGGATACTGAAAAGCAAAACAGCGAGTCAGCTGTAAATAAAATCTGCTCCCCCAAGTTCTGTGGTTTAAATACAACTGGTAACAGGATCACTTATATCTCAAAGTTTATAATTCCAGCCCAATCTAGGGCATTTATGTTAGCCCGGCTGAACGTTTCCCCCTCAGCTTTTGTTAAGGGCAGATATTTAAACATCCCTAGAAATGATAGACATTGCGGATGTTATTTGAATGTGCTGGACACTGTAGAACACATTATTTTCTACTGTACACTGTACAACCAGCTATGTAAATGTGTGTTATCCCCCTTTTGGGGTAGTTTAACATCATGGCACAATGAAAATATCAGATTCTACCTGTCTGATATTAACCTGGAGGTAACTGCAAGGGTGGCTGAGTGTCTTTCAGTAGTATCTCTTAGAGTTGTGAATGGTACGGTTCAGCAGGAAGACACTCCAATGAAAATTTCTGTTACTATATATCTTATATGGCTGTTTCTTTGTGTATATTTTTAAAAGATTGTATATGGATGTTTTAAGATGGTCTCTATCTGTAATAAGTAATAAAGGTAGAAAGAAAAGAAAGAAGGAAATCCTTTAAATCCTGTTAATTGGATTGTTTTCCTGCTTTTCCTCTTTGCCTCCCTGCTGAAAGGGTATGATAGAAATGTGAAGGAGAAGGAGAAGGAGGAGGAGGAGGAGGAGGAGGAGGAGGAGGAGGAGGAGGAGGAGAAGAAGAAGAAGAAGAAGAAGAAGAAGAAGAAGAAGAAGAAGAAGAAGAAGAAGAAGAAGAAGAAGAAGAAGAAAAACATGGTTTGGTTGGACAAACTCATCACAAAAATTGTAGAACTGCAATTTTTGAAGAAATGCTGCATTTTGGTTTGCGTAGATAACATTTTAAGAGGGGTTTCCTAATGTATCAGATCCTCTTTAGGAACAAAACCATGTATCTTGGAACTCCATCATCTAGGGAGCAATTCAGGTGAGGAGTGTTTCAGTAGCATCCCCAATGAGAGTATTAGAGAAAGGAAAACGGAAGCAATAAATAGTGAGTGACGGGCTCAGTGATATAAATCTAGCAGGGGACGGAGTGAAGGCAGACAAGGAAGAGCAGAGATGGAGGAAAGAAAACAGCATGAGGGAAAATGTATTGTTATCTCTTTCCAGTGAGGAGCTAACCCTTCCTCTATTCCTCACCTCCCAGCTTCTTTGATGGATAGTAGCAGCTGGCAAAGGGACGCGGGTGGCGCTGTGGGTAAAAGCCTCAGCGCCTAGGGCTTGCCGATCGAAAGGTCGGCGGTTCGAATCGCCGCGGCGGGGTGCGCTCCCGTTGCTCGGTCCCAGCGCCTGCCAACCTAGCAGTTCGAAAGCACCCCTGGGTGCAAGTAGATAAATAGGGACCGCTTTCTAGCGGGAAGGTAAACGGCGTTTCCGTGTGCGGCTCTGGCTTGCCAGAGCAGCGATGTCACGCTGGCCACATGACCCGGAAGTGTCTCCGGACAGTGCTGGCCCCTGGCCTCTTGAGTGAGATGGGCGCACAACCCTAGAGTCTGTCAAGACTGGCCCGTACGGGCAGGGGTACCTTTACCTTTTACTTTAGCAGCTGGCACTGGATTAAGACCTTTAGAGGCCCTAAGCACTGAAGAGATTATGGTGTGTGTGTCTCCCATATCTGATTCAAAATAAAAAACAATACTAAACTGTAAAATAGAATGTTACTTTTTTGAAAGGACACAAAACTTGCAAGTATGAGGAAATGTACATGCATTTATGCCATGTGCAACACATGAAATGAAACAATTACTTCTGCCACCAACCCTTTTATCCTGCTTGCAAATAGCACTCCTCTCTTTCTAACCCACTTGCAATGAATAAACCACACATTGGTAATTAAGTTTTAAAATGCTTTACTTAGAAAATGTCCCAAAGGTTAGATTTATGCCTTATCCTAGCAGCAGCCAGGAGAGCACAGACACTTGGACAGACGATGTAAGAAAGAGAGCTTCAAACACACAGTCTAGGCTTGGTCGGTTACATGGCATGGGGAAAGAGGGAAGAGCAGGAAGGGAAAGCTTCACTTCCTCCATCATCGGAGAAGAGGGGGCATGACCTAGCTGAAACTAGGAATCCAGCTCTATGGTCTTAACTGCTTCATGCACTACCTAGCGCTAGTTATGTTTGATTGCAATCTCCCACAGAAACAATATGAGCCAGTGAGCCAGTGTGGTGTAGTGGTTAAGAGCGGTAGTCACATAATCTGGGGAAGCGGGTTCGCGTCTCCGCTCCTCCACATGCAGCTGCTGGGTGGCCTTGGGCCAGTCACACTTCTTTGAAGTCTCTCAGCCCCACTCACCTCACAGAGTGTTTGTTGTGGGGGAGGAAGGGAAAGGAGATTGTTAGCCGCTTTGAGACTCCTGAAGGGGAGTGAAAGGCGGGATATCAAATCCAAACTCTTCTTCTTCAATATTTCATTTAAAGGCAACGTCATATACGAATCAAACATTATAGTAACAACAGTTACATCAGCCAAGCAAGGGGTACTGCCTTAAACCAGATGCTTGGGGGAATAATGTTCTTAATTTGTGGTGGAAACTTTCATTAGCATTTGTACTGAAGGTGAAGGTATTCTCAAAGTGTGTACTGCTAAACATTCACAGGACAGTATTCACCCCCCCCCAGTTCTGTACTCTCACTCCAACCATATATCTGGATGCTGAGCATCATTTTTCTTCTTGTTTCTTTTCTTTTGCAGAGGGTGGTGGTGGAAGGCATAATCTGTCTCAGCAATTGGGATCTGCACTCAGGCAGATGAGAACTTTTCATATCGTTATCCCCACTAAGCAGAAGGAGTGAGTAAATCTCTATTAGACACCCAACATTGCTACTTTCAGAGATCATACATCTTCAGTACTGGGTTGCCTGGGCAGAAATGAGCTGTAACATCCCCTATAAAACTCATTGCAAGTTGACATATAAAAATAACCCAGTGTGCTCTCAGCCTTCTCGGCCTCAGTGATACAGAGGGTGCTAACAAGCGATGCTTGAAGAATTTGGTGGAATGGATTTGACAAAATGGACTCACATGATCCCAGTGGCATAGCGTGGGGGGTGCAGGGGGGGCCGGCCGCACCGGGTGCAACATCTGGGGTTAGGGCAAATCCATGGGTTAGGGGGCGCAAATCCACGGGTTAGGGGGCGCAAATTACTTGCCTTGCCCCGGGTGCTGACAACCCACGCTACGCCACTGCATGATCCTGATTAATATGAGGATTCAGATCTGATCAACCTCGGAGTCTGCACTCAAAAATCCACAAGGTACTTTTACAATATTTTCTTTTAATTTATTTATGGCATTTATATCCCACCTTTCCTTCAAGAAGTTCAAGGTGACATACATGGCCCTCTCCCATCCCCATTTAATCCTCACATCAACCCTGTGATGTAGGTTAGCCTGAGAGAGAGAGACACAGAATCATGGGCCCAAGGTCACACAATGAGCTTCACAGTTGAGAAGGGAGGCCTGGCCTTCCAGATTCTAGTCGAACACCTTGACCACTACACCACATAGGCACTCTTGTTTAATCAGGTACTGGCAGCTGCCCTGGCACCCTCCTCAGAAAATTCAAGCAGAGGCTTTTAATTCTATCTTTCATAGATTCATAGAATTGTAGAGTTGGAAGGGACCCTGAGGGTCATCTAGTCCAACCCCCCAAAATGCAGGAATATGCAGCTGTCCCTTAAGGGGAACGAACCTGCGACATTGCCATGATCAGTACCACGCTCAAACCAACTGCAATCCTGCACAGGGAAGAGATTACTTCCCTATGTCCCTTTATTCTTACAGTATGGCACTGGGTATTTTCCTTTTTTATATATATTTTGGGGGCCATCCTTCAACCCTTTTTCTGGCTCATCCCAGAGCTTCTTGAGAGTCAGACATTCCCCCTGCCAAGAATTAAAGGGAGATTAAAGGTCTTAAAAGAGTCAATTTGCATTTCAAAAGCCAATCGGAGGCTGACATATTGGATCAAAGTCGAGATGGGCTTCTTCCTTATTGATCGTGCACCTTACACTTTCGAATCCCCCTCCCCTCCATCTCCAAACAAAGCAAGGGATCAAAAAACTAAGAGTCAACTGTGGCACTGTGAGAAAAGTTCATCGCGGTAAAGGAACACATTGCTGTAATCTTGTATGCTTAAAGATGTTCCCCTTAAAAAGAAATTCTGTTTTATAGTATAAAATCAATCCCTCACTTTGCGGACTTGCTTCTGACCTCAAGATGCCTTTCCATTCTTTGTGTGTCAGGATTCCAGCCCTTTGTACATTTTGTGTGTTTGTCCCAATTTTTTTTGCCAGTGATCAGTGTCTGAATCCCCTCCCTCCCAGTAAAACAGTAAAACAGTAGTAGACCATCTATCTGTTCCATGTTCAGTCCCTGGCATCTCTGGTAGGCCTGGGGAGGACCCCTTTCTGGAACCCTGGAATGCCACTGCCAGTCAGTGATAGGCTAATGGGTTCATGAATTGTGTTTATGTCAAACATATAACAATATTTTAAATCACCTTTAACTTAAAAGGCGCCTTCAGTGATGGTGGGGCCTATGACCAAGACAGAACCTCTGCTCATATATAAGCCTCAGTCAAAAGCAAAAGAAATATATGTGTGTCCTCCTCAGAACTTGCCACACTTTAGACAAAAAACATATGAACTAAACCAAACCAGGGCTCATGAAGTTCTGTTTCATTATTTGGGTTATATAGATAAAATTCATTTTAAAAATACAGTGGTACCTCGCAAGACGAATGCCTCGCAAGACGGAAAACTCGCAAGACGAAAGGGTTTTTGGTTTTTTGAGTTGCTTCGCAAGACGATTTTCCCTATGGGCTTGCTTCGCAAGACGGAAACGTCTTGCAAGTTTGTTTCCTTTTTCTTAAAACCGTTAATACAGTTGTGACTTGACTTCGAGGAGCAACTCATAGCACGCGGTGTGGTAGCCTTTTTTGAGGTTTTTGAAGACTTTGGTGATTTTTGAAGCTTTTCCAAAACTTTTCCGACACCGTGCTTCGCAAGACGAAAAAATCACAAGACGAAAAAACTCGCGGAACGAATTAATTTCGTCTTGCGAGGCACCACTGTACTATAAGGGAGGAGAGGAGAGATTGCCATGCTTCCAAAGCTTGTCTGTCCTTTGGTTTTCTCCTCCTTACCTTGCCTGGACCACTCACCTGGGTTGCCTAGCTACCCACTTCTCCATCTTCCAGATCACTCCTAGGCCTGCATCTCCATCGTCTCCATCTCTCCCCTCCCCTCCTCTCCTTCCCTGCCCCATGTGCCTGACAGACCACCAGCTCATCACAGCACTGCCTGTCTGTGGCTGACTGAAATGCACTCTGATGCCTTGCTTGTGAATATATACCCACCTATGTTCAAAGGCCCTTGCAGGAAGATGGGTTTTGTCTGGGCCACTTCCCATTTTCTGAACCCATAGATGGGTGGAGTTTGGTTTGTACATCTTTTTTTTTTAAAAGGAACACCTGGGAAATTAGGCAGCAGTCATTGCACTGCTAAGTTATGCTTCTTGCGCTTTCCATTGGCTTAATCCTTAAAACACAGACACCTGCCCATGGGAAGGCATTGATGCGATGCAAACAGCCCAATCCCTGAGACTGACAGAATGATTGCATCTCGGAGCTGTTCCCCTTTGATGCTGAAAGAGATCTGTTGCTTACAATGGCAGTGCTACGTTCCCACTAGGAATTGTACCTCCGCCAGTTAATTACAGATGCAAATTATAGGAATTAGCTATCTGGTTGCATCTGTAAATGGCGCAGTGAGGTAGCTAAATCCTGTCATTTGTGGCTTCGAGTTAATTGTAGTTGCAAAAATGTAGACACAGTTAATTGCAGGTGTAAATGTACTTGAAAAGATGCAGCCTATGCACTGAGCCCATTTAAGGATTCAGGGCGCGTAATGCTTTGAGAATTAGATACAGTTTCAATTCCATTGTCCGTATGCAAATACAGGCCTGCTTTCAGAGAACCGAGCACATATCCAGTGAATTCGTAGGCGGACAGCACTGGAAAAGTTCAAGTTTCCCTGGACAGTTCATTGTCACCTGTCCCTCATGGGCCTTTGAAGTTAACTTGCTGTGCAATTCTCTCACTGCTTCAGAAAAAAGTAGTCAATGGAGCATGGAAAAGAGTATCAATCATAATTTCTGCTCTCTCTATAATGTCATCTCCTGACTGAAGGGTCAGTTTCCCTGTTGTTAGTCGCAGTCCTTCTATTACTTCTGTAAGATGAAAGTGCAGTGATAAGAAAAGGAGGGCGAAATCATTTACAGTGGTACCACAGGTTAAGAACTTAATTCCTTCTGGAGGTCCATTCTTAACCTGAAACTGTTCTTATTCAGAGGTACCACTTTAGCTAATGGGGCCTCTCGCTGCTGCCGTGCCGCCGCCGCACGATTTCTGTTCTCATCCTGAAGCAAAGTTCTTAACCCGAGGTACTGTTTCTGGGTTAGCGGAGTCTGTAACCTGAAGCATCTGTAACCTGAAGTGTCTGTAACCCGAGGTACCACTGTATAAGAAAACAATAGAAAGGCACATTGTTCAGGAAAAGTAGAGGTTAGCTTTCACAACAATTCTGTGCATCTTTTCCCCAGTGAGAATGGGTATGGTTGGACAGTGTTATAGAAGCTACCAACATGAATCTGATGAAACTGAGGGAGGCAGTGGAAGACAGGAGTGCCTGGCGTGCTCTGGTCCATGGGGTCGGACACGACTAAACAACATCAATGTGATCATATGCCAAAAAAACAAACATGTTTTGGGTGTATGGATCAGCATATTTACATGTCAGTTTCACAAGTGAGCTCCCGTTGCTTGGTCCCTGTTCCTGCCAACCTAGCAATTCGAAAGCACGTCAAAGTGCAAGTAGATAAATAGGTACCGCTCCAGCATGAAGGTAAACGGTGTTTCCGTGCGCTGCTCTGGTTCACCAGAAGTGGCTTAGTCATGCTGGCCACATGACCCGGAAGCTGTACGCCGGCTCCCTCAGCCAATAAAGCGAAATGAGCGCCACAACCCCAGAGTCGGTCATGACTGGACCTAATGGTCAGGGGTCCCTTTACCTTTACCTTCACAAGAGTGCAATCCAACCCATTGTCTGAAGATTTTGATTAACGAATGCATGAACGTGTGCATTTTAATTGCACATATTTTGTAGGGGTTTTGCATGGGATTCAGCTGGATGCTGAACCAAATCAGACTGATTCAGGGGGAGCTCAGGCTTTGACTCAGTTGGGTGGTGACAGCCCTACATCGTCTTGGGTTGGGTCAGGTCATCTGAGAGATGTGGGACTGTCAGGTGGTGTGGGGATTGGGTGGAAAGGCTGTAAGCACCAGCAGCATTGAATTGTCTGTTCCCCTGCAGGGAGCAGGCTGGGAGCCATGGCAGCACAGGGGGTTGCCATAACAATGAGGCCTTGGGGATAGGTCATGATGGGAGGAATTTGAGGAACTGTGATGCAATCCTGGGTGTTCCTTTGCTTGAACTGAAGATGGTGGTGCAAAGGATCGCCCTCTGTAGGTGGGGCTAAAGCTGCACCTGCAAAAGATTGACTTTTGGGCCGCTTGACAAAATGGCCCATGGGAGTGGTGATCATTGTGGTAAGGATCCATCCCATTGGCTGGATCCTGTTGCCCACCCTGATGTAGACAGTAAAGAGCTAGATGGCCCTGTGGTCTGACTTGGTATATGGCAGCTTCCTTTGCCCTTAAAGTAATTTTTATCTTAGCACAGCTCAAGGCAATAAAATCCCTTTAAACATAGCATCCCTTCTGGATTCAGGTTCTGACACTTTTGCAGTTATTCCCTGCCCTCTTTCACCAGAAAATATCTGGTTACTGCAGGCCTGATCACTATCTTCCCCTTCCCCAAATGAGGTCTTGTTCTTTGTTTTATACTTAACGGCTTCATTTCTCCTTTCTGTGCTGCTCTCCAGCTTTGCTGTTTATCCTATACTTACTCATCCTTACCCATTTCCTGTACTCTGGAGTTATATAGCATTTTGATATGCTATTTTCTTTTTAAAGACCGTCTTCTAGATTCAGGTCAAAGCAATGCCAGCCTTTTCCCTGAATTGTCTATAACAGACATCTTTCTCGCCCTAGCGGTCCCCTTATTGCAGCATTTTATGTAACTCTGAATGTTCCCTCAGCAGTCGGTTTATTCATTTCAGAACATTGCCATGTGCTTCACCTTCCCTCCCACGCCAGCATCTCGACCAGGGATGGAATTAGTTCAGTCTGCTTCTCACAATGGACTGACCTGATGTGCCATTCTGAAGCTTGCTCATGGATTGGGATGCAGCACTCAGACGGACTACACATTACTCCAGGTTTCCCAATACATTTTCAGTATGCAGAAAGTGTAAAAACAGCCCCCCTCCGACCCATAGATATTTCATATAAAAAAGAAGAAGGATATTTTAATGGGTGATGAATAGGACAGTGTGTGTAGAATCCAATGTAGCACTATGGCTATCTTTCCATCTTGGTTGGCATCCATCTGTCGTGGATTTCTTCTTGCAGAATGGAATGTTCTCCCCCTCTTCTCCCTGTGCATCTCATAAATCTGTCCCCCACCCCAACCCCCTGGAGCAGATTTTCAGAGGGTGTTGGGCATGCAGGATGGAGAAGTCCTATTGAGCAAGTAGAAATCCTTGTGCTGATGTGACTTTTGATAGAATGAATTCAAATTGTGTAAAAAATATATGTTCATGCAATGGGAAGGATGCCACACAACAGGAGGGCGTGGACTCATAGTTGAACACTGGAGAGATGAAAATGCAATGGAACTAGTGGCTCAGCTCACCCTTAATCCCAATTCTTACTGTCCCAGATACACAGTCATCTCAAATTTCCTTTAGTCCTTCACTGAGATCCTCTGATGAAGCACTTCTGTATGTTTCCGATGGCCCTAAGGTTCATTTGGCCTTCACAAGAAACCAACATTTTAGTGTGGAAGGCCCTACCCTGTGGAACTTCCTACCAGTGGACGTTGCACAGGAACCATCCCTCTTTTCTTGTAGATGTCTTTTGAAAACTATAGGGTTTAGAAAGACATTTGCAAAATGCATCTTCTTCTTTTTAACCTATCAGTATTCATTCATGTTTTAAATTATGCTTTTATAGATGCTTTGTGCTGATTTTATTCTTATATGTGTTGTGTAACACCTTGATACTTAAAAAAGAAGCAGCTGTGGATTATAAATCTGTAAATAAATAAATAAACCCTAAGCACATTTCCTGGAAATTCAGTACAGCTTATTTCTGTTTAGGATTTGAACCTAAGTTTCCACTTTATCTAAAGCTGTTTTGCCTTCCGGGGTGTGTTCCAGCTTCTTCTCTTTCTTTTTTATCTTCTTGACTACAAAGGACAAAAGACTGGCACATCTATGTAACCATCTTGATAGTACAGGTAGGGGGAAAAATGTAGCCTTTTAGACTATGCCGTCTTTTGCTCGCAAATACATATGGGGGAAACCCTCAACCTCTTCTCTTATTTCTCTGCTGAATCTTGTCGATCTTCCTTTGTCAGAAATCTCTGTAGTGATAAGCAAGACATGATAGTATCTAATTATGTTAACAAGATTATTAACGGGCAATTTCCCTTTCCTGGTACAACACTGGATCTTTAAATCCTATGCAAATGAGTCTCTTGTCTGTAGGGACTTCCAAAAAGATTTTTTGCCCACTGGATGTGATGTTCAAATAATGCTTCAATTAATGAAAGAAGAGGGTCTAGCCAGGTGATCAGTAAAAGAGTGTTCAGAAACAAACAGGTATACCCACCTCTTTGGGGAAAACATGATGATATAATTCAAGCTAAAGAACTGTGAAATGACTGGCAGTTTTGTTAATTATTGCACACAGGACTGTAACAAGAGCAATTTCTCAGCCACCTTGCCCCTCTTCAATGTTGGTTGTTTTAGTTGAAATTCTTTTAAGGGGAAAAGAACTGGTAAGAAAATCAAGCATGTTGCTTTTTCCTTTTCCTTTTTCTTTCTATTTCCTTATTGAATTTTTTAGTTGCTTCTTTTGCTTAACAAAAGGTGTCTAAGCAACTTCCAATATTTTTACCAGCATGTGGGGTGTGTGTGTGTGGGGGGGGGTGTATGACTGTGTGGGCATGTGTATTTATTTATTTATTTATTTATTTATTTATTTATTTATTTATTTATTTATTTATTGAATTTGTAGACTGCTCTTCATCTGAAGCTCTAATGGTGATGCACAGCATAAAAACACAAAATAAAAACACAAAATAAAAACACAAAATACACAATAAGAACAAGAACAAAATAAACCCATAACGCCCCTCACCATGACTTGGATGTTAATTAGCCAAAGGCCTGGATCATTTTTTGCCTGGTGCTGAAAGATGTATAATGGTGTCAGGCAAGCCTTCCTGTGGAGAGCATTCCACAAATGGGGAGCCATTTCTCTCATGGGGGAGGCACACGGAAAAGGGCCTCAGATTATGATTGCAGGAATTATGTTCAGATGCGGAGAGACGGTCCTTAAGGTATTGCGGTCCTAAGCTGTTTAAGGTTTTATAGGTCAAAACCAGCACTTTGAATTCTTCTTGGAAACTAATTGGCAGGCCAGAATCTATGTACAGTGGTACCTCTGGTTAAGAACTTAATTCGTTCTGAAGGTCTGTTCTTAACTTGAAACTGTTCTTAACCTGAGGTACCACTTTAGCTAATGGGGCCTCCCGCTGCCGCTATGCCGCCGTCACACAATTTCTGTTCTCATCCTGAAGCAAAGTTCTTAACCCGAGGTACTATTTCTGGGTTAGCGGAGTCTGTAACCTGAAGCGTCTGTAACCTGAAGAGTCTGTAACACAACGTACCACTGTAATATGCTGAAACCATCTTGCCCCAGTCAGCAACCTGGTTGCCAAATTCTATAGCAGCTGAAGTTTCTGCACCATCTTCAGAGGCAGCCCCACATATAATATGTTTCAGTAATTTAACCAAAGGTTACCAGACCATAGACAACAGAAGTTAGGCTATCCATGTCCAGATAGGGATGCAGTTGGGCCACCAGCTGAGTTGATGGAAGGCCACCTGCACCACTGAGGCTACCTGAGCCTCAAAGGATTTTAAAGGTGTCTTTAAAATGATTGCCTCTGGCAAGTGTTTCTCGTGTAGTGTGCACACTTTTTCAAAAACCGAGAACTATTTTGCAAACAAGGGCAAAATTTGAGGGGGGGGGGCTGCATTCCATTCTGCACATCAGACCAGAAGATCAGCCCAGTTCTTATCATGATTTGCAGAGAATGAATTCCTCAGGCATCCTTGGTCCTGAGATTGACAAGCGAGGAGGGTCACCCAGAGCAGTTTCTGATGCATGACAAAGAATATTCACATTTTTGAGCAACAGGAGATTTCATTTCTTTATACATTATAACTAATTTCTTTAGATTTGCCCTTCAAATGATGCTCCTTTGAACTCACCGTTGAGTTTCTACTACCCTTTTGTTACCGTTTCACCTCTTTTGGACGTCTCTTCAGTGCTAATTATTAATCTTTATCTACCTTATCAACAAATCTACCATACAACTTAAAATGCAATTTGTACGAGAGTACAGTCCATGACAGAAGACCGTGCTCAGCACCTAAACATGAAGGGTATCTTTGTCAAACTAGCATTTTTATTCTGTTGGCTGCAGTACAAGGGGGGAAAAAACAGCAAGTAATAAAATGCTTTCTTCATTTCCACTAAAGCATTTCCATTAAAGTACAAAAAAATTCTACACTTGTTGCACATAATGTGACAGCAATTTTATTATTATTAGTCTGATTTGGCAAGCGATCAAATTCTATACCTGTGCTCAATAGCTTACATTTCTCTGTTTCTAATCGATGAAAACATCTATCAAGAAATAGGAAGGAACAGAGCAAGGGTGTGTTGTGGGCAGCAGTGGAGCAAGCTGATCGGGCGCCTAGGGCGGCACCCATGCCCTACACCCGGGGTGGGGCCAGCTGCTGCGCGGCAGGGCCAGCTGGGGCAGGATGCTCTGTGGGGCCTCTGAGGAGTCTGCCTGCCTCCTCCCACTCAGCCGCCCTACAGCTGAGGGGGAGGCAGTGGGTGGACTGTTTGGGTCAGCGTGGAGACTGCGAGCATCCAAGCCACCACATCACTCCCAGGAGAGATGCGTAGCTCAGGCGCGCTGCAGGCCCTGCGGTGGCTGCCGCCCGGCATTTTGTCACTCCCCTCAGTGGTGACACCAGGGGTAGACCACCCCCACCACACACCCCTTCCTCTGCCCCTGGTTGTGGGGTCTCACTTGCTCATAAAGTCACAAGTTTCTGCTCTCCATTTCCACTAATGCAACCCTCCTTACAATCTCCTCTGAAAACTAGTTGCTGGGAATCAAAAGTGGGGAGAGTGTTGTTGCATATGGGTCTTGCGTTTGGGCTGCCCACCAACTTCCGGTTGTCTAGCATGCAATAACAGGATGTGGGACTAGACAGGCCTTTGGCCTGATCCAATAGGGATCTTATGTCCGCTGGCCATTTTTTCATCCTTTAACAACCCCCCCCCCCCCCAGGTCAGATTAGATCTGATGTTAAACTTCTGCTTGCCCCTTGGGCCCTTGTGTTATATATATTAAATTTTAAAAAATGGGCTTCCTCCAAATTGGGACTGTGTCTTATCTGACAAACTGGGATGTCAGATAATTCCAATGGAAATGGGTGTGGAAATTGCCGATGCTCGCTTAATCATCCAACCTCTAGAACGGAATTCAATCCAGCAAATACAATCAACATCCCCTGTTGTTTTTGCTCCGTAAATGATATATAATTGGCTTCTTTGTTCAGTTTACATTGTGTTTTCTTTGCAGTGAAACAAAAGGTGTAGAATTGCAGAGTTAATGTGTGATCAGACACACACCACTCTCCATCCTGGCAAGCAAGAGGTAATAACACAGTTCGACAACAGATTCCAGCCAGGGAAAATCACTAGAGGTGCAGGGCAGAACGAATGAGGGCATAGAAAATCATAGAAATGTAGAGCTGGAAGAGGCTACGGGGGTCATCTAGTCCAACCGCCTGCAATGCAGGAATCTTTTAATCAACATGGGGCTCAAACCCACAACCCTGGGATTAAGAGTCTCATGCCCTACCGACTGAGCTATCCAGCCAGCAGAGCTATCCTTGGTCTGGGTGAAGCAGCAGGACCTGAGCTGTGCCTTGTAGGAGCCTGAGGCCATCACCTTGCTGAAACTAAATATATCTGTATCTGGTCAGTGCTTGTATCCTAAGAATCATATGGATGTCACCTTGAGTTCCATCATGGGATATAAAAGTAATAAAGTAATTGATGTCAGGTGAAGGCTTTCATTTTGTAAAACCATGCTATTTCAATCTTTTAAGCCATTGCCAGTCTGTTTTATTGGCTGTTCTTACTCTGCTTGTTTTTTTTATTATTATTATCATCTCAGGTAATTTTATGCTCGCGGTGATTTGCAACTGCGAGCTGTCCTGAGACCACTTATGTGCTGAAGGGCAAGGCGACTGATTCTCTGGCAGGCAAAGAAACTCCGTCAAATGCAGGATTGCTTAATTAACTGACTTCTAACAATCAGATTAGCCAAACCTAATCATAAAAGAAAAGCAAGCAGCGTTAGGGGCAGTGGTAGGGAATGACTCAAGACTAGGAAATGCTTTATGCCAGAGGTTTTCGACCTTTTTGAGTCTACGGCTCACTTGACCAACTACACTCTTTCTGTGGCACCCCTGTGGGGCTCAGGAGCCCAGTTATGTCACCCCTTACCTGTAGAGCTGGCAGCCCCTAACTCCTTTTCAAACACCCTCCCTTGTGGAGTTTTCCCTCAGCCTCCTCACTTCTCCCCCTCCTTGGGAGTCCTCCAGGCAGCTGCTGCTGCTGCTGCCACCCCTGGTCTCTGAGTTGCCCCCCCCCACACCCCAAAGAGAGGTTCCTCCGCACATTGCCCACAGGGGCCTGGGAAGCACCCCCTGGCCCATCCCAGAGGCACTATTCGCCTGGGGAGCTTGTAGCCAGAACTGCTCCAACAAACAGCTGTGCAAGCCTTTGAAAGACAGAGATGCAAGAGGGTATCAGAGGAGGGAGGGAGGGAAGGAAGGAAGGACGGACAGAGGCCAGTGTTGCCCACAGCACCCCTGAACACCATTCAAGGCACCTCAGGGTATCACGGCATGCTGGTTGAAAACCACTGCTGTGGGCACCATGGTCTCCTCAGACACATACCCTGGCACCCACCAAGGTTCCCTATTGCCCTATTTTTGTTTGGAAAAAGAAAAGGTTTTCTTTTTTTGTGGGGAGGGGTATGTGTGGTGCTTGTTTCGGGAACATGACCTGGACATCACCAGGTGTTTGTTTACTGTGAAATGGATATGTTTTGGAACTCATGACAGTTCCTTAGATTTCCAGATGTGTCCCTGGATCAAAAAACGTCGTACTGGGCAAGCAGCAGTAATTAACTAGAAACCCTGTCTGAGGCAGGGAGATATTTCCTTATCTGCACCTAACACCATATGTATAATATGAGGTCTAGGGCAGGTAAGTATGGCTTGGGGGAAATGGTTCCTCAGGGCTGAATAAGACTGCAGGCTTATCCTAATTATGCCTCGAAGCCAGAGACTACACACTACTGAATTGTATCATAATTTCTAATTCTACTGTTCAGTTGCTAACTATTGATGGCCAGCCAAGCCCCCCATTACTCTCCTTTCTTAGAGATCTTTTTTTTAAAAACCAGAGTTGGGCCAGATAGCCCCTCAAACAGCAGACACCTTCAAATAGAGGAATGTCCCCTGATAGCTGTTGAAAAAAGTAAACTACTGTCCTCTGTGCTCCATAGAGAGGACTCTCTCTGTAAAGTAGGGCACATGCACCCATCCTGAGGAATGTAGAAGAAGGCCCTGCTTGGGTTGCATGCATGATGGAAGCTGGAGGAGTCATATTCTTCTTCTATTCATGGGAAAGGAGCAATGTACTATATGGAGAGAACTGGCAAAATATTCTTTCCCTTCCTCTTACTTTGACTTTTGTGATTCTACTAAGCATTGCACTTTCACTTCCAAACGTATTTTAGTTTCCATAAATGCTAGAAACAATTTTTCTTTTTAAAAATGAACCCTTGTGCAGAAATAGACACAGGATTTTGCAGAATCCTATTTTGTATCAATGCAGAATGTTTTCTGCAGAGGAAATCTGAAACTATCTGAACACTTTCTAGATATCCAGTTTTTTGCTTCTGGCTCAAAAGAAGAAGAAGAAAAAGGGGGAAAGCAGTTTCTGTGATTTTCAGTGCAATTTATGTAAACTTCAGAAAAAAGGATGCAATTTGTGTAAATTGTGGGGAATGGTGCACACCTATCCAACAAGGAATGGCAAGTTGCACTAAGCATTTGACAGTTCACAGCAGCGTGGGAAAATGTTAGTTGCTTCATAACCAATGATGCTGTTCAGCAGGCACCCACTGCAGATGATAACGCAGATTTGAGGTTGAAATGAAAACAGTGGGGAGCTGAGATCTGTTTACAAATTACCAGGAGCAACATCACTGCAATTGCCTCTGCAGTTGCTCCTACACCTTGCTGGTTAACACACACATGTCTGTCGCTCATGGGACTGGCTGGATTGTGCAGGCCCCTCCCAACCTATCAACGAAGAGTGAGAAATCAAGGAGGATTGCTTGCATGAGTGAGAAACCCTGCTCTGATTCTGTAGCTGGGAAAGGCAGCATGGTCCACCTTGAGTGGGCTCTTCATCCTGATTACGCTTATACACACAATCACACACCAGCCTATCTCAATGGAAAAAATCTTGACTGCTTCAACAGCGACATGGCATTTTCTTGCCGGATGGAAGAGACCAGGCTGGTCTCCTTTCCCCCAGTGCTCTCCTAAAGTGCAGATGCTTGCATCCCTTTCGAGCTGTGGTACCCTCTTCAGCTTAGGATCATAGAGGCTGAACAGCTAAGATCCCTGATGGACAAGAGCACTGGAATCAGCCCCATGTCTTCCTAAAACGGACCCTTGATTTTGATGTATTCTGGGGGTGCTCAAGGGTGCCCAGATCTGGTTTTGGTGCAAGCAGCCTGCTGTTCACCCATCCCTATCAGGCCTTGCCCCCATAAGGTGGGAGGAGTCACACTTATAATGATGTCTGCTTGGTAATTTGTACTGTCTCAAATATGAGCTTCTAGAACGTCTGTTGAGCAGAGGATTTGATTCTGTGGACTGGTGCAACTGGGGACAGGATACCAGGCAGGAAAGAGGGACAGGTATTAGGCAGGAGAGGTCAGATGAGAAAGCCTCCAATGAATGAACACCCAGCACCTCAAGGCATTCATCCCCTACCCCTACCTTATCCCAAGAAAGTGCAGCCAATTCAGTAGGTCTCACCTATGCTCTTAGGCCTTACTGCTGCTTCTCCTTCCCACCCAAATTCTCCTTCTTCCTCCATGATGCCTGCCTCTCCTTCCTACCTGATGTTCCCCGCCTGATAGCTCTGGGCAGCCCAACATGACCCGTAGTGATCCGGGGCTGCTTACATCCAACTCTGCTGAAGTCTGGACGCCCCTTGAATCAGCCCAGTTTGGTTCAGGCTTTGAGCTTCAGCCAAATCTAGTGCACAGCCCTAGTAACTATGAACCAGGAGAAAAGGTTAGACAGCAAGGGTGCAGGAAATCTGCATTACACTCCAGGAACACACCAAACCAAAACAGGCAGGCAGGTGTCAAACTCTGTGGGAGTAGCCCAGGGAAACAATATTTTTGGGGTATTAAATACTTGAGCCGAACCTGTCTCCCCGGTGACTGACCTCCATGAGGCCCCTGAGACCATCTCTACAGCAAAGTGCCATTTCTTTTCTCTCTCCTATACACCTGCATGATAATCTTGAAGCAGCAGGTACCTTGGAAACTGCCACATTAAATTCCCCAGATGTTTTGGACTATAACTTCCATTAGCCCCATCCAGCCTTCTGGATGCCCCGGGCTGATGGGAGTTGTAGTCCAATACATTTTTGAGAGCACCAGGTTAGGGAAGCCAATAGTGGTGATTTTTTTTAAAAAAAAATCTATAAATATAAAAAGCATTTACATTTGCCACTCAGTAACTGAATACAACAGCAAAATATTTAGATCACTCTCTGTGGATACGCCTAACATAATTCTACTTCTGCTGATTTTCCTTTAAAAAAACAGCTAGTGCTATGGCATCCTTTTATAGTGATGGTATTTTAGCTGTATTGAATGGGGGGGGGGATTTGTAGACATTTTGGACACAGCTTCTTCCTTCCACCTGAAACTAATCAGGTTTATGTGGCTGGTGGACTGAATTAAAAAACAAAAGCTTTCCAATTAATAATTCTTGAATGCAATTTAACAGGCTGAGAAAGCTTTATTAACTTCATTTTAAACAAAGCCAAGGTATGTGTTTGATTAGTTCATTTAGCAGGCAAACATCAGGACTAATCAAACATGGATTTCAACTTTTTAAAAAAATTAAAAATGTATCCATCCAGTAAAGCAAAATCTCTTTCACCTTCTGATTTACTAGGACAATATTAAAAATAAGCCACAAAACCTTCACTTTATTTTTCTTTTCTTTTTAATGAAGTTGCCTGCAACAGTAATTCAGAAGCAGTTTGAGTCCTGCAGCTTTAATAGAACAGTTTAATAAATCAGTATCTAAGAAGGTAACAAATTACTTGGAGGTGTGTGTTTTTCTGAATTAAATTCCAAGAGCCAGTGTGGTGTAGTGGTTAAGAGCGGTAGTCACGTAATCTGGGTAACCGAGTTCGCGTCTCCACTCCTCCACATGCAGCTGCTGGGTGACCTTGGGCCAGTCACACTTCTTTGAAGTCTCTCAGCCCCACTCACCTCACAGAGTGTTTGTTGTGGGGGAGGAAGGGAAAGGAGATTGTTAGCCGCTTTGAGACTCCTGAAGGGGAGTGAAAGGCGGGATATCAAATCGAAAACTCTTCACTCTTCTTCAAATAACATATGCTGTCTCCAACTAAAATGTTTAGCTTGACTCTAATGCGAAATCTCTTACCCATCAATTCCAAAGTCCTTGGGATGGTGTCCTGGGGCAACTGGAAACATTGAGAAACATCTGAGAAGAGGTCTGATCTCTGAGAAAATACTCTGAGTCTGTGCACAGCTCACCATTGTTTTTTGCTCACTTGGAGTAGTCATCAACTCTCAAGTTACCCTGTCCATTCACATGGATGTTGTAAAGATATAGAACAAGGCATAAAAATGCCTGCAGAAGGGAAATTGGTGCATCATATTTTGGCTCCTTTAACTAGACTAGTACATCTTTGTTCTACAAAGGGTCATGTCTTTCTGCACACAAACATCACAACTTAGTATAGCTCCAAGATTTGACCAACCTTAACCTGGCCTGATTATTTCATGTTTTAGATCCCTCTAAAACACGCAATAAGAGAGCTGGACCATAAAGAAGGCTGATCACCAAAGAATTGATGCTGGAGGAGACTCTTGAGAGTCCCATGGACTGCAAGAAGATCAAACGTATCCATTCTTAAGGAAATCAGCCCTGAGTGCTCACTGGAAGGACAGATCCTGAAGCTGAGACTCCAATACTTTGGCCACCTCATGAGAAGAGAAGACTCCCTGGAAAAGACCCTGATGTTGGGAAAGATGGAGGGCACAAGGAGAAGGGGATGACAGAGGATGAGATGGTTGGATAGTGTTCTCTAAGCTACCAGCATGAGTTTGACTAAACTGCGGGAGGCAGTGGAAGACAGGAGTGCCTGGCGTGCTCTGGTACATGGGGTCATGAAGAGTCGGACACGTCTAAACGACTAAACAACAACAAAATGTGTTCCAAGAAAAAATAAAAAAATAAGACCAGCTCCCACCTCTCCCTCTCTCTCTCTCAAACTTAATCTGTTCCGGAAGTCTGTT
Organism: Podarcis muralis; assembly: GCF_964188315.1. Classification (NCBI taxonomy): domain Eukaryota; kingdom Metazoa; phylum Chordata; class Lepidosauria; order Squamata; family Lacertidae; genus Podarcis; species Podarcis muralis. The sequence goes on along the minus strand of NC_135661.1, from coordinate 69,471,149 downwards.
CCAAAACCAAAGCATTCCAAAACCAAGGCATGCTTTCCTGTAGAAAGTAATGCAAAATGGATTAATCCGTTCCAGACTTTTAAAAACAACCCCTAAAACAGCAATTTAACATGAATTTTACACAGGAATGCTGTGATCACCAATAGTCAGCATGGATTTCTAAAAAATAAGTCATGTCAGACTAACCTGATCTCGTTTTTTGACAGAATTACAAGCCTGGTAGATGAAGGGAACGCAGTGGATGTAGCCTACCTTGATTTCAGCAAGGCATTCGACAAGGTGCCCCATGATATGCTTGTAAAGAAGCTGGTAAAATGTGGTCTTAACTATGCTACCACTCAGTGGATTTGTAACTGGCTGACTGACCGAACCAAAAGGGAGCTCATCAATGGTTCCTCTTCATCCTGGAGAAGAGTGACTAGTGGGGTGCCACAGGGTTCTGTCTTGGGCCCGGTCTTATTCAACATCTTTATCAACGACTTGGATGTTGGACTCAAGGGCATCCTGATCAAATTTGCAGATGACACCAAACTGGGGGGGGGGGGGTTGGCTAACACCCCAGAGGACAGGATCACACTTCAAAACGACCTTGACAGATTAGAGAACTGGGCCAAAACAAACAAGATGAATTTTAACAGGGAGAAATGTAAAGTATTGCACTTGGGCAAAAAAAATGAGAGGCACAAATACAAGATGGGTGACACCTGGCTTGAGAGCAGTACATGTGAAAAGGATCTAGGAGTCTTGGTTGACCACAAACTTGACATGAGCCAACAGTGTGACGCGGCAGCTAAAAAAGCCAATGCAATTCTGGGCTGCATCAATAGGAGTATAGCATCTAGATCAAGGGAAATAATAGTGCCACTGTATTCTGCTCTGGTCAGACCTCACCTGGAGTACTGTGTCCAGTTCTGGGCACCACAGTTCAAGAAGGACACTGACAAACTGGAACGTGTCCAGAGGAGGGCAACCAAAATGGTCAAAGGTCTGGAAACGATGCCTTATGAGGAACGGCTAAGGGAGCTGAGCATGTTTAGCCTGGAGAAGAGGAGGTTAAGGGGTGATATGATAGCCATGTCCAAATATATAAAAGGATGTCTTATAGAGGAGGGAGAAAGGTTGTTTTCTGCTGCTCCAGAGAAGCGGACACGGAGCAATGGATCCAAACTACAAGAAAGAAGATTCCACCTAAACATTAGGAAGAACTTCCTGACAGTAAGAGCTGTTCGACAGTGGAATTTGCTGCCAAGGAGTGTGGTGGAGTCTCCATCTTTGGAGGTCTTTAAGCAGAGGCTTGACAACCATATGTCAGGAGTGCTCTGATGGTGTTTCCTGCTTGGCAGGGGGTTGGACTCGATGGCCCTTGTGGTCTATTCCAACTCTATGATTCTATGATTCTATGATCTAACGAGACCATTGATCCATAAAATGAAAGCAATAATCAATGTACTGTGCTATAAAATAAATAAGACAGTATTGGAGATGATAAAAATAAAAAATTCATTTTTTTTCTTACCTGCACTGATGATAGTCATTGTTTGGATGGGGGCTTTTATCCATTTCCACAGTCACACAATCAGTCACTCAATCAGTAGCTGAACTGGGCTCCACACAGTCACAAAAACAAATGAACCCAAAAAGCCTCAAAAACAGGAACGTAAATAAATATCAAGAACAAAAGCACCAAACTTAATCCATTCCAGAAGTCTGTTTGACTTCTGAAATGTTCGAAAACCAAGGTGCAGCTTCTGATTGGTGCAGGTGCCCCGGAAACAATATCCGACAGCCGCATCGTATGTTTGGCTTCTGAAAAATGTTTGAAAACCGGAACACTTACTTTTGGCATTTGAGAACCAAGGCGTTTGAGTACCAAGGTGTTTGAGAGCCAAGGTACCACTGTATAAGCCTGGAATGACATTGAATTTGGCAGATCATCATCATCATCATATTTTTTATTCCTTCCTTCCTTCCTTCCTTCCCCGCCCATCTGGCTGGGTTTCCCCAGCTACTCTGGGCAGCTTCCAACAAAATATTAAAAATACAATAAATCATCAGACATTAAAAACTTCCCTAAAAAGGGCTGCCTTTAGCTCAACTGTTCACAGTCTTCCCTTTAGGATGTCTCACGTACCTGGGGTTAGGCTCCATTGAAAATAATGGGTTGGCTCCTAAAATAAGCAAACTGAAGGAAGTTCATGAAAGGAAAGTTTACTGTCTCCTCCCCCCATGGCAGCCACTTGCGAACATCATAAACCTACTTTGGAGACTTCCCTATTCCAACTTCTGCCATTCCTCCTTTGACTCACCCTGCACTCTGTGACTTCACAGGACTATTCATTGCATATGATTCCCATTGACTTTCCTTGAATGACAGTAACGGAGATGTAAATGGACAAGAAGCATTTACGTGTGTGTGTAAAACTTATTTACACACCCTCAGGGTCTCTTCCCAACTCTACAATTCTATGCTTCTATGCTTTATTTATTTTATTCCATTCATGGGTCACTTCCCACAAAATCTATCAAAGTGATTTCACACACACAAAAACAACCAGTGATAAAAATAATGAACAGTTTCACATATAAAACAAATATAAATATGAAAAAGAATCTGAGACACTTTTGTATATAAAAAGAACTAAGAACACTTTAATATGTAGAAACAATTAAGCACCCAGCCACACCCACAGTAAATATACACATACACACACCCCAATCTAATACAGTTACAGACTGGGATGAAGGTCTCCACTTAAAAGGCTTTTTGAAAAAGGAAAGTATTCCGCTGGCTGGTGAAAAGTCAACGGAGGAGGCCTTTGTACTGGAGGGAGTCCTGCATTTTGTGGAATGAGCTTCCCAATGTGGTGGTATCTGCTGGAGGTCCTCTCCTGTGTTCAATGCAGCAGTGATCAATCAGGTATATTGGACTTAACTGAGATGGTGAAGTTGATGCGTTTAATTAGAGAAAAATCATTGTCGCTATTTACTAAACACTGGGAGCTCTTTGTGGACTTTTTGCATGCAAAACAAAATGAATTTGGGATGCCTGGGTTTGAGAATTGAAGAATTTTTTGGTTTATAGAAAGTTGATTAGTAGGGTGTTAGCTTTGGAGTGGATGCTTTGAATATTTTTCTATATATAGCTTCTTTCTGTTTCTTTTTGCCTTTTCCTGTTTGTGATTTTATTTAGATCAGTTTCTTTTATCTGATATTCTGAAAAGATATTGGGTATTTGATATTAAGATTTGCATATCTTTTTTCAAACTCTGTTTGAGAAGCTCTGGTCTCTGGAGTGGATACCAAGGGGAAAAAATTTGTGTTTCCAATTTAGTTGCAGGTCCCTTCTGGATTCTATCCAGAAGAGCCAAACCCTTAGTTGACACTTATTCAAGGTCAATGCGGAACTTTGTTCTGGAAAATAATAATAGACTAAAACATCTTGACAAGCTGCTTTCCAGAGTTGGTTATCACCCAATTCCATATAGCACAGCACAGGAAAATGCTCAGTTGGCTTAGTAGCAATTCTTTTAATATACTTTAACAGAGTGCAGTCCGCTTTTGCCTTCATTGTTGGCCACCTATATTCTGTACAAATGCTGATGTTCCTGATGGTAGAGAGTATAGCTTTTAAAAGAAAAAGAAAAATCTGTATAGTTTCTAAAACTTTAATGGAGTTTGAATTTGGGGCTTACAGTTACTCTTATATTTTCCATTATTTATCATTAGGTTCAAACAGGACCAAGGTGAAGCAATAAAGCCAATTCCAAATAAGGATGATTAGTAAATTATATTCCTGCAACTCCTGGCTATTATGTAGATCAAAGGGCATGGTGCATAGATACTTTCTCAAGTATGTTCCAGATTATCTTCTCTATATGTTGACTGAATACATGAACAGGAGGAGGAGGAGGAGAAGGAGAAGGAGAAGAAGAAGAAGAAGAAGAAGAAGAAGAAGAAGAAGAAGAAGAAGAACCCCTCCTTCAACCTCCTCAATTCAGCCGAAGCTGAAGGATATCCTACGTGCAAACAGCTATACACACAGGCTTTTCCATGTAACCCATACACTGCAGAATATGGTTAGAAGACACATGATGCAACCAGCAGCAGAGAGCAGGTGAGGGGTGGGGCTGGTGCATATCCTGGGGGTGTGACACACCACCTGCGGGGGGGGGCCAACCGCGATGGCACCCCACCGGGATCGCGCTGCCAGGGGCGGTGCGCTCCCCCCGCACTCCTCTTCCTCCACCAGTGGATGCAACAGCCATGCTGTTATGTGTCTGGTCAATACCAGAATGGGTGCCATCATGTTAACCCTATGTTTACTGAGGCAGTGTGTTGCAATGACTAGAGTGTCGGGTTAGGATCTTGGGAGAACAGGATTCAAATCCTCCTTCAGCCATGAAACTCACCAGGACCAGTCACTCACTCTCAGCCAAAGCTACTTTACAGGGTTGTTGTGGTGATTAAATGTGATGGGAAGAATCATATATGCCACCTTGAGCAACCTGGAGGAAAAGTGGTCTAGAAATGCAGCAAACAAACAAACAAACAAACAAAACAAACAAACAAACAAACAAACAAACAAACAAACAAAGCTCTATTGAGCTCTAACAGTTGAAGATAGGTGAGAATGTACATAAATATAGTTAAATTAAATTCCCCCAGAATTCAATAATTTTCATTCTTGTTGTGTGTGTTTTTTGGGGGTGACTTCCATAGCTTCTCTTGACCCAGTAACTCTTCCTTTCATGTTGGCATCAGTCAGTGGCTTGGTATGCACTGTTCTGAGCCATTGCTGCATGGTGCCATTATTTTGCAATGTGTCACAACATGCCAATGACCTCTCGTGACTTCAGTTCATTAATCTAAAGTGCCTTTTTACTGAGCTTTTAAAAATGATGCCTGGACTGACATGCACAAATCTAAAAAACAAAAACAACCCCCCCCCAAAAAAAACACCCCCACGAATCAAAGAAAGGCTTATTATTACTCCTTTGACAACACAAATACTGCAGGCCTGGGTACTCTCCCGCCAACAGTACAGCTGGCTACTGTCATGGAGCATATGGAAGCAACGAGTTTGTATCCTAGCTCTTTCTCACCTCCATGCTGGGATTGTGCTCAGGAGAAAAAAATATTTCATTGCCCAGCAGTAAAACATGATCTGATTGTTCTGATTCCATCTGTCTGGTAGGCTGCTGAAAATTAAACAGCTCGGGCAACAACACAGGGATTTCATCCGGTAAGTGTCAGGGAAGAGAGTTTCACGTATATAAAGCACCATTGAATACACTGCTCAAGAAAACATTCCTCCACAAACTTCCTGGAAGCAGAGAATTGAGTCTATCAAGCAATGCCATCTCTCAAACACAGAAAGGTTGTAGCTCACGTGCAGAAGGTCCCACTGTCAATTCCTGGAATCCTTTGCGAGTATGAGTACATTAGCCAGCATTGCATGCAAACCACATATACAGTGGTACCTCGGGTTACAGACGCTTCAGGTTACAGACGCTTCAGGTTACAGGTTACAGAATTTCCTTCATGAAAGACCCCCAAATCTATTTGCCTGAAATGTGATTGACTTCTCCAGAGAGACTCTTGTACCAGCAAATTCCATCTACTTTGGCCAAAAGAAGAAAATGCTGTACAGTGGTACCTCGGGTTACAGATGCTTCGGGTTACAGACTCCGCTAACCCAGAAATAGTACCTTGGGTTAAGAACTTTGCTTCAGGATGAGAACAGAAATCGTGTGGTGGCAGTGGGAGGCCCCATTAACTAAAGTGGTGCCTCAGGTTAAGAACAGTTTCAGGTTAAGAACGGACCTCTGGAAGAAATTAAGTACTTAACCTGAGGTACCACTGTATTAGGAGAAATTTGTACTAAGAGGCTCATGACTTCTCAGGAGATTAAAAATAAATAAATCACAAAATGATGTGGAAAGGTGGAGCAGGGGTGGACCTTGGTAATATATTGCCCAGTGTGAGGCCATTTGATGCCCTCTCCCCAATCCTGGTGCTGCTGGCTTAAGCTGAAATTTGGGAAGCAGGAATGAGGCTCCAACTGGGTCCTGAATCTCTCATGCCTCCTTCCCAAAGCCTGGTAAGCACTTGCTCCACTTTGGGAAAGAGGTAGAATACTACTGAAATCCCAGTAGTTGAGATTTTTTTTAAAAAAACCCAAAACAAAACACCAAACATATTTTTTTATTAAAGATTTCTTGGTTTACAAAAGTATATGCAATGTCTCTTTTTTCAAGTTACATTTTCTACAGATCAATTTCATTTGCTGAGACATTAGTGTCATATTAGGGAGAAAAGGGGGAAAGACGTGGAGGGGGTCATGGTGGGTGGGGGTGGGTGGCGATGTTTCTATTTTACTTAATGCATGTGTTGGGTTTTATGTCAGAGTCGCTTGCACGGATTGTCTTTACTATTCACTTGTGTTCCATACCGGGGTGAAGGAATCTTCTTCCATTTGTCCCCGTGTCATTTTCAGTTTACTAGTTAGGTTTTTCCCCTAATAAGGCCGTTTCCCATACTATTTGGTACCATTGGTCCATGCTTATTCCAGACAGGTCTCTCCAGTGTCTGGCTATGATGTTTTTGGCTGCTGAAAGTAGGTGGGTTATGAGCTTTTTGTGATGTGAGTGGGCATTGTTGTCTTGGAAGATGTTTAGTAGGGCCAATTCTGGGGTAACTTCTAAATCTTGCTTAGTTATTTTGCTTATTTCTCGTATGGTTGTTGGAAGGTGTACAGAGTGCTCTTGTTCTCATGCCCACCTTTGCTAGCTTCCCACTGGAATCTGATTGGGCACTGTGAGAACAGGATCCTGGAATAGATGGGCCATTGACATGATCCATCAGCTGGTCTTATGGTCTCTTTCAGCAGAGATTCAGTAGACATCCTTACTTTTGACTTTCAGGCATCTCTTGAAAACTTTTATGCTGGCAGGTCTTCATAACTTTTTTCCCCCTTATCCAGTTGTCTATTGATTATCTTTTTAATTTTTTATTCTTTTAAATGGTGCTTTATGTTTTAACATTGTTCACTGCCCTGATATTTTATGACATGGTGGTGTAAAAATACTTTTTATAGATTAGTTTAAAAAAGGAAAAAAAACCTTCTAAAATCTTTATCTTAGTTGGTCTCTTTCCTGGATATGCATTTATCTGGAGCATGTGTTGCAGTTTTAAATTCTTTTTATATAATTATAGTTACTTTTTTTAAGAACTGCTTTTATACGTAATAGTTTATTTATATGTAATTATTTTATTGATTTAAATCACTTTGAGGTGCCCATTAATAAATGAAATTAATAGTACTAGTAGTGGTAGTGTAATAAATTAAAGTAACATTTCAGTGTCCCCTGGATTCTCATTCTTCCAACCTGAAGTTCAGCTCTCCACATTTCCTCAGCAGTTTGCAATTAAAAAAATAACGTCCTCGTGAAAGTTCACCAGCTCTTAATGCAAATATCTCCCAATATACACACGTTTGCATGCTGTTTTGCCCAACATACAAGGCAATTTTGCAAGGCATTCCCCTCTAATAGAATTCATTTTTGGATGCTATTTTCAGCAAGACATTTTTTTCCCCCAATACTTTTTATTGCTTTTTTGTAACAACAAATAAAACAAATACTCTTACATTCAAAAATTTGTATGTCTTCTTATTTACCATGCGCCTTGTTGTGCCCGGACTTCCTTCCATCCCTTCAATGGTTTTCATGTCTCAAGTCTTTTCTTACAGTTTCTTATTTACACTCCATCCACATCACAAGATTTACATTAATCCTGCTACAGTTTTTAAATTCTTACAATTACTCCGTATATATTCAACAAGTTTACTCCAATCCTTTTCAAACTTTGCTTCTTTTTGGTTCCGAATCTTATAAGTCATTTTCGCCAATTCTATGTATTCAAACATTTTTTTCTGCCACTCCATTAAAGTTGGGATTTCTTGGGATTTCCATTTCTGAGCCACTAAGATTCTAGCAGCAGTCGTTGCATACATGAATAGTTTGTAATCTTCTTCAGCAAGACATTTTTTAACATCCATTTGACTGCAGTATATTTTTGCGTGTTTCTTTGCTGGTGAACTGCATTGCATAAATTTGCATTTTCTCCTATTCCTTGCAGCTACACTATTCCTGGAAATTGGGAAGGGTGCTACATCATTTCATCTTCCCATGGGCATTCTGGGAAGCAGACTGGGAAGCATTCCTCTCATGCCTGCATCCTCATTGTTCATTACTCTGCCCTCCCTCCCCACAAAACTAAGCATAGATATCCTACAAGTAAATTTGAAAGCTTAGCAATCTGTTTAAAATGCAGCCCCTGTTAGATCATCCTGTCAGGTTGCATTCGCCATTGCAAAAATAAAATAAAATAACATTATCAAGTGCACCAGAATATGCCTGTCAAAAATCAATAGGAGAAAAGGAGAAAGTCAAATGCTGTGAAGGCGGAGGAGGGAGTGATGCTGTGTTCTTTTCTTATTGCCATTTGTCTTCCCAAATGAAGAGAGACTTGATCACTCATGAGTGGGGGTTTCAAGTGATCTTATTCTGCCTGCCAGGTGGCATCATACATCACCGACGACACGCCAAGGGCTGGATCTTCAGCACACGTAAATCAGTATTAGCTCTATTACAACCAAAGGAACAATTCCACACCTGGGGACCTGCTCTGGGCTCCCTCTCCACTGCTCAAGAATACAAGGCATAAAACATAGCTGAAACCCATTATGGGATAGCTTTTTTATTTATAACTCTAATTATTGTAAGGAGTGAGTCATTTCTAAGGGCAAAAGAAGAGGTGTTTTCTATATATAAAAAACTACTCCCTTAGTTATGAGAAAAAGTGGGGTGGGACTGGTTGAAACAGATTTAACAGCTCTGAGTTTTTGATTCCCAAGGCAACTCTTTAACAGAACTTACTTTTATTTGGTTTTAAACTATTAACACGCTGCTTTGTTTTTTTACAAATGTTTAACACATATGGCCTCGGTCCAGTATACCTGAAGGAGCGTCTCCACCCCCATTGTTCTACCCAGACACTGAGGTCCAGCGCCGAGGGCCTTCTGGCGGTTCCCTCATTGCGAGAAGTGAGGTTACAGGGAACCAGACAGAAGGCCTTCTCGGTAGTGGCGCCCGCCCTGTGGAATGCCCTCCCGTCAGATGTCAAAGTGAACAACAACTACCAGACTTTTAGAAGACATCTGAAGGCAGCCCTGTTTAGGGAAGCTTTTAATGTTTGATGGATTGCTGTATTTTAATATTTTGTTGGAAGCTGCCCAGAGTGCCTGGGCAAGCCCAGCCAGATGGGTGGGATATAAATAATAAATTGTTGTTGTTGTTGTTGTTGTTGTTGTTGTTGTTGTTGTTTGCTTAGAGATATTTTTGCAGAAAGCAATGAATAAATACAACAGGTAATAATAATAGCTGATGTTTTAAAAAATACTCTTTCTTGTGGTGGGGGGTCTCCTTATTAATAATGAAATATACTCGGAGTCGAGAGTGGATTTCATGCTCTTTATTCAGCTCATAGTGGTGAGGAGGAACGAAAGTTCTGTCAGGTTTGGAACTTAACTGGTTAAGAAGTTCCCATGATGCCTCAATTCTGACGTCAGCTGTAGAAGCTGGGAGGAGCTGGGAGGAGTTTCTGTTCTCTTCCCCTCTGGTCTTTGAGGGAGAAAGTCGCAGCTTCGTAATGGAAGCAAGGAGCCCAGGAGATCCCTGGGGGAATGTCGGAATAAAGAGCTGAAATGGACAAACCAGGACTCTGTGTGTTTGTCTGGAAGCTAAGTGAAGGACGTGACAGTTTATCACCGCTGTGTTTATCTCTGCTAAGGTGTGACTGGAGCTACCGGAGACGGAGCTGAGTGGCGCAGCTGAGGGAAGCGCGCCGGACCGGGCTGCCATAAATCGCTAATTGAGGACCAATAAATCAATTAGCGGGGTCCCAATATACCAATTTGCCACAGGTTATGGGTAATTACCGCTTGTAAAACTGTCACTGAAGAGGCTGCCGGAATGCGTTTGAAGTCTGCGGTCGAAGGCAGAGAAATACGGCAGGAGGTGGTGAGAGTTTTTGCCTGGTGCTAAGAGGCAAGGAGAGCTGCGGAGCTAAAAGCAGCTGGCTGAAAGACGCAAAGTGTTTGCCTGTGCAAGGAAACGTTTCTCCACGGAAGGGAGTGCCAGAGGAGCTTGTGAACTGTAAGTACAGCTTGGGGCCCCTTGGGAGAACGGAAGAGGATGGCAGGCTGCCAGGTCTTGGAGGACATTCCATGCTCACTTTAAGAAGTTGGGCAACCTGGCTGCTGATCTGAAGTCTATTGTTCTGGGTGCCGGGAGATGGCTGCTTCAGAACAGGAGGGCAAGATGGCGCTGACCACCTTCGTGAGAGCCGGTGCACAGCTGGGAAGGGCTGTGGGCCCCAGAGGGGGGGCGAAAGGGCTATCTGGGAACGAGCTGCATTTGCTGTGAAGCTTCAGCAAAAGGCCAGAGCCCTGGAGAAGGAATACAGAAGCCTAGAGACGGCTGGAGCCCCTGTCCCTGATGCTTTAGCCACAAGGAGTGCTGCTGAGCAGGTGGGGGGGGCGGACTTTTCCAAAGGCACGTTCAAAAGTTTTCCACTGTACGTGCTGGAATGAAGTGGAGGTTCAGAGGGGGCGGAGCTGGCAAGGAGTGCTTTTCCGGAAGAAGGAGAAGGAGGCCAGCGGGAGGAGCCCAAGAGCAGTGTTTTTCCACTGGAGTTCAACATCTGCGTGAGGAGCTTGGAGAGAGGCAAGCTGCTGGGAGCCCTTTACCTACCACTGGGGGTGCAGGAAAGCGTCCTGGGAGCCCTGGGAGCAGTGGGGGGGGCGGTGAGCAGTAAAAGCACAGAAAAGCCTCTTTTTCCAAAGGCTGCCAAGAGATGTTTGCGTCGGAAGTCGTAGCCTGGGAAACAGGACACAGCTACAGGCTTCAAGGCCAGCCATCTGCTGCAGAGGGAGATACGTGCTGCAGAGTTGTCTGGGAACTCTGAGATAAGTCCAGTCTTCAGAGCAACGCAGGATGTTGTGGTTTTGGACGCTGCCAAGGACAGAGGCAGCGGGACGTTTGTTGCTTCTATGGCAACTGTGAAGAACAACTCCAGCCAGGACACGGTGACACGCTGGGTGTTTTGGTTTCTGCTATCAGGCAGCACCTGATAGGCAAGCCTGCAGGCGGAATGCGGAACTGCAGGGCTGTTTCGACAGGAACAAGTCTGTGGTGTGGCTAACGTGTTTTTCTCTCCTTTACAGGAGGAGCAAGAGGTCTACGTTGTGCCGGGACTGAATTGTTGTCGGTTATCTGTATCTGCTCTAACGAAGCAGGGGTTCAAAAATGTCCTTTGAAAATGACACCTGTTCCATTTTCAGAGGGGGGCGACAACTGATCAGCATAGCGAAGAGCAAGAACAATTTCTTTGTTCTGGAGGCACCTCTGGAGGGTGGTGGGAAGGTTCCCAGTCATGTGCAAAAGTTGCACAGGTGCACAAAGGGTACAAACTCCGGAAATGTGGGAGGTCCCTAGGGTGCAGGGCATGCAAAGGTGCAAAGGTACTTGGTTTTCCCGGGTTTGGGAGGGTAGCCAAGGAAGCTTTTGAGCTTGTTCACACACAGATCTGTCAGGACCCATGAGGTGTGAGAGTCTGGGTGAGGCCAGGTATGTGCCATCGCTGACAGATGGCCACAGCCAGGTTGGCTGGTGTCTCTCTCTCAAATCACAGGGGGAGGCGGCGCAACTGATCAAGGATTGGGTTGCGGAGGTGGAACTAAGGTTTTCCACCAAGGTGCAAGGGTTCAAGAGCGACCGAGGGTCACAGTTTACTGGGTCTGCTCTGGAGGAATTTTTCAAGGAAAAGGAAATACGTCACCAGGTGACGGGTGCAAAGTCTTCTCAAGGGAGAAGGGGGGCTGTTGCTGGATCCGGTGTCGGGGACCAGGTCCAGAATCAGGGTTCAAACCCGGTGATGGGGACCAAGTCCCGGGTCAGGGTTCAGGGCAGGTTTGGGCATCTCCAAGGGTTGTTAAAGGAGTGTCCAGGTGTGAGGCTTCATCTCCGGTAATGGAGAAAGCTCACAAACAGGGTGTCAAGTCAGAGGGGGAAGAGTCTGACGGTGAAGACACAGCTGCTGGCTCTAAAGGGTCAGTAGGGTATCAGGTCACAGGTGCGTGGAAAAGTGTCGCACAGTGTGATTCTGGGAGTGTTGAAGGGGTTCAACAGGTGCCTGGGAAAGATGCCGGGAAGGGGCACAAGGCAAAGGGGAAGGTGTTGAACTCAGAAGGTCTCGTCAGAATGGTTTCGGCATAGAGGGGGTGTCAGGTTTGGAACTTAACTGGTTAAGAAGTTCCCATGATGCCTCAATTCTGACGTCAGCTGTAGAAGCTGGGAGGAGCTGGGAGGAGTTTCTGTTCTCTTCCCCTCTGGTCTTTGAGGGAGAAAGTCGCAGCTTCGTAATGGAAGCAAGGAGCCCAGGAGATCCCTGGGGGAATGTCGGAATAAAGAGCTGAAATGGACAAACCAGGACTCTGTGTGTTTGTCTGGAAGCTAAGTGAAGGACGTGACAGTTTATCACTGCTGTGTTTATCTCTGCTAAGGTGTGACTGGAGCTACCGGAGACGGAGCTGAGTGGCGCAGCTGAGGGAAGCGCGCCGGACCGGGCTGCCATAAATCGCTAATTGAGGACCAATAAATCAATTAGCGGGGTCCCAATATACCAATTTGCCACAAGTTCAACCAAAATATCTGCTTTATATACATTATTTACACAATGGGCTGCACGTGAATGGCTAATTCCGGGATTCTCCTGTAGGCCAATCAGGTTGTGGATTCACTTCCATCTGGAGCTGGATTGGGTGGCTCCTGCAGACCAATCATACTGCTGCATTGTTCTAGGACCAATCAGACTGCTGCATTCTGAATCCTATTGTCCTAGGACCAATCAGACTGCTGCATTTTGGATCCTATTCAACTCAGTACATAACAAATAAAGACATCCTGCATTTGTTAAACCTTGCCCGAAGAGCCTGCAATGGTCAGAGGATACTGCAGATTATTATTTTCCAGGACAGGTATCTTGTTTACATGACAAAAAAGTCACATGCTTGTCATTTGAGTGGAAATGAGAGCATCCACCAGGGATTACAAGCCAGTCAACATGAGAGTTCCTGATATTATCCTCATACTGCAGATGAGAGCAGTAGTTGGCTCAGAATGTGTGAGTGACTTGACTAAGAGTAGGACCCACTTAGTATGTGGGATAGATGAAAACAGCAAAAGCAAAAAACGCCTCCTCCCTGCACACAAAAAATCCCCACAGTTAGATTTGTAGCTTTTCCAGCAATGTGGCCTTCAGCTGAAGACAAGGTCACCCATGTGCTGTCACTTCTGAGGATGAATCCTGGAATGGTTGAAATGTCCCTTGACCCCTGCTGGGTCTCCATCAACATCTTGTGGCTTTTGCAGGGAAGGAGGCAGGGAAATTAAAGCAGTTTACAATGTATCAATAACTTTTCTCTTTAAGCACCATTTGCTTGCTTCAGCATGACTCTCTTCTGGTACCTTTTAAGCAACACAGCTTCAAATAAACTGCCGATGGAGCGTCAGTCTGAACCTCCTAATGGAGCCCAGTGTCTGATGAGCTGAGCATACAGGTACAATTGCTGCTGCTTTTATTTTAAAGTGAACGTTCCTTTTAGAGCACTTTCCCCAAGCCCTAAAAGCCAATCTGACTCTTCTTTGGTGCTCACATACTGCGCAGCATGCAGGAAGGTTGCCATGCTGCCTTTTCTCCTAAAGAAAGGTGGGTTCAGCTTAGAAAGTCTTGGTTTCTCACACTGCTGCCTCGGCTGCAACTCACTGATCATTCAGTCATGTGAAACTTTGCAAAGCAGAAGGCCATCAGAGGAATGGGGGAAGTTAGAGGTTTCCGCACACTGTACAACTCTCCAAACTGAAAAACAATATGCATTATCAGAGATGGACACATTTCAGACATGCAGACACAACTGAGGAGGTGCTGGTGATGGGGAAAGTTGTGGGATGTGATCCACGAGAGGCAAGTACAACATTACTTGTAATGCTAGAGAAGACATGTGAGGGAATGTTTGGTCCAGCCAAATGAAACTTCCTGTTCCTCCTGGCTAGAACATCCTTCCTTTGCATGTGATAGAAGGTGGGTGTGACCTAACCTGTCCAGGTAACAAAAGGATGAGTCACGCAGCACTCTTCTTCTTTTTGACTTCCTTCTTTGTTTGGCCAGCTTTTTAGCCAGGACTGCTCTGCTAGCAGAAGCACTGGGATTATTCCCCCATATGGGGTAGATCCACATGTACTGTACATATTTGTAACGAAGTCTGCCTTCAGGAATCCAGCTGTGAACTGATGTAAGTAAACTTCTTTTATTGACTTTGAATAAGATTGTGGCATCTTTATTCTTTTAAGAGGGATTCAAGGGAGCTTACCAGGAAGGTACAATTCAATCTGAGGCAGACTGAATTATATAATAGTGAGAGGCTCACACCAGCCTGCAACCAGTTATCTGCTGTGCATGTAAAAAGGGGAATGTTACTGCTAACTAAAGAAACTTGCTAGCGCAAGTTAGGAAGGACATTAATAAACAATATATCCTCTCCTGCCACCCTGAACATTCCCACAAAAGTTTTGAGAACTGGCCACATCAAACTCCCAGGGCCTGATGTGATCCACTTCTGGCTTCAGCCTTCTTCACATGCTTAGGGAGTGCCAGACTGTGTTCACTAGAATGATGTAAAGGACAGCAGGTCTTCTGGCCCTTGCTGCTGGATGAAGAACTTGACATTGGGTTTCTCTTTCTGACAAACTCTTTAATACCTAAATCAGCATGATACATAAGCAAGAGTGAAAGGCACTGCAGGTGAATTGCATGGCTAAATGTGAGCTGAGATGTTGATCCAACAAGCTTCATGCCCACTGGCACAAGCCTTAGCATGGTAAACAACAGGTATTTTTGGTCTGTGCAATCAAACAGGAACTTCTGCAAATGGACTGGGCTTGTGAGATTCATTTGTGCTAGTGCTGGCATCACATGCCCTTTGTGCCAGCTCAGTATCTCATGCTCAGGCGTGTACCCTGGAAGAGGCTCTTTACTAACGGGGGTGACAGGAGGGACTGACAGTGGTGGCTCTTTAGGAGGTGCCCGACTAGAGGTGTCTGATGTCACAGGGACTAGAGACCTCTCTGACAATGTGCCTGAACCTTCTCCAGGACCCAGCTCCTGACTCTCTTGACCACTGCCCCGCCCCCAGCTCTGGCCCTGATTCCAGCTCCCTCATCCCTCTTGGGTCCTCCCTAGCTCATCTAGCCTCAATTCCTTGATCTCTTCCCCCACATCTTGGGGGAGCTAACCATCCTGTCTATGATAGGACATCCTGTCTAGGACAGGGCTCATGAGAGCAGGGGCCCTATAACCAACAAAATATTGTCACAATTCATAATTTTCCAGTTCAAAATACAAATTTGCCCAGCTTGTAAAGATCTGTATACATTATGAGTCACATTGCATTTCTCAGGGGGTGGGGGTAGGGTACTTCTACAGCTCAGAATTAAAGCATCCTTCCTGTGATTTGCGTCAACTCAAAATCAACGGTCACAAGTGACGTGCAAATGGCAATAGCCCTGTATGTAGGTCCCATGTGGAGTCCCTGATTCATATCTTCATCATCTTCCACATGAGCCTTAATCACCTGTATATTCCAACAAGGGTTCCTGAATACATGTATCAGGTTTCAACTTTTCAAAAGTAGTTTCTGGGTACTGTCCTGGTTCCTGGATTCAACAGAGACTCTTGCTGTAAGCAAGCAAGTTTATTCAATGTTTGCAGTGGTACGAGCCAACCTATAGGTGCACAAGAATGACATCAGGAATCTGAGACCAGATTAGTAATCTCTCCCCAGCCAGTTTTTAAAGACTGGCACATTCACTCACGAGACTCTCTATGAGCCTAGGGCATTTGAAGACATGTGCTTCTTCAAGCGCTGCAGGTCTACTGTCAACAGTGGAGACAGAGGAGGTTTTAGGGTAGTGTGACTGGTGTGGCCATACTGACCACATTGTAGGGGATGCCACAACAATGCTGTAGAATGGATGAGAGAGGCAGGGGCCATTGGATTTTAGCATCACAGAGGGCCACTGGGGGAGGTGGTGCCAAGTTCTCAGTGACGGGATGGGGTCTGCTCCTATGGCTCCTCCTCCTCCTCCAGTTGTCCAATCTCTCCTCCCAGCAGGTAGGCACCCTCCCCTGTTGCCACGAGATATGTCCATTCTGTGAATGGGCCAGGACAGGGTGGCTGCAGGATTGTCTCAGAGAGCAAATGCCACCCCACCTGACAACAACTGGGATTCACGTGCAGTTCTCTGCTCTGACTTGCCAACGTGGCAGTGCAGCGACTAGGAACCCAAGGACTGCACCTCAAATTTCAGGATTTAAGAACCACAATGGCTACCTGTTGACCAGCTTTATATGACAGTAGCACATGGTTGCTCTATATTTTTAAGAAGTCAAAGCCAAAGCCCCTAGGAGCATCAAAGTAGGATGCCCTGCCCTCCATTCCTATGGTCTGCTGTTCCAGATAGTTTTCTTTAAAAAATACATATGCACTGAGATATCTACTTAATCACTCTGGTCCCCTGAGATGTTGTTTTTCAGATATAAATCCCAGGCACTGTGGGTGAATGTATACTAATGATCCCCAAAGCGTGCATCATCATTATGCATTACCCTTCATTACTATGCAATCATCCAGAGATTCCTGTTATCTCTAGTGCAACTCTTGATTTCTTTTTGTTCTCAAAAGTGCTAAAAAAGCAAACCTAAATGAGAACCCCAAACTTAGCCCCTGTGCTTTTTGCTTGGGCTTTTGCTTTATTAGCATGCATACGTTTTTGATGTACCTTTTCTTTCCCACTCTTCTTTTTTCCCCTCACAGCATAAGCCAAGGGAACACATTGCACTGCACTCACTATTAATATATTATGTATTTTTATTGCAACAGCTGCTTCTGACAAAACCATGTTGGGTTCCATACCCTGGCACAGAGGTGAGGGAGTTTTGGCCCTCTGTATGCCATTAGAGGGGACGCTGGTGGCGCTGTGGGTTAAACCACAGAGCCTAGGACTTGCCGATCAGAAGGTCGAATCCCCGCGATGGGGTAAGCTCCCATTGCTCGGTCCCTGCTCCTGCCAACCTAGCAGTTTGAAAGCACGTCAAAGTGCAAGTAGATAAATAGGTACCGCTCCAGTGGGAAGGTAAATGGCATTTCCATGCGCTGCTCTGGTTCGCTAGAAGCGGCTTAGTCATGCTGGCCACATGACCTGGAAGCCGTACGCCGGCTCCCTTGGCCAATAAAGTGAGATGAGCGCTGCAACCCCAGAGTTGGTCATGAAGACCTAATGACCCTTTACCTTTACCTATGCCATTAGAGTGACCAAACTGCGGGAGGTAGTGGAGGACAGAGGTGCATGGCGTGCTCTGGTCCATGGGGTCAAGAAGAGTCGGACACGACTAAACGACTAAACAACAACAACAACATGCCATTAGAGTACTACTTCTCCATTCATTCCAGACCATTGGCCATGCTGACTGGGGCTGATGAGGGCTGTGGTCCAATATAACAAAAGTACAATTGAAATCAATCAAGACAATTTATAATAAGAAGAGTAGGGTAGGTCCTAAAATATATAAATCTCAGGTGTCAATGGTCAGCGTAAAGAGTTGTTTCTTGGGCATATGACAAAAGCTATACAGTGAAGGTACCAGATGCTCCCCTTTGCGGAGAGAATTCCAAAATTTAGGAGCTGCAGCACAAAATGCCCTCCATCACCTTGAACTTCTGAGGTTGATGGAAGTACTAAGAGGCAGGTGTGCCAACTTGGCCCCGCTACTGTGGGTACCCGGGGCCATTGGTGCCATGCAGTGTGCATGGCCCTGGCACCAATATTTGTGGGTGTCTGGCCCCTTTGTGGGGAATTTTGTGGGTGCTTCAGGACCCAGGGCCCAAGGAGTTGGCACCTATGCTAGGAGGACCACATCTGCCAATTTTAATACCTCTGTTGATCTTAATGACAGTTGGGAAGGAGGCATTCTTTCAGATATTTTGAGCCAAAGTGGTTTAGGACTTTAACCACTAATGCGAGCACCATAAATTGGGCCCAGAAATGTAATGGCACTTGGGATTGTGTTAGTTCTAAATGGAACTAATAGTGAAGTAATAGGGAAGTAATAGTGCCACTGTATTCTGCTCTAGGTCAGACCTCACCTGGAGTACTGTGTCCAGTTCTGGGCACCACAGTTCAAGAAGGACACTGACAAACTGGAATGTGTCCAGAGGAGGGCAACCAAAATGGTCAAAGGCCTGGAAACGATGCCTTATGAGGAACGGCTAAGGGAGCTGGGCATGTTTAGCCTGGAGAAGAGGAGGTTAAGGGGTGATATGATAGCCATGTTCAAATATATAAAAGGATGTCACATAGAGGAGGGAGAAAGGTTGTTTTCTGCTGCTCCAGAGAAGCGGACACGGAGCAATGGATCCAAACTACAAGAAAGAAGATTCCACCTAAACATTAGGAAGAACTTCCTGACAGTAAGAGCTGTTCGACAGTGGAATTTGCTGCCAAGGAGTGTGGTGGAGTCTCCTTCTTTGGAGGTTTTTAAGCAGAGGCTTGACAACCATATGTCAGGAGTGCTCTGATGGTGTTTCCTGCTTGGCAGGGGGTTGGACTCGATGGCCCTTGTGGTCTCTTCCAACTCTATGATTCTATGATTCTATGATTCTATGAACCCCAGCCAATAATCTAGCAGCTCCATTTTGGACCAGTTGAAGTTTCCAAGTCGTCTTCAAGGGTAACCCCATGTAAAGCCCACTGCAGCAATCCACTCTGGAAGTTACCAGATCATGGGGGATAGTGATGGAGGCATCTCAGTTCAGAAAAAAGAAAGAAGGAAGGAAAGGGAAATTGTTTTGATTTGGAAATGTTTGAAACTCACTTTTGCTGTTCCAGAGGTAAGGTGTTTGAATAGTGAGGATATATGGTTACATCCCTGCAGACATATTTGAGTTAGCAGACTTTTTGTGAGGATATCCCATCCCCCTCCATCTCCACACAGTTCATTTTTAGCTCTAATCTAGGATGTCACCTAAACATCAGCCTGCAGCTGGGATATCAGAGCTGGAGGAACTAGCAGGTGATGCTTCACTGTCAGGATAAAAAGGACTTATTCCAGGCCCTCTGCCGATCTTGTGAAAATGAACCACAGATCACTGAAGGCCTGAATCTCTGATTAACTGTCCGCCATTATCTGCAGTGCCTACATTTCTCTCGGAGAGCCTCCCACCCCGTCTCAATTTAGCGCTTGAAGGGGGAAGGAGGTCTGGAGCCACAGAGGTATCATAATGGCCGCAATCCAAGCTGCTTTTCTTTCCCCCTCCATAAGTTACACCTGTTTGATGTCTAAGACGAACAGAAGAGCTGCACAAATTGGAAAGGGAGCCACAAAAATGATGAAATGGCTCGGAGAAGCAGACTTGTGAGGAAAGGTTAACTGACAGGACGACTCAGCCTGGAGAAAAGATGACTGAGGAGAGAGGCTGGGAAACTGCCTAACATTTAGAGAAACGGCTGTTCGGGGGACAGGCCGTGGAGGAAATTATCCTCATTAGGCTCCGGTGTCAGAAGAAGAATTTAGGGGGTCTGAAGCAGAAGCAGGGAAATGTTTAGGTTAAATGCCTGAAGAAATGTTATGAAGCTTAGCGCAGTGAAGGTAATCAAAGGGAGACTGTAAAATAGAGTCTCCATCTTGAGCAGGGCGGAAAAAAAGACACTTCTGCTTAGCAGAGAACCATATTCCACCCTGGAGACAAGGGATGGTTTGCAAAGAATTTCAAGGCAGAAGCAGTAGGTTGATATATTTGGGGGATTTCACCTTGCCCAGGAGCACATATGGCACCCACATATAATCTCCTCCATGGTGGAAAATGCTATTTGGGCCAATTTTAAGTGCGGGGAGGGAAAATGTTGGCTAGCCCGTCCTCCATGGCAGTTTTCCACCACAGACTGAACTTCTCAGTGCTATATTTTGGAGAAGAATAAGGGGTGATTTCATGGGGAATCAGATGATGGCAATTCCTTACCAGTCAGGTCAGCTGCATAACATTTCATTCCTTTAAAGCAGATTTGGAGAACTGGCTCCAACCAGCAGGCTGGTGATTGATTGGTGGTTATGGAAATCTACTTTAAGGGTACAATTTTCCATAGTGGTTTAACCATCAATCCTTCTTCCCAGGGAATTATAGGTGTGCGAGGGGAACAGAGGTCTCCTAACAACTCTCAGCACCCTTAACAAACTACAGCTCCCACAGTGCTTTGGGGGAAGCCATGGCTGTTTAAAGTGGTATCACAGTACTTGAATTGTATGGTATGAATGTGCCCTTAGTTGGATACAACATTAGGATTGCAGTTGTTCCCGGGAAATTGAAAGGGGGTTGAGAGACACACACACCCCTCCCGAGCCTTGCCTCTCCACACTACGAGGCAAAGACACATTACCAAATATAGCAATTCAGTGATAAATGTATGTATGTACAGGCTCAAGGGGAAAACTTTAGAAATCAAATCGTATCAATCTTCTCAGTTCCAGTGGTATTTAGGACCCAGGGAAGTGAGGTATAACAGAGGTGAGTGAGCCCACCGTAATCCTTGAGAAGTACAGTCCCGTCCCATCCACAGGGCCTTCTCAAGGAGTTATGACCAGTTATATCCTGCCCCAAGAGTGCCAGACAGATAACCATCTCAATCACAATGCCTACCCACCCCATAGTGGGACAAGACAAAGGGGTGTGTTTGACTTGACTCAGGGACCAGGGAACTGTAAATACTTTCCTTTGTACTGTGTTGAAGTATGTGTGAAAGACTCTATTTGAGTGACTGGGCATGCCTGGATCTCCACACCTTTTTCTGTGACATATCTATGATGTCTTCATGACGCTTCTGGAAATGTATTACGAGAAACTTTAAAATACTGATGTACCCGTTGTTCGGGGCTTCTCTCTGCTTCTTCTATGTGGTAGTTTGAAGTCTTGTTGCAGCAATAAAGATCAGGCCTACTGGCCGCTGTTTTGCTTCAATCTCCTGGCTGAAGTCTCTTGCTTGTGACCCCCGTCCTGAACCTGTGGGAGCCAAGATTAGGCAATTGTGGGGTGCTCCAAGGACTCCCTTATACACAGTCTAAGCCAAGCAGCAATGTCCCTGGACTTTCTCACTACAAAAGGAAGTTGGGTGTGTATAACAGTAGCTTATTTTTTCTGTGGAAGCAGGGTCTTGTTCTCATTAGCTGCGTAAAGACCGAATGATCTTTGCTGGACACACAAGGTGTGAAAGTGAAGTGCTGATGTCATAGAAGCTGACGCAGAGAATGAGCAGAGCAATTTTATTCACACACACATATACACCATCATTTGGGAAAACATCCTCAGGTTAGCTTACTCAAGGGGCATTCTGAAATTGTCAGCAGTGTCCAGCAAACGTGTGTAACAAGAGACATTCTCTTGCTTATTAGCACCCGGCTTTAGCATTGCTAAGGGCCTGCTGTATGAATCTAATATAGTCTATTTGCAACCCAAACTCTTCACTTGTGGCTCGTCTGTTAATTATATTTTATTACTTCATAAGCCAGCTACAAATGGAGCCTTAACTGAAAGCATAAGCCATTTTTATTATACATGCAGGCTAAATAATGTGATAAATTGTTTTTACCCCCACCATTAGATGCAGTTAGGATGCTGCTTTTAACCACCCAGCCATATCATTCAGTATTTCATTTTTTAATTTTTTAAAAAAAACTTTTAAAATTCCATTTTCTTCTCATTTCTGAAGTGTCATAATAAAAAAACCCATTTTTATTTATTTTAAAAACCACACACTTAGAATATGTTCCGAAACCAATATGCCTCTTACGGAGTCCTGTTTTCACAAGAGAAATTGTGATGTATACTTGATCTTCCTGGATAATGTTTTGAATAAGTAAATGAAGGAATTATTTCAATCACCAGGAACACCTCTTTCTTTCTCCCTCACTTCTTCCTTCTTTTTAAAAAGGGGATCTACAAAGTTTTGTTAATTTTAGTGATGAATATATACCAGGTCTTTTCTCATTTGTATTTTTCATAAACCCTCATACACAAATGTATGATGGTCCTCCAACTCACAGCGCACACGCACACACACACACACACACACACACACAGAAAGATGCAATAATACAGGGCTATAATGATGTTACTTATTATTATGGTTTCATTAATTTTCTCAAACTACAGCAGAGCACGTTTGGCTGTCTGCTATGAAGCATTAGCATAAATATTAAAACTAAATTATGCTTGTCAACTAAATGAGCACAGTACACAGTGTGATACATTATCTTGGTTGTTATATATATATATATATATATATATATATATATATATATATATATATATATTGTGGGATTTTTTTTTCTTTTTTAAACACTTCTCTCTGTGTGAATTTACAAAAATTCAGGCATTTTTTTTCAACTGGTCCTCCAATTGACACATTAGTGCAATTCCATGGTAGAATATCTTAGGTCCGAAGAGGATCAAACGCACCTTTTCAAAGCACCTGTTCTTCATCTTCTAGTTGATATAGCAATAGCCAAACACCTGCTTGCCCAAACCAATTCTTCTAGAACACATGATCTGGGCACCCATGGACCATGTTCATACAGAGAAAGCGAAGGATAGAAGAATCTGTCCGTTTTGTTTTCTTTCTCATTTACACCACCCCCCAGTAAACCACATGTACACAGCCATTTGCATAATAATAATAATAATAATAATAATAATAATAATAATAATAATAATAATATTTATTATTTATACCCCACCCATCTGGCTGGGTTTCCCAAGCCACTCTGGGTGGCTTCCAACAAAAGATTAAAAATACATTAAAACATCAGTCATTAAAAGCTTCCCTAAACAGGGCTGCCTTCAAATGTCTTCTAAATGTCATATACTTGTTTATTTCCTTGACATCCAATGGGAGGGTGTTCCACAGGGCGGGTGACACTACCGAGAAGACCCTCTGCCTGGTTTCCTGTAACTTCACTTCTCTCAGGGAGGGAACCGCCAGAAGGCCCTCGACGCTGGACGCTGAATGATGGGGGTGGAGACGCTCCTTCAGGTATACTGGGCCGAGGCCGTTTGGCGCTTTAAAGGTCAGCACCAACACTTTGAATTATGCTTGGAAACGTACTGGGAGCCAATATCTACCAGCATGTCATTGTGCATATCTCCTAAATTACATGGTTTTGCACACAGTTTTTGTCTAATACTGTCCATTATATGACAACAGTGGAGGTCCAGCAGAATGCATGTGTGTGCAGACTTTATGCTGGTGGGATCCCCACAAGAGAAAAGAAGCAGAAAGCCCAGAAACATTGGATTCTGAACTAACCTAGCTACCATGAAGGGGCTGGCCTCATCACTGCACTAGCTCCAGCATGGTGCAGGGATATGTCTAGCCCTTCACACTTTTATGTTTTCTCTTCTTATTCTGTCGCTGTCCTTTTCATACCTTGCTGTTTCTCACGTTGGTGTCTGAATGGCTGTTTGACTGTTATTTGGAAAAGGTTGAACTGCTTTAGGTAAATTAATCAAACTATTGCTTTAATTTCAATGATATTAAATAGAAAAATCGTTCAGTAGCACCTTAGAGACCAACTATGTTTGGTCTTGGTATAAGTTTTTGTGTGCATACTCACTGCTTCAGATACCAAGAACAAACTTAGTTGGTCTCTAAGGTGCTACTGGACTTTTTATTATTATTTTTATATATTTTGACTGCGTCAGACCAACACGGCTACCTACCTGAATCTAGAACTATGGAAGTCATTAAATAGCTCCAGCATCAAGCTAAATGGTAATTTAGTCCATTTAGGTTAGACCTGTACAGTTACACTGAACAGAGTTCCCTGGGAAGAGGGATTGACTATTAGTCCCCTCTGAGAGTTATGGGGAATAGGAGTCTCCTAACAATTCTCAGTACCTTTATCAGACTACAGTTCCCAGGATTCTTTAGAGGAAGCCAGGGCTGTTTAAAGTGGCATGATATTGCTTTAAATGTAGAGTGGGGCACTGAGACCCTAATCTTCTCCTGTCTACTTTTATAAAAGTCCTTTCAAAGATCTAATCCACCACTTCATAGAGTTTGTTAGAGTTTGTTAGATCTGACATGATCACAGTTCCATTGATTCACACAGAAAAGTTCCCTTCTGATATATAGAAGAAACTGTCAGAGAACAGAACACCACAGCTACTCTACTTTTGAAATTATGATTTGGCAAACTCCACGTGCATTTCTCGCTCAGTAGGTAAACCTGTAAGCTATTCTCTTCTTTTGCCTGGTGGGAATTTGTCCTTGGACTCTGATAATGCCTCTTCTTTGTCTGAATAGACAGGGGTGTAAGACTGTGTGTTCAGTATATATGCACATTGCTCACGACTTACCTGCCCACGACTGGTATGTGGCCCTCAGAAGGTTGCCAAGACAGGAATGCGGCCCTCGGCCTGAAAATGTTTCCTCCCTCTGCTGTACCTGGTTATCACCCTGTGGTCTGTTTGCATGAAGAAGTTTTAACACAAGCTCAAGAGTCGTAAGTGCTAGAACAGGTAACGTTCAACTCTCTATGCAGCTATCCCTGCCCAGCAAAGTATTCTCAGGCTCCTCTAGATTGGTCCCACCCAGTGGAGACTCCTACATAGATTGAGCTATGGAAACGCATCACGTTTGGGCTCTGAATTTGCATGAACAAAGGTGTTTTCCTGTGTTCTCCTTAGGAGTCCAACATCTCCTGGGTCCTCCCTTAGCCCTGATAGCTCCCAAGAACCAAGCAATGGAAACTTACTTCCTATGCAACCAAGACTGTCTACCTGCCACACCGTTTGTGCAATCTGAATTATGTTCCACAAGGGTGCCACATCATCTGTAAAACAAGCTGGTTTAAAGCTCAGTACACTGACCCAAAGGACTCCGCCATTCTGACTCCACCAAGCCTTACACAAACCCAGCCTCAGGGCTTAATCTTCACTCTAAGCAACCTGTCTTACTAGAGGGAATCTTGCTCCTTTCCCTGGCAATGCTGCCTTTGAAACTTGACCTCCAGCCTGCCCTGGATTATTCTACTCCCTTTCGTCCCTTCTGATCTTCAATTGTTGTTTGCAGAACTTGACCCTTCCCTAACCTGGATTGCCTGTAGTGTCATCGGACTGATAGCCAACTCCAAAGGACCCCAAGTCTTGGCCACTTGGGACCTGGCCTCTGCTGAACTCTAACAATATCCTTCCAAATTATTACCAGCCTTTCTACTGAAGAGCTCATCTTTCCGGCAATGACATAATAAAACAATAATGTATAAAATGAAACAACGGTTACAAATCGGGTAAACAAAAGCTGCAGTGGCAGCCACGTTTGACACATTAAAATGCAGCAGTGGATCCCACTCCTCTGCAAGAATCAGCAAAAAAGGGAAAACAATAACCCATCAACTAGGATTTGCCTTTCAGAACAGCAGAATTTACAGCAGAAAAGCAAGAGGAAGGAAAGGACTCTCTTTCAACAGCCCTTCATTCCCAGAGTGAAGGCCTGCGTCCAGAGAATCTACTACAGTGGTACCTCGGGTTACAGACACTTCAGGTTAAAGACACTTCAGGTTACAGACTCTGCTAACCCAGAAGTAGTACCTTGGGTTAAGAACTTTGCTTCAGGATGAGAACAGAAATCGTGTGGGAGTCGGAGGCCCCATTAGCTAAAGTGGTACCTCAGGTTAAGAACAGTTTCAGGTTAAGAACAGACCTCCAGAACGAATTAAGTTCTTAACCCGAGGTACCACTGTATGTAGTTTGTCTGTCCATCTGGTTGTTTGTTTCTTCCCTGTACATTTGGACACCTATCAGTGTATCTTGGCCAAACTTGGCATAAAGGTTCCTGAGATGCAGGCAGCACTCTTTGTCAATGTTTGGATGCTGAGTGCCATTTTGAATCAAGATGGCAGACCAAAAAGTGACTTTGGCATGACTTCACACTTTTTTGGCCTAGGCTTGGTTACCTCTTGAGATATTGTCGCCAAACTCTGCATGAGCGTTCCCAACATGGGGTTGGCATTCTTTGTTGATATTTGGATGCATTATTTTGATTCAAGATGGCAGGCTGAGATGTGACTTCACTAGTTCTGGGTTTGACACGGCTCGAGATATCATCACCAAACTCAGCATGAGGGTTGCCAACGCGGGGGTCTCCATTGCTGTTTGGATGTCAAGCACCATTGTTAGAGGGTCGGACTAGGGAAAATGAGACCAAGGTTCAGATCCCCACATGGCCACAAAACTCACTGGGAGCCTCTTAGCTTAATTTACTTTATTTGCTGTGGGGATTAAATGAACAGGAAAAGAACCATGTGTGCCATGTTTCGCTCTTTGAAACAAAAGGTGGGATAGAAAGGCAATAAGTAATGGTGCAGTTTAGGAAGACTGGTTTCATTCCCTTATTAGATATTGCCATCAAGGGATAGAGGGAGGGGGAAGGGAGGCCCAGTTCATTGGGTGGGGTGGAAATGCTTCTATGCTGGACCAGAAAAGAAAATGCCTGTCATCAGCTATGCAGGCGAACCGCATGGTGTTTCATTTCAGCCCATTTTCACATTGCTTTCTGGGCAACTTTCTGGGTACCACATGCTAGTGATGATAGTGGCCAGAGGCAAAAGTGGCCAGAGCAATTAATGTAAACATTATCTTCCTACAGTAGGCTAGTTTCTACACATGCTCACACTTCCAGACAAGGAAGAGCAAGTGCCATAATAAGGCAAAAGGACTTGTGGAGAGTGTGGAGCAAGGTCATTGAGGCCTGGGGAGAGGGGATGTGGTCTGGAGGAGCATCCCAAGGGTCAGACAGAGGGATTTGAAGGGCAATACATAGCCCTGAATGCCCCTCCCCACTGACACAGCATCCCAGAAGCGTAAGCAATATCAGCTGACGCAACCCACAAGTAAACTTTGTTTGCTTGCTAGACTTCACTCTCGGCTACCTTTTTCACAAACTGTGTTCTGACGTTGTCTTCCCATCGGCCCTGTGGCATCTTTCTGCAGCTTGAACTCCAGAGCTGAAGACACATTTGGCCTTATCTCTCTCCAAGCAGAGAAAGAGGTGAGCTCTCCTCCCTGCTTGAGCTGCTCTGCGCAAAAGGAGAAGCCACACATTCACCTTTGCTTAAGACTGAGGTCAAGCACATTGCTTGCCAGATCCTGTCAAAAGCACCAAAAGAGAAATGGGATTCTTTCCAGCCCCTCTTTCATCAGAATGCTGTGCTAATCTCTCTCTCTCTCTCTCTCTCTCTCTCTCTCTCTCTCTCTCTCTCTCTCTTCAGTGCTCTTAGAAATGATTGTGTCATGCTTCATTTTGGTCTGTCAAAGTCCCTTTGCAAGTGAGCATTCCAAGGCAATGCAATAACTGTTCCATGTTTGATCTCTGGCAAGGGCAAAAGCAGAGAGAGCAGGCCAGCTTCGGATGTTGTTTCAACTGGTGTAAGTCCACCAGCTTTGCCCTTAAAATGAACAGGGTGATCCTGGGTTTACAAAGGTATTGCTGAGATTTAGGCCGAGGCCTGGCCTAGTGACAGAAGGAGAAATTATCTCTTCCTCTTGATTGTTTTTATTCTAAAGTGGAGTGAACAGCCGAGCCTTTTCTGCCAAAGCTGATAAAACCGGCTGTCATCACAGAGGGATTGAGATGTGGTGGGCACAATGGGAAGAAGGGGGTTTCCGGAAATTGTTTTGTACTCAGGCTATTTCAAATTAGATTGTGTGCTTAAGTGAATCCAGACTTCCTGCAAATTGTATTGCGGACTTCGACGGACGGGTCCCTTGCAACATTTCCCTCTGCTAAGACTCTCTCACATCCCAATCTCCAATGTCTTTGTCCCTGCTAAAGACTGGGGGAACTTTCTCAGCTGATGGCCACATTCCCGCACTTTCTGCACATTGCTGCACTTTCTGGGGGCCATGTGCCAGTTTTGGTTTGAACCTGAGGCAACAGCTGGGTGTGACCGGAGACAAAACTGGGCAGAGCAAAAGATGTGGTACCTTGATGCGGTAGAGTGGGTGTCAAAGACACCTACCCACCCTCTATCCAGGAAAGCAAGAAGTGTGGTCAAAGTTCAGGGGCATATTTCATCTAAGCAAAAGCATTTAAGGAGAGTGCAGGGCAGAGACAGTGAATATTTCAACCAAGAGGAAGTACTGAGGTATGAGGAGGGGGCATGACCTGGGAGAGTCCTGGGGCAAGGAGGGGAATAACTGGGGCACTACATTTTGGAGGCTGGTCCATTGGGGCAAACAGGTCAAGCCCACTTGCTTGCTTTCTTACAACCGATCCAGATGGTAGCCCCGACTGTCAGTTTCCTTTTCCTTCATCTCAGCATTGCCCTTGTAAGAACTCCTTGTAGAATTCTCCTTAGGGAGGTGGATGGGGATAGAATTTCAATTAGTTCTGCCATTGACTCTGGCTCCTTGTACTCTTGGCTTCCTTCCTGTCTGCCCCATTAGTCCCAATGGACACCAACC
The DNA here is from genome assembly GCF_964188315.1 of Podarcis muralis. Taxonomy (NCBI): domain Eukaryota; kingdom Metazoa; phylum Chordata; class Lepidosauria; order Squamata; family Lacertidae; genus Podarcis; species Podarcis muralis. The sequence goes on along the minus strand of NC_135661.1, from coordinate 69,442,459 downwards.
ATCTCTGGTCCCAGGCCTGAGGTTGCCCACCCCTTGTGTATTGGAATTCACACAAACCTCACCACATTTGAAACAAGACACAGAAGGGAAAGTGGGGCTGTGTGCCAGGTAGGAGGTGAAAGTCCTTTGTCTGAGATCCAGGAGAGCTGCTACAATTCACAGAAACTCAGGAACCTGCCTTATTCTGTGGTAGACCATTGGTCCATTTGCAGACAGGCTAGAAAACCCAGCCCTACTTATACCTACCAGGGACTGAACCAGGGAACTTTTCATGCAAAGAAGATGCTCTTCCACAAAGCCATTGCCCTTCCTCTATGCAGAGCAGAAAATACAGAGCTGGGTGAACAAATAATCTAAGCTGATATAAGGCAACTTCCCGTGCTCCTTTTAAAAAATTGTTATTAAATGTTTATAAACATTATAGGAAGAGCAATGGAATGGGGAATTGGAAACACAGATTTAAGGTCTCTTAAATGAGTCAATATTTCTAGCTTTACAGTTTCTTATGGTTTGCTTTTCTGCCAGTAAGAAATAAAAAAGATGTCAACTCTCCAAGTATGACAGATGGCTGCTTTTGTTCATGAAGTCTTATATTAGATTATTCCATGTTCATTCTTCCTTTTACACACAGGTTTGGTGCCCTTCATTTTCATGTATGGTTGGGTAAACCATCCATATGAACGCTTGGAGACCCACTACTGGCAAGGAGACCAGGAATAGGGAAGCTGTACCTGTCCAGATGTTGTTGGACTCCAATTCCCATCTTCCCTGATCATTGGCCATGTGGGCTGAGGCTGATGCAAATCAAAGTCCAACAACATCTGGAGGCCCACAGGTTCCTCAGCCCTAGTTTACAGTACCTGTTGGTCTGTACAGTACCTGTTTATCTAGATTTCTCTCTGAATTCTGGGATTCAGAATGCCATGAACCTTCTTCTAACATGTTGCATAGGTAGGGATGGGCAAATATGTCATTTTCAGTTTCTCATTTATCTCATTTTTTTAAAAGTTCTCACGAAAACCCATCAACGTTTTAGTGCCAATTTCACCAAGCACACACGTTTTTGCAAAGCACTGTTCCCTAATGTAATGCAATTTTTGGTATATTATTTTGATTGTTTCATGCATTTTGATGCACCCTTTTTGCCCCAGGATATGCGCCTTTGTACACATCACTTGGTTGGAGAACTGCACTGCTAAATTTAGGGGAAGTGTGGATTTTGAAGGATGGCTGCATGTCAGTTCACACACTTCTTCGGAAAGTGCATCTTAGGTAGATTCACCTTCAAATATGAAATGAATCGAAGTTTTTCCCCATCTCCACTTATAAAGGTAAAGGTAAAGGTACCCCTGCCCGTACGGGCCAGTCTTGACAGACTCTAGGGTTGTGCGCCCATCTCACTTAAGAGGCCGGGGGACAGCGCTGTCCGAAGACACTTCCGGGTCACGTGGCCAGCATGACAAGCTGCATCTGGCGAGCCAGCGCAGCACACGGAAACGCCGTTTACCTTCCCGCTGGTAAGCGGTCCCGATTTATCTACTTGCACCCGAAGGTGCTTTTGAACTGCTAGGTTGGCAGGCACTGGGACTGAACGACGGGAGCGCACCCCACCGCGGGGATTCAAACCGCCGACCTTTCGATCGGCAAGTCCTAGGCGCTGAGGCTTTAACCCACAGCGCCACCCGCGTCCCATCTCCACTTATAGAGGGCAGTAAACACTCTGGGGAGTGGTGGGGAGGCAGTGGGAATAAGTACACTAAAACAAATGGGAATAAGTACATAGGTTGTGCCCTCCTCATGCTGAGGACCCACTAGAGGAACATAGGAAACTGCCTTATACTGAGTCATGCAATTGGTCGTCTGGTTCATATACATTGATTGACAGGGAACATTCTCAGCCCACCCTAGAGATGCTGGGGATTGAACCTGAGACCTCCTGTGTGCAGAGTGGGTGCTCTCCCATTGAGCTATAGTCCTCCCTGTGATGTTGGGCCTGCCTTCTGAAGCTGTCAAATGGATGCCCCACATTTGCATCTGTTTTCTTTCCCATCTATTCATCTCCATAACCTCTGCCAGCCGTATCAAGTATTTCAGCCGCTGTCAATCACACGTCAATTTGTATTTTACTAGGCTCAAATCAAGGCAGATGTTTTGACAAAAGGGGAAATGGAGCTGTCAAGAGTGCAAAAGATGGATAGAGAAAGATAAATAATGGGTGGCGAAGATGGAACGCTAGTGAATATCTATCTCTCTTACATACACTCTGTTCCACAGTACATATTATGTGTCCAGAATTGTCTGAATGGCTAAGTCAGTCTGGAGGATATCATACTGATTTCTTAAATTGGAATAGAATAAAATTAGGAGATGGAATCTAAAGACTCTGGGACGTTACATAGTGTTGGGCCATTCCTGTTCCCTTTGCTGTTTCATAGTAAGTAAGCTTTTGAACATATGAAGCGGCATTTAGCTGATTCAGATGTTATTTCTAGCTCAGGAATGAGAAATCTTCAGTCAGGTAGGTAAAAAAGGTAAAAAGGGTAAAGGACCCCTGGATGGTTAAGTCCAGTCAAAGGCTGATGCAGCGCTCATCTCGCTTTCAGGCCGAGGGAACCGGGGTTTGTCCACAGACAGCCTTCCAGGTCATGTGGCCAGCATGACTAAACCGCTTCTGGCTCAATGGGACACCATGACAGAGCACACAGAAATGCCATTTACCTTCCTGTCACAGCAGTACCTATTTATCTACTTGCACTGGCGTGCTTTCGACCTGCTAGGTTGGCAGGAGCTGGGACAGAGCAACGGGAGCTCACTCGTTGTGGGGATTTGAACCACCGACCTTCTGATCAGCAAGCCCAAGAGGCTCAGTAGTTTAGACCGCAGCGCCACCCACGTTGCTGAATTATATATCCCCCATTATCCTTAACCATTGGCTACTGTGACTGGGGCTGATGGGATTTAGGAGCCCAACTACAACCAGAGAGTCCAAACCTCCTTATCCCTCTTCTATTTAGACCAGGGGTAAAGAACATTTTTTCCACCTCAGGGCCAGATTGTCTCACTGACAACCTTCTGGGGAACACATGTCACTGGTGGGTGGCAAAAGTGGGTGGAGCAATGGATATGATTCTTACCTTTTGCACAGTTTGGCCACATCTGCACCATAGATTTTAAGCACTACTGTGCCCCTTTGACAGCCATAGCTTTTGAGAGCCAGTGTGGTGTAGTGGTTAAGAGCGGTGGTCACGTAATCTGGGGAACCGGGTTTGCACCTCCACTCCTCCACATGCAGCTGCTGGGTGACCTTGGGCCAGTCACACTTCTTTGAAGTCTCTCAGCCCCACTCACCTCACAGAGTGTTTGTTGTGGGGGAGGAAGGGAAAGGAGAATGTTAGCCGCTTTGAGACTCCTTAAAGGGAGTGAAAGGCGGGATATCAAATCCAAACTCTTCTTCTTCTTCTTCTTCGTTAAAGAACCATAGGAAGTGTAATTTGTTAAGGGGATCCAAGAGTTATTAGGGGACCCCTATTACCCTCATGGGACACAGGTGGCGCTGTGGGTTAAACCACAGAGCCTAGGACTTGCCGATCAGAAGGTTGGCAGTTCGAATCCCTGCGACGGGGTGAGCTCCCGTTGCTCGATCCCAGCCCCTGCCAACCTAGCAGTTCGAAAGCACAAATTGCAAGTAGATAAATAGGTACCACTCCGGCGAGAAGGTAAATGGCGTTTCTGTGTGCTGCTCTGGTTCGCCAGAAGCGGTTTAGTCATGCTGGCCACATGACCCGGAAGCTGTCTGCAGATAAACGCCGGCTCCCTCAGCCAATAAAGCGAGATGAGCGCTGCAACCCCAGAGTCGGTCACGACTGGACCTGGTCAGGGGTCCCTTTACCTCTATTCCCTCACAGAGCTGTGATTCTCAGAGCAGTTTATCAATTGATCAATCCCTCTTTTCAGGGAACTCTTGGAACTGTAGCCCTGTAAGAGGAATAGGGGTCTCCCAACAGCTTTCAGCACCCTGAGCAAACCAAAGTCCCCAGGATTCTATGGGGGAACCCATGAGTATTAAAAGTGGTATAATCGCGATTTAAATGGATGGTATGAATTGGCCTAAGTTACATTCCACCTGTGCAAAAGTCAGAGGTTTCTCCATCCAGGCAAGCAAGATGCATTCTCACAATTCAAAGAAACCTCCCAGCCAAGCAAGGGCAATTGAAGAAGACATGGAGCAAGGTTGATTGCTATTGGTTACAGCCTGGGGGAAAAGAGTATGTTCTTGGGAGTTGGTGTCACCCAGGGAGACAGAAAGGCCTGGAGGGACACATCTGGTCCAGGGGTTGCCCACCCCTGTTTTAGACCAATGTACCTTGACTCCTAGTACAACGGAACACACTTGAATTGATTGGGAAAGTTTTGTGCACAATAATTTCAAATGGCTAGTATGAAGAGAGAAATGGGATTTCATCCATTTTAGAAATGAATGTACACTCATAGCAAAGAAAGAATGAACGAAAGAAAGAAAAGAGAAGAAAGTTATCCTGCCAATCTTAAAAAAGCAGTCACACTTGTTTAAGAGGAGATGGCCCTTTTGCAGATCTTTAAGAACCTGCAAGTTCTTCTAGAAGGAGATTGTCCTTCAATGTGTCCTGTCCAGAAGATCTTAAATAACATACAAGTTCATATAAGAGAATATGGCCCTTCAAGTTATTCTCTCCTAGAAAGCTCAAAGAGCTTAAAAGTTCATTTCAGAGGAGATGGTCCTTCAGGTATCTTCTTCTGCAGATCTTAAAGAACACGCAAGTTCATAGTAGATGGTCTTTCAAAGATCATATAGAAAGAGATTGTCCTTCAATGTGTCCTGTCCCAAAGAACATTGAAGTTCACATAGGAAGAGATGGTCCCTCAGCTATCCTGAGCCCAAGCCATGTTCCATCATCAGTATACATACACCAATGTTATGAGCTGGAAAATAACGTTTGGGAAACAGGCATATATTTCCCCAAAAAAATACTCATTGCAAAAGCTAATAAATTCCGAATTGAGCCTAGGGAAGCTCTCCCATCACTGGTTCTGTGCAGCAAGCAACACAATAGCCGGCTGCATCTGATGCAGATAAAAGCCTCAACCAGCACATCACGTTGAATTACATGACATCAACCATTTCTTCTCTGCAAATCAGGCAATCTTTCCCAACTCTTCTACTGTCTCCACCCTGCAGCCTTTGTCTATATACGAATCTGATATTCCACAGGGTACATCATTATCAGGAAGCCGAATACATAATTTATGCAGAGACCTTCTGATTCTATGCCTGGATGGGCAAGTGACATTTCCAAAAGAAATTTAGTCAAACAACAGAGCTGAGCTCCCATCGCTCTTTGACAAGTTTAATAAGCTCATTTTTATGTTTGCCAAATAGCCTGACCTTAACTTTACCTCTACCACCAAGGGGAAAGAGAAGTGATATTTGTATTAGGAAGTTGCAGCTCCGTTAAAAAATAATGAGCACAAATTTAGGCTTAAGCTGCAAGAAAACCAAAAGAAAAAGAAAAAGCAGTTTGTCTGATTTGTTTCTTCAGTATTCCTAGGGGCCAGACATCTTAAGTTCATGACTGGCAATTTCTTTTGTGCCCAAGTTACATTGCATATACCAGTTCTTCGAAAACATGACAAGTCAAAGCCCGTCCCACCACAACTCGTATTTAAACCTACCAGTATGTTACAATCCACCACTATTTGGAGCCTAGAGCAGCTATTTTGCCAACCTTTTTGGCTCCTGTGTACATTTGGATTTTAAAGTGTGTGTTGTGAGCACCACCCTTGCCTGATTGCTTCTCCCTCCTCCTCTGGATCAGCCTCCCTTTCCTTGAGAGACAGAAAGAGAGGGACAGAGTGCAAATAGACATTCTTCACTTTCCCAAGGGGTTGGAGCAAAACACAGATCTGCTGGAATTAAACAGAGCCTGGAAAAGCACAAAGAGTTGAACGAGGAAATGGGAACGAGGGTGACGTTTCCAACTTCCTCTTGAAGTTCTGTGTACTTTTCAAGGGAGAAAAAGAGAAGCAGCTTTGCCACCTAATGACTAAATCCCAACAACATCAGGAGGATATCAGGTTCCCCACCTCTGACATGTTCATACTGCGGGATGAGGGACTCCCAAAACAGACTATGCATTGAAAGCAACAATAAGAAGCTAATTATTAAATGCCTTCTGAAAGATGTCGCAGAGTGGAGCTTGCCTAAGCTCAAGCGGAATCATGTTCCATAACTAATTTTCAAATAATAAGGGAACTTTTCCTTTCATTGGAAAGACATTCTTGTGTGGCAGCATTTAACTGCGTGTAATTAGAAACTATGACATATGTACTTAGGTTGGTGTCGGTTTTTTTAATGCCTTGAAAAACTGAAGAGTCTGAATCTAGTTTTGCTCCAGGATGGCAACTGCAGCACATTTTAATAGGACAGCCTTCCCATGTCTGGATAGCTCAGTAGGTTAGAGCATGGTGCTGATAATGGCAAGGTTACAAGTTTGATCCCCATATGGGACAGCTGCATATTCCTGTATTGCAGGGGGTTGAACTAGATGATCCTCAGGGTCCCTTCCCACTCTACAATTCCAGGATGAAACCACAAACATGAAACCTCATGCACTTCAGATGTTTTGGAGTACAACTCCTATCATCTCCAGTCAGAATAGCCAATGTAGTTGAAAACTTCTGGAGGGCACCAAGTTGGAAGAGGCTGTAACAAGAGAAACCTTCACCAAGTGTGAGCTCTAGAACTTTGTAGACTTGGCATGGCCAAACTTGGCCCTCCAGATGTTTTGGGACCACAATTCCCATCATCCCTGACCACTGGTCCTGTTAGCTAGGGATGATGGGAGTTGTATTCCCAAAACATCTGGGGGGGCCAAGTTTGGCCATGCCTGTTGTAGACCCACCATGATCAAAGATTATGTGTTCCAATGCTCTGTTGTGCTTGTGAGTTTCTGTTGAGATGTATCTCCTTCTTCACCTCCTCTTCCTTTATCTCTTGCAACACCAGCATTCCCCCCCCCCCCCGCATCAAGATTCCTGCTTGGTTTTCATAAAGACGCTGGTGTTAGTAAAACATCATTAAGGGGGGGGGGATTGCACTCCTACATTTCAACTAAACATTAGTGAAAACTTCCTAATGGTAAGCTCTGTTCAAGAGTGTGCAGGAGGTTGTGGGTTCTGCTTTGTTGAAGCATAGGCTGCACAATCGTTCACCAAGGCTGTTTTACTGGCTTGCTGCACTGCAAATCCTGAATTGGGCAGAGGGGTTGACTTCCTATAGGGTCTATTCTTCTCTAATTTTCTCTAACAGCCTTACTTCATATTATACAGTGCCCAACATGGCAAATACATTAAATGCAGGGTGACCCAAAAGTAGGTATACAATTGAATCAATGAAATTCATCTCAACAGATTATATGGGTGCACATAACTGACATAAATTTCAGTCAGGCAGTTGGAAAGAATAGTGGAGTCAGATAAAAGGATTGTTTGTGAATGGTGAGAACTTGAGTCAAGAACAAAGAAAGCGGACTCCAAAGCAGTATACCTATTTTTGGCCCACCCTATACACATGGCAGATGCATGAATCAGCCTTGAAATTGGACACATCTGAAAAACACTTCAGCATGGAATCATCTAGAAACACAGAAGCATAGGAATCTGCCTTATACAGAGTCAGAGTTTTGGACCACCCAGACCCCAGCTCATCTCGCTATAGTGGCCGAGGGAGCCGGCGTACAGCTTCCGGGTCATGTGGCCAGCATGACTAAGCCACTTCTGGCGAACCAGTGCAGTGCACGGAAATGCCGTTTACCTTCCCGCCGGAGTGGTACCTATTTATCTACTTGCACTTTGACGTGCTTTCGAACTGCTAGGTTGGCAGGAGCAGGGACAGAGCAATGGGAGCTCACCCCATCGCGGGGATTCGAACTGCCACCCTTCTGATCGGCAAGTCCTAGGCTCTGTGGTTTAACCCACAACTCCACCCGCGTCCTGTATAGGGAAGTTTTTAAACATTTAATTATGTGTTTATACATGTTGGAAGCTGCCCAGAGTGGCTGGGGCAACCTAGTAAGATGTTTGGGGTATAAATAGTAAAAATATCATTGTGGAATGGGATGTACCTATTTTCATTGGAAAATAGGGCGTTTCACCATCTAACAACAGTTCTCCTCTTGCCACTGCCTGTAAAATATCCTTAGGTTAAAAAAATCACTGGCTCCATCGTGCAAAAATTAACCTACATCACTGGGGAGACAGCTGCAAATGATTAATGAATGCATCTCATGTGTCTGAGGTGGTGAGGAAAAGGAGTTTGCTAAATTGACAGCTTTTAAAATGTTGCGCCTCCTAAAATGGAAAGGTTGGCAAACTATAGCATGGGCCAGTGACCCAGGTTAAGTGTGTGGCCTATGGACCAGTAAATTGTACATCATCTACATTCAGATATACAGGCTTGTAGACTCTCTGGTCCACTGAACCTAATAATGAAAGAATTCAGAGCTGCCCAGGACACAAGATTGAGCACCTTGGTTGTTCGGGTGTTGATAAGATTTCATAGGAGGATTAATTTTATTAACAGCATCTCTGGTTCGTTATCTTCCACCTGGTCTGAACATTATTATGCTGCCTTTTTTCGAAAGGCAGTGAAAGAACCCCCCACAGCTGACAGAGAATGGAGGCAGCCTTTATGTGCATGTAGAGACAGCCTGAACAATGCAAGGTGTAAGTCATTTGGCTCAGAGAGAAAGGAACCTTTGCAAAAGCATGTCTGTTTATAATCATGCAGAGGGTGATTTGTGAAGATTGCAAAGGAGGCTGTCAAGGTTTCTTGCTTTAAAACTAATTTTATGATCTCTTTTTGCTAGGAGCTGCAGGAAGCTGCAATGTTTGTTTACTGAAATACGTTTTCCTCGGTGCCTCTTAGCCCCTCTTTCAGTCTGCCACATATATAGATGAATGCTCTTTGCCCCAGGTAGCCAGAATGATGCCTCCCAGATGTTTTTGGACTCCAGCACTCATTATCCTTAGCCAGCATGCCCAATGATCAGGGAATGGTGGGAGTCCAACAGCATCTAAAGGGCACTGCAGTGGTGATGCTTGATCTACGCAATGCAGAACAGGTCTTCAGGTGAATTCAAGGAATGCTGAGAGTAGTGCGTGTTTGTTTCTGCTCCTTTACAGCAAGCATTCACTGGGAATTTAAAAAGCGGTTATTGGCGAATGTAGCACTGTGATGTATGGAAGTGAGAGCTGGACAACAAAGAAGGCTGATCGCCGAAGGATTGATGCTTTTGAATTAAGGTGCTGGAGGAGACTCTTGAGAGTCCCAAGGACTGCAAGAAGATCAAACCTATCCATTCTGAAGGAAATCAGCCCTGAGTGCTCACTGGAAGGACAGATCCTGAAGCTGAGGCTCCAATACTTTGGCCACCTCATGAGAAGAGAAGACTCCCTGGAAAAGACCCTGATGCTGGGAAAGATTGAGGGCACAAGGAGAAGGGGACAACAGAGGATGAGATGGTTGGACAGTGTTCTTGAAGCTACTAACATGAGTTTGACCAAGCTGCGGGAGGCAGTGGAAGACAGGAGTGCCTGGTGTGCTCTGGTCCATGGGGTCACGAAGAGTCGGACACAACTAAGTGACTAAACAACAACAGCATTGGGGAACCTTCTGCCCATGGGCCCAATTAGGCCTATCATGGCTCCCCATTTGGCCTGCAAGGCTGTTCGGGCCAAGCCATGGCAACCAAAATCTCAGTGAACTCAGGAGTGGGATGCAGGTAAAGCCCTGACTGGGCCAAACTGAGGTGCTCACCAAGCATTGCCAAAAGTGACGACCAGTTAATTGTCAGGGCTTGCAGAACACCATGCACAGGGCTTTGCAAAGGTGACAATCAGCTGCTCATTGGGGCTTTGCAAAGCCTTGTTGCTGACCATCTGTGAAATGCTGTCCCCCGTGAGGTCTGCCTGTGCCTTTGCTGGCATCTTTTCTTTGGCAGGTAAAGGATAATGCATACGCAGCCTCCATGATCATGTGCTAGTGGGGAAGGAATCAGGATTGGCAGATAGGGAACTTTCTCACCACCTGGTAGCTGAACCTTCTAACAGAACATGGGGCTTCCTGCATGCAAGTCATGTGCTCTGCCACTGAGTTACAATCTCTCACCAGGTTCATCTGAATTTCATGCACGGCTTGACCTGAAGGTCAGAACAAGTCTGTACTCATGCAATTTTATATGTATAGTATCCGTATAAGCAATCAGGGACTTTTTCCAGGGTTATGTTGGGAGAGCCTTTGCGCATGCAACTTGAATGTGGGCAAGGTTTATTAAGATCTTCAGATGAATTTTCCTGAAATGCCTCTTAGGCCACTTAGACCCTCCTATCCTGCTTCACCCATTGGACCCTTCAAGGTAAGAGAGGGAGGGAGGGAGGGACATGACAATGCAGTAATGTGCTGAGGGCCATGCTAAACCTCATAGTACTGGAACCCAATGTTGTCCATGCTGGGAGATTCTGGATGAGTACTTCTTCACCCAACCCACAGTGAAACAATGGAATACGCTCCCACAAGATGTAGCGATGGCCACCAACTTCATACCCCTCAACTGTCCCATTTTTTATTTTATTTTTTGCACACGAGAGCACAGCAGCCATTTTGGCTGCTGCAATCTCACGCTGAAAAACGTGCTTTCTTCAGAGCCACAATATTGCATGGGTTACGTGATTCATAAGAGAGCATGTCCCGGTTTTTCACCTCAATGTGTTGGAAGGTATGCAACCTTAAAAAGAGGATTAGACAAGTTTATGGAGGGTTAGGCAACCAGTGATTGCTGTTCATGATGGTTAGATTCTGCTTTCACTGCCAGAAACAGGATGTCTCTGAATAGCAGGTGCTGGGAATTGCAGGTGGGCAGAGTGCTGCTGTCCTCAGGTTCTGCTTTCAGCCTTCCCATAGGAACATGGTTGGCCGCTGTGAAAACAGGATGTTGGAGCAGGGCTTGCCTTATGTTCTTATCATTGCAAACCACTTTTGAAATGGAAGTTACTTTCAAAAACAGCAAGTCTTCATTACTGCATTTCTTTTCTTCTTTTTATTTTTGGTCTCCCTCTGTGGATCTTGAGGGTAGCATGCCTCATTCTGCCCTTCGCAATTTTACCTTGATCCCCATTCACTATTTACTGATATTTAAATTATGACTAACTATGATTACAATGGATCTATTCTAAGCATGGCTAAGTCCAGATCTAATCTATTATTTGTGTAACTTTGAGTCATTCTTAAATATGTACATTTCATTGTTTGCTTTTAACTTTGAGTTTATTCATCATTGTCTACATTCCTTGGGGATTTGGGGGGAGTCCAGGCTCTCCCCCCCCCTTTCAGGTTCTTGAAGTGAGAAATCATCCATAAGGCTCTTGCATAGATTTTTTCTCTCTTGTCATTGTATCTATTGATCGAGTGATGAAATGGTAACCAGATGGCCGGTGTGATAAACTTCTGAAAGATACCTATGTTCATGAAAAATATTCCCAGGAGTTCAAAGCTCAAAAGCAGGGGATATATAGATATATCTCTCCTTCCATCCATATTGGCAGAATCTTTGCTCATTCATTAGATCTGACATCTGCTATTGATGTAAATTGTGGTAATTAATGAAACATTTCCCAGGCACTGGTTGGCATTTCATCAGCAGCTTGATGGGTAGGCTGCATGATGATATTATCCACCAGCATGGTGGATTTATTTAGATGGCTGACTGGGCTTTGCGTGGGCTGGGCAGTCAAAAGCTCCTGGATTAATTTCTACTGTGGACCACCAATTAAAATGTAAAATGGATTTGGGGGCAAAAAAGACATCTACAGAGATGTGTGATGGATGGAATTATCTGCTTCCATCTGGGCTGATAGGGAACTTTCTCACCACCTGGTAGCTGAACCTTCTAACGTAACATGGGGCCTCCTGCATGCAAGGCATGTGAGTTACAGTCTCTCCCAAGCTTCGATTCGACAGAGGGAGACAACAGAGGATGAGATGGTTGGACAGTGTTCTCGAAGCTACCAACATGAGTTTGACCAAACTGCAGGAGGCAGTGGAAGACAGGAGTGCTTGGGGTGCTCTGGTCCATGGGGTCATGGAGAGTCAGACATGACTAAATGACTAAACAACAACATCTGGGCTGAACTGCAAGTAGTCTTCAGTGCCAAGGGACACCAAGTCACAGCAGAAGGAAAAACCAAAGGAGCCAGGAAGAGTAGGCAGCACCACTAGCAACAGGAGAGGAAGAAGATGGACTAGGATAGCTGACAGCATTTTTGGGTGATCCTTGTGGTGGTGGGTGACTATGGATGACCGTTACAATGAGCTTGTGCACTCCCCACCGCCATACCAGTGGAGCCAGCCCTAGGCCGTCATGTATTGGGATGACAACTTCATCACAGTGGTTCTCAAAGGGCCATGGCAATGCACCTGAAACCAAAGCTATCATATCTAATTCTTTTGTCCTCTTGTAGCTTCAGAAGTGCTCCCCTCTTTTTCAGCACAGACCACAGAGGGCAACTTCCAAACAACTTCCAATCAATGCAACCTTCCCTGATGGTTCTCACCCTTTGCCTGACATTTCATAAGCTGGCATTTCCTATATAGATCCAGGCAGGCTAACAGATATAATTCTGAGTAATTTCCCAGGAGACCCACAGGGCAAAGAGGAGCAAGCTGCTTTTGTTTGTCCTAAGAAGCTTGAGAGAAACTACTATAATCTTCCTATAGCTCACAATGAAATTATTTTGTCCTTGAGAATTCTTTAAAACCGTGTGTGTGTGTGTGTGTGTGTGTGTGTGTGTACCAAATGTTATTGTGTGGAAAAGTGCTAGCTTAGTGGCAGAATATCTCCTTTGCATGCAGAAGGTCCCTTGTTCCATCCCCAGCATCTCCAGGTGGGAATGTCTCCTGCCTGAAACCCTGGAGAGCTATTGCCGGGCTCAGGGTGGCTAACAAGCAATAATAAAAACAAGTTGAATGAATACAACTTAAAAACAAGATTAAAATACAACATTATACTGAGTTAGGTGGCTCAACAGTCTGATTTGCTAGAAGGAAGCTTCCTTGGTTTCCCTGGTCCTCATGAGAAGCAACAAACAGCAAGAGCTGGATGGATATTTTGGGTAGTACCCAATGCCCTCTTTCCATTAGTGCAAGGATTTGCACTTGTGCCACAGAACTCTCACCTCAGTGTGTAATAATAATAAAAAAATTATTTATACCCCGCCCTCCCCAGCCAAGGCTGGGCTCAGGGCGGCTAACAAGCAATAATAAAAACAAGTTGAATGAATACAACTTAAAAACAAGATTAAAATACAACATTAAAATATTGAAACCTTAAAATATTAAAATGCAGCCTCATCACAGGAGGAGAAAGGAAAAAGAAAGAGGGGGGGGGGGAATCAAATTGGCTCCAAGCCAAAGGCCAGGCGGAACAACTCTGTCTTACAGGCCCTGCGGAAATAAATCAGATCCTGCAGGGCCCTGGTCTCATGAGACAGAGTGTTCCACCAGCCCAGTGGTTGAAAAGGCCCTGGCTCTGGTTGAAGTTAATCTAACTTCCTTAGGGCCCAGGATCTCTAGGGTGTTGCTATTTATGGACCTTGAGGCTCTCCGTGGGGCATACTGGGAGAGGGTGTAGGCTGCACCCTCCCCAAATCTGCTCTGTAGGGTTGGGGAACCCCCCCTCCCCATACAGATTTAGGGGGCCACAGAGGCAGGAGAGAAGGGAAATTTCAATTGCACAAACACAAATATTGCACTAACTGAGCAAGAGACTTGGGGCTATTTTGGATACAAGCCTTCATCCCCACTGAACGGAAAGGAAATGGTCACTGAAGCATTTGCTGTTGTGAAACACTGGTGTCCCACACCTGCCTGATCTTTAGCTCCATCACAGACTCAAATGCAGTCGGAGCCTGAAGAATACTCATGGTGCCAACCCTCAGAAGCAGGAATGGAAATCAATGGTGAAAGTTATTAATTGGCTGGTGAGGATTTGGCAACAAATCCCAGGATCTTATTTGTCTATTCTGAAGGTGGTGAAAAATGTGGATCATTACACAGTGAATTACGGCACCGTAGTAGAGTCACTTCTGGTGCTGACTGTTTCCCCAGGTTCTTTTTATTAATTCACCACAACGGTGGATCCAAAGCAATCATAATCTCCCTCCACTTCGGAGCAGCTTATTTATTTTATTGACATTCCCCCCGTGTTCGTCCCTACAGTATCCAAGTGCAAGGAAAGATTAAAGATACTTCATCTATTTCTTGATTTTTGGGACCCGCTCTGAGAGACAAATGTTGTGTCTGAAATATGCTTTTGAACTGGAGGGGGGCTAACTGCATTCTCGACATGACCCAATGTGGGTTTCTTTTAGGGGGCAATGAAATGCCGAAAGACACTTTCTCCTGCAGTATCCTAGCCAGTGTTAAGCCCAAATAATATACTTCCTTTCATTGTTCATAAAAGAACATCTCACCAAGTAGAAATTGGGCGGGGGGAGGGAAGATGGAATTGCTCAGAAACCCCAGAGACAGGAAATTGAAACTCTAGAATGACAGCCCTGAATGAAATGAAGGGGCAGTAACAATAAAGGAAAACAATATACCGTTCGTTCTTTGTAATAGCACCGGTTGTTTGTCTTCTCCAACTATTTCCACTAGACTGTATCAGTGAACTGAAATGTTTTTCATTTTGTCATGGCGTTGTCACCAACATCCTCACTGACTTAGATCACATTCAAACCATATATTCAAAGCACTATGATGCCCCTTTAAACAGTCATGGCTTCCCCCAAATAAAAATAATTTTTTAAAAAATTATTATTTATACCCCGCCCATCTGGCTGAGTCTCCCCAGCCACTCTGGGCGGCTTCCAATCGAATGTTAAAAACAATACAGCATTAAATATTAAGAACTTCCCTAAACAGGGCTGCCTTCAGATGTCTTTTAAAGATAAGATAGCTACTTATTTCCTTCACATCTGAAGGGAGGGAGTTCCACAGGGCGGGTGCCACTACCGAGAAGGCCCTCTGCCTGGTTCCCTGTAACCTCACTTCTCGCAACGAGGGGACCACCAGAAGGCCCTCGGCGCTAGATCTCAGTGTCTAGGCTGAACGATCGGGGTGGAGATGCTCCTTCAGGTATACAGGACCGAGGCCGTTTAGGGCTTTAAAGAATTTTGGGAGCTGTAAATTTGTTAAGGGTGCTGAGAGTCACTGGGAAATGCCTATTCCCCTCTTAGAACTACCATTCCCAGAGTTCACTGTGAAGAGGGTTTGATTGTTAAACCAATCCTGAGCTCTGGGTCTCCCAGCAACTCTCATCACCCTCAAGAAGCTACAGGTTTCATAATTATTTAGGAGAAGCTGTGATTGCTTAAAGTGGTATCATAGTGTTTCAAATGTATGGTATGAATGTTGCCATTGTCCATGGGTGCTTACTCCTAGGGGCTGAACGAATATTTGTGTGTGTGGGGGGGTGGCTCCCTCAATATTCATCCAGGCATCACCTGACACCTGGATGTGACATATGGGAATGAGAAGACTGCTTAATTAAGACTAACCACAGTTTGTCTGCATTTGGCTATCACTAAATTGTGGCTAGTTGTTTTTTTTTAAAAAAATGAAGCAGTTTGCTCTCCTTACAGACATGGCAGAAGACAAAAAGGGGCCATGAAAACCTGAGGCTTGCCTAGGTTTATTCTCCTAATTGGGGAAAAAATGTTGTTGTTGGGATGGATGAATTCCAGTTTTCCTCCATTTTCCATTTCTCCAATCTTAATTCTGCAGCAACTTGTGAGTCATTTATTTACCTAAAAGGAAATGAAAGTGAAAATTTACACACACTATTGTGTCCATGTCTTCTTTTTGTATTCAATTTTTATTGGATGCAATGCATTGTTGCATTTCAATTGCACAGATGTGTGGTGTGTGTTTTCTGCATGTGTGTGTGTGTGCGTGTGCGCTTTTAATTTGCAAACCTTTTGAGGGGTGGAGAAGTATGCTGCAAAACTTGAAGAAGTGCAAAGAATAGCTACCTTTTGGTTCGTGTATTGGTTCGTGATATGTAAATTAGGTAGCTTTGCATTGAGATGCGAACTGAACAAATCTCCCTCATCCCTAGTACGGCATTGTTTCTTTCTGGATGCTCACTGAGATGAGTGCTGTGCTATGAAATCTGAGCTGGCACAAGTTCACTGCACTTGGAAATGCCTCATTACCACTTAGAGTTGTGCAGATGAGGGGAGCTTTTTGATTTGGGGGAGGTTGGGGGGGAGAGATTTTATGCTTTTCCTTTTTCATGCAGAGTGGCAGCGCTCTTCCCACTTCCAATCTGACACGTGTCCAAGTAAACCTTTGAAAATTACATTTCATTCTTTTTTCTATGTGACCTTCGCTTATTTGATCAATTGAATATTATACAATATGGAAGTTTAGGACATGGGAACAGCGACAAGCTATCGGAAGCATTCCATTTCTACTTGGAAGTTCATCTTTGGCTTCCAACCATTCAGTAATGATATGCATGCCACAGCAGATGAAAAGAGTATAGGAGAAAGAGAGAGAAGCTTTATCCAGGCATTTTAAAATAATGCACACAGGAATAAAAGTGTGGAGCAATGCTGGACCCCAAAGTCTGCACCCCAAAGTCTGCATCCTCTCTAAATCCACCGCCTGGACTGGTAAATTATATGTACATTCAGCTGAACATGCTTAGAATCTGTAATTGGGACATTCACCTGAATGTATGAATAGCACTCATTCACACTTTGAGCCTCACCACTCAAAGTTTGAGGCATGGGAGTAGCAAGAGCACATAGAGCCTTGTGCTCCCTCCACACTTTATTCCCACATAAAGGTAAAGGGTATAGAGTATATTGAACTGGCTAGATTAACAGAGGCAATTAGAGATCACACTAGTCAAGAGTTTCAAAAAGCATGGGGAAAATGCAGAGAATACTTCACAAAACAGTGCCCTAAAATACATACCTGGACTTGTTTCGATTAATGTCTACATGAGACTTTGTGGATGTTTAAGTTACAATTAGAAAAATCTTAATAATTGTTCATAAAGGAAACAGTTTATAAGAAGTAAATAAGGAGGCCAGATACTGGATAAAGGAAGTCTTTTATTTCGCTGTTTGTATTGTTGTATGTTATGCTCACTGTATGTTATGTTCACGTTTACTGAGGTTGGATTGTGTATTGGGGGGTTATGTTATGTTGTAAATAAGATTCCAATAGAAATATTAAAAATAATAATAATAAAATGTGCTTCACATGCCAATGGGGGGGGGGGGGGCAGGAGCCCTGCATATGTTGCACTGCACTTCCAGTCACCAGACCAAAATCTCCAAATTAAATAATTCTCTAAAACAAATAAACCAGCCGGCTGGTGTGGCCAGCCCTTCGATCCCCATATGGGACAGCTGCATATTCTTGAATTCCAGGGGGGTTGGACTAGTTGATCCTCAGGATCACTTCCAACTCTACAATTCTATGATTCTAATAATTAATTGGCCCCATTCCTAGATTCCTGGCATGACGTTCTGACAGCAGATTTCTCTCTCTCTCTCTCTCTCTCTCTCTCTCTCTCTCTCTCTCTCTCTCTCTCTCTCCTTATTTAGGGTAATCTATGTGGGATTAAAGGGACACGGGTGGTGCTGTGGGTTAAACCACAGAGCCTAGGACTTGCCGATCAGCAGGTCGGCGGTTCGAATCCCCGTGACGGGGTGAGCTCCCATTGCTCAGTCACTGCTCCTGCCAACCTAGCAGTTCAAAAGCACGTCAAAGTGCAAGTAGATAAATAGGTACCGCTCCGGCGGGAAAGTAAACGGTGTTTCCGTGCGCATACTCTAACAGTTTGTCTTGCCATTCCTTTTTTGTTGGCACAGTTCCCTCTCCCTCCCCCCCACTTTTTAGCAATTAGGATCCTTGCTGCTCCTGTGACATAGAGGAATATTTTCTGACCTTCTCTTGCTATACCTGTGTCCATTATCCCTAGTAGAAAAGCTTCTGTATTTTTCATAAAGTTTTAAGCTCGTCATATACTGTGCTCCAGAAGCTTTTGATTTTTTCACAGGTACACCAAACATGTATAAGTGTCCCCTCTATTTTACCACACCTCCAGAAGAGATTTGTTTTTGTCTTATACATTTTAGCTTTTTTGGTAGGTGTTAAGTACCATCTATAAAGGCATGTGAAGCACATTTCATTAGGGCGTGTACCCAGGGATGAATGGATGATTGATTGATTGATTTCAACAAAGGAAGAAGGGCGGGGAAGACAGGACAAGACAAAGGAAGACAAAGATGCACAGAGGCAAAAATAGAGCAAAACAGTCACAACAAAGTGTGGTCAAGAAGCCAAAACAGGAGGGGGTTTTTCCTGCGGAGAAAAAGACCATGCCAAGCTGACCACGAGTGAAATATACTCGGAGTCGAGAGTGGATTTCATGCTCTTTCTTCAGCTCATAGTGGTGAGGAGGAATGGAAGTTCCCCCAGAATGTCTGCCTTATATACATTATTTACACAATGGGCCCCATGTGATTGGCTAATTCCAGGATTCTCCGGTAGGCCAATCAGGTTGCGGATTCCCTTCCACCTTGAGCTGGATTGGGTGGCTCCTGTGGACCAATCAGACTACTGCATTCTGGATCCTATTGTTCTAGGACCAGTCAGACTGCTGCATTCTGAATCCTATTCAACTCAGTACATAGCAAGTAGCAAGTCAGATCTGGAGGTTCAAGAGTGGGCTGCTCCTCTTCCTTGTTTGCCCACCACAAAGGTCTCTGTCTACAAAAGGTGGCCATCAGAGCTCAGAAGGGGATGGAACCATGAGAGAGAGAGAGAGAGAGAGAGAGAGAGAGAGAGAGAGAGAGATGCGGGCAGAAGAAAAAGGCTGGAATTGATCTGCAGCTTCTGCCTGCAGAGGAGAAAGTGTCTCCTCCCTTGCTGCCACTGCTGGAGCCAATCACCCCACCGCTGCTTCCAGAGACAGACCCAGCACTCCTCCTGTGGACACCTATGTTTACCCCTCCTGTGGTTTCCAGCAGCTGGTATTTAGAAGCATTGCCACCTCCAGCTATGGAAACAAAGCATAGCCTCACAACTTTGTCTAATCTTCTTTTCAAGCCATCTAGGGGGATAGCCATCACTGCATCCTTTGGAAGCAAGTTCCATAGTTTATGAGTTGCATGAAGGAGTACTTCATCATCACCATCACCACCACCACCACCATCATCATCATCATCATCATCATAGACTTTTATTGCACTAGCCATAGGCCATGGCATCATTCAGAAAAATAACAAAAGGAAAAACAGCAATAACCATAAAAAGCATCAGGCACCACACATACAATATAAACCACGTTCACAACTACAGTGGTACCTCGGGTTAAGAACTTAATTCGTTCCGGAGGTCCGTTCTTAACCTGAAACTGTTCTTAACCTGAGGGACCACTTTAGCTAATGGGGCCTCCCACTGCCGCCGCTGCCACCACAATTTCTGTTCTCATCCTGAAGCAAAGTTCTTTACCCGAGGTACTATTTCTGGGTTAGCGGAGTCTGTAACCTGAAGCGTCTGTAACCCGAAGCGTCTGTATCACTGTACTAAGATTGTTTGTTACATAAAATAGAATAGCAGAACATTCTCTAGTAAAATGTGCCGAATTAAATATCCAAATCCCCTTTGCAGTTGACCACTATTTTATCTAGTTCTTTCCTCCTGAGCTGCCAACGCATAGAGTGCTACTTTATGTTACAAAGTCATCAGTATCGCTCAGCGGCCATTTCACCCTTTCCACCCTATTCAGGTGAGTTCCATTCGGAAACAGGGGTTTTATGAATCGGTCTCTTGGGTTTATATATAACGGGCACTGCAATAGTGGCACAGGTCCTCCACACAAGGTTGTCCACACAGACAAAGTCTCTCTTCATAATGTACTTTGCCGTAGCATCCATCCAACACCGCCGAGGGCATCGATTGCAATCGTAATTCTGTGAAAGCGATTCTAAGTATGGCAAGTGGGAGCTTTGACAGGTAACTGGCCTGGGTATGCTCCATTTTAATAAGTGGGAACAATGGCGAACTCTTGGTAGAAGCCATCATGGCTAGATCCCTTTCTGCATCAGACCTAAAGGGACAATCTCTTAAGTGACTCTTGTCCATCTTCATAGTCACCTGAAAATCTTGTAACTGATTTGGGGAGTATTTGTTTTTTGTCTGTCCCGAATCTTCCATCATTCAGCTTCATGGGATGTCCATAGGTGTTAGTGGTGTGAGAGAGGAATAAAGCTTTTCTCTGTCGGCTTTCTCTATGTCATGCATTGTTTCATAAACTTCTGTCATGTCGCCTCTTGCTCACCTGTTCTTTAAATTCAAGAGTCCCAAATGCTTCTACCTTTCTTCATAGGGGAATTGCCCCCTTCTTCATAGGGAAATCACACACCACACCCTTGATTATTAGGGCTTCCCTTTTCTGAACCTTTTCCAAGTCTACAATATCCATTTTGAAGCAACGTCGCCAGAATTTGCAGACATACAGAAAATCAAACTGCACTGAGCTGTGTTGTTTTCGTTATTCCTTTATAAATGACCAAGCAGTCTTAGAAAGGAACAGGAATCGCCACAATATTGATCACTGGTCAAACAGAGATAGCTTGCAGGTAACAGATCGGGTTATCTCCTTCTCCAAAGCCAAAAATGGTTGATATAGGTAATGATCTGTACACCATAAAAAAATTATACAAGCAATTTATTTTTATTTTAAATGGTGTTTTTTTTATATAGCAAAAGCTAGCACAGCATGTCCTCTGCTTCAAAAACCCTCCAGTACTGATCAGTGAAGCCTGGGAGGCATTCTAATCCACTTGGCTAATTAAGCAGAAGCACTTGGATTTAATCCGATTAGTGCACTCCCTCCCACGCGTGTTCATTCTACACTCTGTGTCATATGTCAAGGGCTATGGGCGCGTCCTGTTTCAGCACCAGTTTGGGTATAGGAAATATTTTGCAGCTCTCGGGTTCTGTTGGAATGTTCAAAGAGCTTCCCCATTTGGTGAGCCCAGAGGCATAGCGTGCGGAGGAGGAAGGCAGGGGGCGCACATTTCTGAAGGTGCACAACCAGATGCCTCCACGACAAGCTCCTTCATAGAGGCTGGAGCCACAGGGAAGCAAGCCGTGCCGTGCTTGGGCCTTAGGGGCTGGGATAGTGATGGTGCCTCTTTCTCCTTGTGGCTGGTGAAGAGGTGTCCACATGTACCTAGTGGCGGAGCTTCAAGGTCCGGCGGGGGGACGGAGAGCAGGTGGGGGCATGGCTGGTGCGCGTCCTGGGGGTGTGGTGCACTGCCCGCAGGGGTGTGGCACATGTCCTGGGGGCATGGTACGCTGCCTGTGGGGGCATGGTGCCCAGTGCAGGGGGGGAGCTGTGATGGCACACCACTGGGATTGTGCCACTGGAGGCGGTGCGCTCCCCCCGCACCCCTGTTCCTCTGCCAGTGCATGTGCCCCACCTCTGGTCCAGCCAAGGCAGAGGGCTGATTGTTTCATGCAAGGTATACAAGTGTGTCCTGGCCTTGGCTGGTTTTTTGTTTTGTTTTGGGCAATGTTTTTCTCACTGTTTTCCTTCTCGGCGAATCTCAGAATTGTAGAGTTGTAAGGGACCCAAAGGATAATATAGTCCAACACCATCCAATGCAGGAATCACAGCTAAAGGATTCCTGACATCCAACCTCCGTTTTATATTATTGTTGTTTGATTTGTGGAAGGGATGTGGGTGGCGCTGTGGGTTAAACCACAGAGCCTAGGAGTTGCTGATCAGAAGGTCGGCGGTTCGAATCCCCGCGACGGGGGGAGCTCCCGTTGCTCGGTCCCTGCTCCTGCCAACCTAGCAGTTTGAAAGCACGTCAAAGTGCAAGTAGATAAATAGGTACCACTCCAGCGGGAAGGTAAATGGCGTTTCCGTGCGCTGCTCTGGTTCGCCAGAAGCGGCTTAGTCATGCTGGCCACATGACCCGGAAGCTGTACGCCGGCTCCCTCAGCCAATAAAGCGAGATGAGTGCCGCAACCCCAGAGTCGGCCACGACTGGACCTAATGGTCAGGGGTCCCTTTACCTTTACCTGTCAGATTTGTATTGTATGTAATGTATCATTGTTGGTTTGTCTGATTAAATACATTTATTTTATTTCGTTTTGTTTTGAAAGGGAGAAGAAACCTGGGCTGAATCTTGGAGAGGATAAGAAGCCGGAGAATGGGTTTAAAGTCAGAGCATCACTTTACTAGTGCACTGGGAGAAGCGAATGATCTCAGCAACAGAGTACTGTTCAGAGGAGAGGGTACCAAAGTGAGACAACTAAAGGATAGAGCGATGACTATGATATTCTCAGCAAGGAGTTTAGGGACACAGGAAGTTGCTTTATACTGAATCAGACGTACAAATGTCAGAGAATTCTGAGGGAAGCTGAAAAGGAAGAGAAATTGCTGCAAATTGCACGTTTCTCTGTTGCCAGGAATGCAGATCACTGGAGTGAATTTTGGTCCGTAGCCATTTACAACATTATTGGGGTTTTGGTCTGCAAATGCAAGATTGTGACTTTTGAAACATTGTTTTTACGCTTTCTTTACCTTGAAATGAATGCAAGTTATGTAAAAAGTTACCTAAGTTACAAAACTTATATTAAATGGTGGACAATGAGAAGAATTAGAGTATTTGGTGGAAACCAAACTAGCAGAACAGAAACAGCATTTATTATAACTAGGGCCGTACTCTTGATTCTTCTGAAGCCCAAACCAAATTGGCCGCATTTGAGGAAATCTGAGCTTCACCCAAGTTGGGTGGAAACAGCTCCAGATCCCCACTGGTTAGGCATGGCAGTTCAGGGTGATCCAGGACTATTAGCAGGTAGAACATCAGGCAGAAAGCAGAGGTAGGCGTTGGGAATTCAGGCAGGAAGAAGGAGAAGAGGGGAAAAGGCCTAGGTGAGTACAAGGAAGGATCTACTGCACAGGCTGCATCTTCCTTGGAGAAGTTGGGAGGTGCGTGTCTTTGAATGCTGAGTGCAAGGTGCTCCTTCAATGGTCACCTTCCCACCTGACCTCTTCTTCCTCCCACCCAACACCTGCCTCTCCTTCCTTCCCAGTGACCTACTCCTGAAGTAGCACTCTACAAGACGGAATCCTCTGCTCAACAGCTGTTGAGGAGAGGATTTGATTCTGCAAGGTGGCAGGCGCTTCTTTGCAGGATTGACCTCATCACCCCCACCCCCACCCCTGCTCTCTCTTGTGTAGGGTGGAGAAGAGAGAGCATCTCCTCCCACTCCCCCCCCCCCAGCCCATACGTTTAATTGGGGGTTTTAGAAAACCTACTTGAACATTAGCCCCCACCCCAGAATTGATTCAGGGCTGGATCTGGGGCGGGGCAAGTGGTCCCTGGACTGGCCAGGGTCAGTTCAGTTCAATGTGTAGCCCCTGATTGGGGGGCCTGGATCAGAAGTGGGGGTCTGCACAGCGCTAATTGTGACTGATATGGATTGTGGTGAAATTGCTGCCTTCTTACATCTATAGACTCAGACCACAGGTCCAGCTAGCTGTCCTAAACCCCAGCATGCTCTGGAGTTAGTCCCAATAGTCCCCTGATGTCCCTTGAGTACCTCCTAAGCCCCCAGCCTCCTCTTCCCCATCTTTAGCTGGTCCCGGTGTGTACCAATCACGTCTACATCCCTTGCCAGGATCCTCTTTCCCTTCCTCAGCATCCTGCCAGTTCAGAAGACTAGCTCAGGATAGTTTCCATGGACTGGCAGTGGCTTTCTAGGGCTTTAGGAGGGGACTGAACTAGGGAGCTTCTGAATGCAGAGCAGAAGCTCTACCATGGAGTTATGACCCTTCCCATCTAGGCTAAGCCATGTCACACAGATGACTTCTGGATGTGCCTTTGGCCTGAGAGAGAGCAAGCCTGAACTATTTTTTGCCGCCTTCAAATCCTTACAGCCCTCCAAGCATTTTCCCGTGCTCCTGGCAAAAATGGAAGAGACAAATGTTGCAACGCACTTTTACAAATACCTCGTTCCCCGAGAAGTATATTGTGCTCTCTGTGTTTTATAGACACTTTGGCTTTTTTAATGACATAAAAGAAGACAAGCTGCCTGTCTGGATATACAGCACAGATTGCCTCCTTGTAATGATTTGAAACCTCTCGCTCTTCTGATGTTAATGTCACTTTTAATATTTCAAATGTATTAAGACACTGAGCCAGCTAAGTTTAAATTATGTCTTTACATGTTTACAGTCGACCTGGTCTCTCCCCGCCCCCGCATTATTATTTTTTTCTTTTACCCAATTGTATCAGAAAGGTGCTTTAATTTTTTCAAATAAATATAAATGGTAATTTTAACATTTGCAATAGTAACTTGATTTCATCTGATTTTCGGGGAGTCACATGCCCCATATTTTACAATTTAGAAATCCAGTTTGAAAATGTCAGCTTTCATGAGTGGGTTGATGTGTCATTTAAAGCACACTGAAGGTGTGCATGAGATAAGAAATAGGGGGACTGAAGAGGCATTTAGAGGTGATTTGCATGAGAGGCGTCGTTAGAAGTTGTCTAAACTGACGGCAGAGAGGCCTGCTTTACCGTCATATGGAAATAACAGCCTATAACAAGAGCCAATGTCATCAAAACAGAATTGCATTCTGAAATCCAATGAAAAGCAACCATTTAATTTGGTTCATTGGCAGCTAGTCCAGTGGTGGGTGGGAATCAGTTCCATTTTCCATTCAATCCAAGCTTTCCATGCAATATTTTCTCACCTCCAGAAGGTGCCTGCAACAACAGTAGCTGGGGATAGACGCATCTTGTCAGTTTTGGTTTCTCACGTTGGCAGTATTGATTCCAGCTCACCACATTTGCTGAAGAAGTTTGAGTTGCTTATTTTGAAACTGCACACAATAATATCAGTAAGTGCACTTTTCAGACACACTTTTTTCTTTTGGGCAAGCAGGTTTACCTAATATGTCCCATTAGTGTATGTTGTCTTCAACAATTAATGCAACTCAAGGCACACTTTCCCCTAATATACTCACCTTTGTACACAATGGGAGTGGGGTGGGGGCTGGCAGTGGTAGAACTGTGCCACAAAATTCAGAAACGTAAAATTTTGAAGGACAACTGTGGTTCAGTTTGTGTATTTTTGGGTGTGCATTTATTTTGGGGGAAGTCTGCTGAGGTAATTTCACATTGCTGAAGCAGGTGCATTTTGTGGCCTGTGGAAGCAGCCTGTAGAAGAAAGTGCAATGGTTTCTCACCCCACAGGTGTGAACATATGTAAGCTGTACATGCTTTTTTGTTGTTGTTTAGTCGTTTAGTCGTGTCCGACTCTTCGTGACCCCATGGACCAGAGCACGCCAGGCACTCCTGTCTTCCACTGCCTCCCACAGTTTGGTCAAACTCATGCTGGTAGCTTCGAGAACACTGTCCAACCATCTCATCCTCTGTTGTCTCCTTCTCCTTGTGCCCTCCATCTTTCCCAACATCAGGGTCTTTTCCAGGGAGTCTTCTCTTCTCATGAGGTGGCCAAAGTACTGGAGCCTCAGCTTCAGGACCTGTCCTTCCAGTGAGCACTCAGGGCTGATTTCCTTCAGAATGGAGAGGTTTGATCTTCTTGCAGTCCATGGGACTCTCAGGAGTCTCCTCCAGCACCATAATTCAAAAGCATCAATTCTTCGGCGATCAGCCTTCTTTATGGTCCAGCTCTCACTTCTATACATCACTAAGATGCTTTTTAGTTTGTTCAAAAATAACCACTCACCCATCTGAGGTGGGTGCCATTTGCGGCCCGGCGCACAGCACCCCCGATCTTCTGGGAGACACGCTGGTTGGCTTTAGCTGGCCCACCTCCCAGCATCGCAAAGCGTTGTGGGTTCCCACCAAACTCCACTTTGAATAAGTCTATCCACGG
This sequence comes from Podarcis muralis, assembly GCF_964188315.1. Classification (NCBI taxonomy): domain Eukaryota; kingdom Metazoa; phylum Chordata; class Lepidosauria; order Squamata; family Lacertidae; genus Podarcis; species Podarcis muralis. Next base: position 69,416,418 of record NC_135661.1, on the reverse strand, counting down.
TGGCGCTGGGGGCAGGGGCACAAGACCGAACCAAGAGTGAGCAGGCTTCACTCAGGTCCGTGCCGATGGCTTAAAAGGAGGTGGAGATGGCGCTTGGCGTGCAGTCTGCTCCAGAGCTTTGCCCACTCTCCCCTCCCTCTGATCTCATGTTTTCTTGCAGGTTAACCAATTTTCTTCCAGATCATTGGCATTGCTGCGGTCTTTATGATGGTTGCTGTTGAAGAGCTGGGAAGGAATTTTCCCTGCTCCACAGGTTTCGCCTTCCCAGTAGCAATTGTCACAACTTTGGCGGTGGAATCCGTTAGTCTATTATTCCAATAGGGGGGGGGCGTGAAGTGGTGGCTCACACACTCCTGCGGTGGCGTTTTCAGGGTTCAATGAAGGGAGTCACTGGCCTTACGCTGAAAGGTTGTCAGTGAACTTCCCAAATCTGGCTGTGTAAACATGCATTTTGCAGTTCACCTTCTGATCTGATTAATCCTGCTGAGCCTCAATGCCCCGGCTGTGGGACTGAGAGGGATACATGCCCAATGCCTAAGGTTTCCTACATCTGAAATTTAATAAAGTTGTGGCCATGTGTGTTTTATTGCTCTCGATCTGTCGCCTGGAGGGGAGGAGGTCTCTGCCTGGAAATGCAATTAGGTTCAGTAAGGGGTCAGCATGGCGTGCTCTGGTCCATGGGGTCACGAAGAGTCGGACACGACTAAACGACTAAACAACAACAACAAGGGGTCAGCAGCCAGATGGCCATGTTTGAGGCTGACACCCAGGGCCAGATTTAGGTTTGATGAGGCCCTAAGCTACTGAAGGTAATGGGGCCCTTTATATGTCCAGCTGTCCTTTGTCAACAATAATTTGTCGCTGTTTTTGTGTTGAATATATGCTATATGGTAATTTATGGACCTAATAGGTATCTAAAGCCATTTGCACATGCAGAATGTAGGTACCCTATATACAGAAATGAGCAAACGAGTGATATTTTAGGGAGCAGGCTAGCAGGCGGGGCCCATTACTTACATCATAGGAGCCCACACAACACAAAACACTGTTGCTGTATGTAGGTTTTATTTTATTTGGTTTTTTTATCTTCTATTTTGGAAATGTACATCCAGTTGTTTTTTCTTTTACATTTTTTGGGGGGCCCCCAAGAGAGTGGGGCCCTAAGCTATAGCTTGTTTAGCTTATACATAAATTTGGCACTGATGACACCCAATTATTCAGAGTGGTTAAAAAATAAAGAGGGATTGCAAAAAGTTCGAAGATAATTCATTCAAACTGAGTTTGAGTTGTAGGATTTGTAGCAGCCTTTTGTCACAGGAGGGTTGAGAATGGGAAAGAAGTGCAGGGGAAAAGGTTTAAACATTTTCTGCCCCATTGTCCCTGCTCTGATCAAAATCTGTGGCCACTTCAAAGTGAAAATTTCCTCCTTTGGTGATTTTCAGGCAGCAATATCAAGGGAACCGATGATATCGGGTGATATACTGTCAGCAGGATCATGAACCAATATATTTAATAGGTTGCTGGCAGAACTCATTTTGACACTTCGGTCACATCACCCCTCCACCAAGCATGGCTCTTAAGAAGAGCCAGAGACATTCTGAAGAACTCAGCCATGCTGATTGGAGTTGGTGGGGCATGTGCTTTGCATGCAGAAGGTTCCAGGTTCAATTCCTGGCATCTCTAGAGAGAGACTCTTATCCAAAACCCTGGAGAGCCACTGCCAGTCAGTGTACACAATATTAGCTTAGGTGGACCTATGATTTAACTCAGCCCAAGCTTGCTTTCTATACCCTCTCTTCCCTTCCCTTTCTTTAACAGATCTGGTTTTCAGGGGAAATCTCAAAGAAGACAAAAGCCCGTGTCCCCCGAAGGCTTAGGAAAAGAAGCAAACAGTAACACACTCAAAGCATGTTATTTAAATTAAATGTCTGGGTGCCAGAGACTCTGACAGTATTAGCATGCGCCTCACAACAAGCCGGGTGGCTGCAGATGGAGAAACAGAAGAGCAAAAGGTGTGAGAGGGCATGAAGGCAGACTGCATCAGGAAGGATGAAAGGTGTTGACATTTCGCATGCCAGTGTGGCAAATTTTATAGACATCTTTGGCAGCTTGGACAAGCATCGCATGCTGCCCATTCCTTGGAGAGCCAGGCAGAGAGGGACACACAGTTTTGGTCCCTTCTCTCCCCCCCCCCTTTTCAACATTATGCGCTGGGTCTTACACAACATTGCTGGTTTTGTTATTCCTAGCCTCCAGCACTCAAATTGTGTCACGCTGCTTTTGCTTTCAAACTTAGTCTCATTTTATTCTGTCCAGAACTCCTGAGCATTACAGTGACATCACCCGGAGAATAATGAAAGCCACTTTGAGTGAGTTTATAGGATCATGCGGATTTGTTTAAATTCTCTGTCTTACGTGTGGGCATGATTGTTTGTCTCTGAAGCTGTGGGGGGTGGGAATGCCTCCTACCACCCTTCAAAGCAATCTGTTTCCTAATGAAAGTCCTCCCACATAATTGTCCTCTTCTGTTTTGCTTCCTGCATAATCATTCGATTGTGTAAAAGAGTCTCATCTATAAAACCGTTGAAGTTTCCCACCTGAAACTCCATTCCTGTCACAAGAGATTAAATGAAAGACTAGCCCTTTCCATAGGAAGCCTCTGTGTTTCTTTCTAGCAGCTAATTGCTGTGGCTTGCCACTAGATGCTATGATAGTTGTGTTAGCTGTGTAAACAGTGCTACAGTGACAACTAGTGACAGAAATGAGTATTATTATAAATACAGCAGGTTTAGTTTCCCAAAGGCAATAGGTAAATTAGAGGATCTTCTTTCGGTCTGTAAACTTATTCATTTACTAGGGATGGACAGAACAAAAATAGTTTGCTGTGGAATGTGTGTGTGTGTTGAAGGATTGTGTGTTTGAGAGGGAAAGGTAGCTTTATGATAATGGTACATTCTTCACCTGCATTGTAATAGCAGCAAATTAAATTTGGGCCATTAGCAATCAGAAATAGACAAAGACTGTTCAGATAACATCCTGTGATAGATGGATTGAAGAGGAAACTGCATTCTTTTAAGGGATACTTTAGGGAAACAGTTTCCATCATAGACTCATGTTTTCTTTCCCTCTAGTGTACATTTCTGCATTCAATTATAAAATGCAATTATCACAAGCATCAATTTATGCTAAAATTGCCCTCGTTAATAGTTTTAATATATTTCAATACATCTTTGGTTTTTGACATTATATCATAAAACTCTTTACATGCACAATTGAAATTGGCTTTAAGTTGGTAACTATGTCTTAGCGAAATATGTGCTAATTACTTGCTTTCTGCAGTCTCTAAGGCAGCTTGACTTATTCTGCTAATTTGCTGGCAAGGAGGATTCTTTTCGTGCTGACACTTGTAGGTCAAAGGCAGAGGGTGAGAAGAAATCTAATGATGGGGGGCAGTATAAGCAGCTGTGAAGTTTCACCACTAAAAGCACATGCTTCAGCCTGGAGGGAATTGAGAGCTAGAGATGGGGAGTGCATGAGAAAGGCCTGAGCCCCATGCAGATGTTTTTGTGGGATGTGAAACACAAGAGCAGTCAAGTATAACATTCCTAGAGTGAACATGTTTACACATGGGGAGGAATGTTTGTCCAGCCAGCAGGTAAACTTCCTGTTTCCTTCTGGGCTCAGACAGACTTCCTCTGCATGTGACTAGAGGTGGGCGTGGCCTCACCGGTGCAGGTAATGACAAAAGCACAGGGCAGGGCAGCCATCTCTCTCTATTTGGCACATGCGTTGAAGAAGCAACATCTGCTTAGCCAAAGATGCTGTCTTGGCTTCCAGCCAAGAAAGGACAAAGGGACTGTCTCCTTATGAGATAGTTTCCAGGTGTATGTTACTTTTCTAAGCTAAGTCTGCCTTCTGGGATCCAGTTGTGAACAGAATGTGAGTGAGTAAACTCTTTTTATACTTTTATAAAAGATGGTGTCATGTCTTATCTTTTATGAGGGAATAAGTGGGAAATACCAGAACAGTTATTATAGATGCTTTAGCAAGCCTGAGCAAATGCATCCTCTGTGAGTTTAAAAAGAGGAATGTTACTCTGCAAAATTGTGAACTTGTTAACACAAGTTGTAAAGGCTATAATCAAGCAATATATCCTCTCCTGCATCCCTGAACATTCCCACAGTTTTCCTCCCTATGTTGAGACTGCAAGCAAAAGGGAATAGGACTCCCTGGTGGCCTTGTCCACAACTGTACACACTTCACCTGCCCTGAAGATGTACACAATTGGCAGAACACCTGTGAAGGGGTGGATGCACACGCAGCTGTGTGAGCATAGGGTCTCAAATGAGTGGACATCGTAAACAGACACAGTTCCTATTCTCATGAAAGTCTACTAGGAATGGTGCTGAATGCTAGATCCCATCAGCTGCATCCAGCATGGCCAATGGTCAGGGATGGTGGGAGTTAAACAATAGCTGCAGGGGTGCAGGCTTCCCATCAGTCAATCAAAATGTATCCCTGCCACTGCACTAAATCATAACACATCCCAACCCACACTGGGAAGCTGAGTATTTACTAGGTTTCGTTCTTTAAGATGAAGTTTATTTAAAGAAGTTTTATGCCAATCGGAATGGATCTGGTCCTGAAAATGGTCTTGCATTTTATTTTTATTTTTTTAAAAATCAAAATCCACCCCCAATCCAATCATTAAAACAAAACACACACAAAAATCAGAGTTGTTTAAAAATCTGAAAACAAACAGAAACAAGTTTGGGTTTGGGATGGCAACTGTATCTTGCAGCCCAGAGGCTGGCAAAAGAGCTCACTGTTCAAATTGTTAGAGCTGATCTGCCATTTCCAAAAGGAAGAAAGGCCTGTAGGCAGCAGAAGAAACAAAATGGATCACTGGCATTCCAATGCTGATACATTTTCAGGAGAAACTTGTGTGTGTGTGTTTAAATCAAACTGCTGTGCAAATGTGGAGAATCAAATTTAAGAGTGAAAAAATGAGTAACTGTGGGAAGCTGAAACTGGCAGATTTCGCAATCCTTACTAAATTCATTACCAAAAAAGAGGAAATGGATTTATGTAAGCTTATTTATATGTATAGATGCAAATTTGGAAATCATTTATATACTATAATGAGAAATAAAACATATTTCCCCATATTGGGGAAGAGGTGACCCAATGACCCATATGCCTGTTGATTTTTATTGCCAAGATGCTACTTGTTTGGCATAGTCACAAAAATGAATATGACCTAGAAGTCATCTAGTCTAACCCTCTGCCAAGGCAGGGATCCTGGTCCCTCTCCTTATGGTTCTTCTATCTTTAAATACAAGTTTCAACCATTTGTTGTTTAGTCATTTAGTCTTGTCCGACTCTTCGTGACCCCATGGACCAGAGCACACCAGGCACTCCTGTCTTCCACTGCCTCCTGCAGTTTGGTCAAACTCATGCTTGTAGCTTCAATAACACTATCCAACCATCTCGTCCTCTGTCGTCCCCTTCTCCTTGTGTTTCAACCATAGAGTAATATTATTATTTCTGCTGTTTGGATTGAGAGTTGTCCAAAAATGCCTTTCATTTCCAAATCCTCCACCTAACCTTCAATTAAAGACCTGGACTTAGAAGGTGGGGCTGCACTTTTGCAATGTCTTTTGGATTGGAAAAACTCATTAAAATCACCAGCTAAAATAAGAGGGAAGAGATCAATACCTGAGATAATGACACAACTGTTTTTAAAAAGATAAATGTGGTTCATCACGATTAGGTGCACAGATATTTGCAAGAATAAGCTCCCTCCCCTCATATTTAGCAAGTAATATAAAATATCTCCCTCCCAGATCAATGAGGGAGGATAAAAGGACAACAGGAAGGGCTTTGTGTATTAAAATAAAATTGCAATCGCCCCCTCCCCTTTGTCTTCTTGAATTTCCTGTACAATTGGCTTCTCCTAGCAAATGTTTTTGTATCCTGTCATTTGTGTCAGAACAAATGAGAGCTGATCGTAAGTCAGCTGTTTGAGCCTTGTTTCTCTTTAAATAACTCAGGATCTGCTTTCATGTGTGAGGTCCACTTAAACCTTTTTAAAAAAAGTATTTGCGTTTCTGGCCCTGAGAGTTACAGATATCTACAGCAAACTCACTTCACTTCGAATACTGTGTACAGTTCTAGTTGCTTCACCACAGAATGGAGATGTTGAGCTGGGAAAAGGTTCCCAAAATGGCAACCAAAATGAGCAAAGGGATGGAGCAACACCTCTGTGGGGAAAAGTTGCAACATTTGGGAAAAGTAAAAAACATACACCGTCATGTGATAGACAACAATCCCATGACTGCAGACACGGAGCAGGAATCTTAACATCCTCCCCCGATTCATGATCTGTGTTGCAGTCATCAGTGTAACTGCAACAAACATACAGATGTCATACACACAGTATATCCCTGTATCACCCGTTCCACCCTTGGAACTACCTGCAACTGGACTGGCCTTAGGCCGTACCATATTGCACTTCTGACCAGCCTTGGTGTCATAACCCTTCTGACTATCAGGAAGTCTCACACTTGGCTTTGTTGGGACTCGAACCCTAGCCTTGTTCCTCTCTGAGGAATCAGTGTTGGCACACACAGCCTTTGGACATGGTTCTGCTTCCTTCTCCAAGGAAACAGTGTCTACCCTTACAGCCTTTGGGTGTGGTTTCCCGTCCCTTGAGGACAAACTCTGCACCCCTTTCAAGACTCTGGGTTCCAAGACCTGTGTTGAGCCACTAACCACAGCTAAATCTGCAACAGCTGTGTTAGCAAACTCCTGAGCATACCTTGTGGGTTTCTCACCCTTCGTAGCTCTTTCTGCTCTGTGCATCAGGCGCATCTCCTCCACTATATCAGTGGAATTCAACTCAGTGCACCTGCTGGATGGTTAGGTAAAGGTAAAGGTACCCCTGCCCATACGGGCCAGTCTTGACAGACTCTAGGGTTGTGCGCTCATCTCACTCTAGAGGCCGGGAGCCAGTGCTGTCCGCAGACACTTCTGGGTCACGTGGCGAGCGTGACGAAGCTGCTCTGGCGAGCCAGAGCCACACATGGAAATGCCGTTTACCTTCCTGCTAGTAAGCGGTCCCTATTTATCTACTTGCACCCGAGGGTGCTTTCGAACTGCTAGGTTGGCAGGCGCTGGGACCGTGCAATGGGAGCACACCCCGTCACGGGGATTCGAACCGCCGACCATGCGATCGGCAAGTCCTAGGATGGATGGTTAAGTCCAGTCAAAGGCGACTATGGGGTTGCGGTGCTCATCTCACTTTCAGGCTGAGGGAGCTGGTGTTTGTCCACAGACAGCTTTCCGGCTCATGTGGCCAGCATGACCAAACTGCTTCTGGCGCAACAGGACACAGTGACAGAAAGCAGAGCACAGAGAAACACTGTTTACCTTCCCACCACAGCAGTGCTTTCGAACTGCTAGGTTGGCAAGAGCTGGGACAGAGCAACGGGAGCTCACCCCGTTGCAGGGATTCGAACCACTGACCTTCTGATCGGCAAGCCCTGCAAACATGTGTACATATATTAAATTCACCCCAAAATGCTAATTAATTTCCATGGGCACTTAAATAAAATCACAAAATTATGCACAATCTGGTTCAGCTCATAAAGCTCATTTGCACACGGAGTGTCATTTTTAAACACATTTTTTTTTTTAAAAAAAACACTTCTTCTTCAGCATCTGGTCTACCCAGGGATATTGGGGACAGCCTTAACCTTCCATGTGTTCAGTCAATACCTGAACAAGGCTTTAAGTGTCACAAGTGACAGGGTGAGTGAACCTGAGTGCTGACTCCTCCTCTCCGCTTGTGGAACTGAAAAGATGGCTGGACACCTCCCATGGTGTCGGTCCCTAGTGGTGTAACCTGGGCATGTTAGCCTGATCCCTTCCGTTGCTTGAAGTGATGGAGCTTCTTCTGTTGGCACAATAAATACTAACTCCTCTTGGCAGGTTTACCGATGGGGCTGTATGTATCTGATTAGTAATTGAATGTGGGGGGTCAAGGGCTTATTCAATTGAAAAATGATCCCTGACAGATTGTTAGAACAGCACAACTCCAACAGGAAAACAAAAGGCAACGAATAATTGGATCTTGCCAGAGGCTGGAAATAAATCACTCCAAATGGGCCGTCTGCTACCTGCCCTCTTGTGCTGCTCTAGGGGCTGAAAATCCCACTCCTCGGATAAACAGCATTTGCTTTGAGTTTGTGGGTGAAACGGGGATGCCAGCTTTTCTAACCAACACAGTCTGAACACAGCTCTTGGAATACAGTAGGAGAAAGAGTTCATTAGCTTAATATTGACAAATAGAGGTTGGATTTCTTTATGGGCAGCAGGCAAGGGGGAGATTGAGTGATAGAAAACAATTTATAATTTATTACGAATAATAATAATAAAAAATCTCTGCCACAAGATGTATCTGTCACCTATGCTTTTAGCTGTTCCCATTTTATCTGTAAGCTGCCTTGAGTTTCTGTGAGGTAAAAAAGGCAGGGAATGAATGAATGAATGAAATAACAATCACCCACTGGGCTTAGAAAAAATTATAGCAGATAGGTCTATCAACAGCTATTACCCAAGTTAAGAACAGCTGTCCACTGCCTCATGTGGTAAGCTTCATAAACTGCAACTTCTTCGTAAAATACCTTCTGGCTGGATCTATGGGCAACTGTCCCAGATGGGGAACTGTAGAACTATAGCTTCTTAGGGAAGGTCCTTCCAATTCTAGCTTGGTCCCACCCATCCAGGCTTCCCATTGGCTCCCCTTAAGCAAGAAGAAGCATAAAGGACTTCCTTTTCCAACTAAGTCTTTCATGAGCATCAAGAGCTGGCTCCATTTAGTACATCTTGCATCTCTTTGGTCCTTACTCACAGCTTGTTCTCCAGTCCTTCCTTCTGGTTGCCTTCAGATCCCAATCACTCTTGGGGCCTAGTTTCCAGTTGCTGGTTCTCTCCAAACCAGACCCAAGGATTGTTGCCTTCATGTCCTATTCATATGCTGTCATTTTTCATTCTCTTTTGAGCAGTGCTTGAGAACTTTGGAGAAATTCCCTGGAAGCTCTACCTCAGAGCTGCAGAGTGAATTGTTGGAAACAAACAAACAAAAACCCCACACATTTATTTGCAGCTCCCCACAAAAACGTCTTGTAGTGTCTTACAATAATAAAAGCACACATAACATAAATTTTTAAATGCATCAAAAATATTTATTTTTAAGTTGAGTAAAAGTACTCATCCTGAAATATTATAAAAAGGAGAACTCCTGCCCCACCCTAAGTGAAATAAAATAAATGGATGAATAATCCCCCTATCACTTTCAAGTGCTCTTCAGACAACCTTCATTTGCTGTAAATGGGCTGTCGAGGCAACCAAGGAGCAAAGGAAGCTCAGGGACGTAGTACAGCCCATGGATTCTTAACGGAAGAACACACACAACCCTCAGCCACAAGCTAATTGTAAGAAGGTAAATGCAGAAGACCTCCATGAGCAAGTTCTGGCATGTACTCACCTCTTTCCCCAAAGTTCAAGAGATATTTATTATCAGCCCTTGCCTATTAGGTATCACTCATCAAGAAACAGGAAAAGGGTGCAGATAACTTTAAGGACATTTTCTATGAGTTCTGGGTGTGGTTTTCCAGGCTAATTGGACACAGCTGGTGATATGTATAAAGAGAGAAGAAGTTGCAGTTTCCAACTGCCTGCAGAAAGAGAACACCCACATGCTTTGTGTTTGTTCAGTCGTAATAAAACTCTTGTTTGAGTATATAAAAAAATTAAAAAATTGTCCAGTAGCACAGTCGTTAGGTTTACCATACTCATTGAGTCAATCACCCATCTCCTACTACCCTCCTGAGAAAAACCTCACCCTCCCACTATATATAAGGGTCTGGTGACTTCTGTTTCAGTGTATCTGAAGAAGTGTCCATGCACACGAAAGGTTATACCAAGAACAAACTTAGTTGGTCTCTAAGGTGCTACTGGACAATTATATATATATATATATATATATATATCGACTGTGTCAGACCAACACGGCTACCTACCTGAATCTGGTTTGAGTATTTACACCAGTATCATGGTTCTGTCATCTGCCACCAGAGAAAATTCGCATCCAACATTGCCCGAGTACAGAGACGGTGAACCCTCCAGGCCTCTCTGTGTGGCTCTCAGGCCTGTCTTCAGGCCAAGTTACTCATCTATCATGCTTTGCACCCTATAGGAGTCTTTTTCCCTGGATGGAATGTGTCTTTGAACTCAGATGACTCTTGCTTGTCTGGATGGAGGACAGAGAACGGTTTGCAAATGTGTATGGATACTTGCCTAATGTCCATATGTGAAATCCACATCCGTTGCTTGCCCACTTTGGACCCATTTACTTTTTGCCTCTGGCCCTTCCCTCCACAAGGGAATGCAGTCTTTGAGTTGAAAACACGTCCCCCAGCCCTGTCTTAGTGAATAGTTGGGGGTGGAGGAAGAATGAAAATATTGGCACAGTGCTAAATTATATGAGATACCAATTTGTATGTCACAACTCTCAATTACGGCCCCAGGATCCGCATCTCTTCCTTTTCAGAGAAAGGAAATCCGAGCCAGCTATTAAGAAAATAAATCAGAGGACTAGAGAGAACATTTGTTTCAAGGTGTGAATCAAATTTCCCTTAGGGGAAGAAGGACCAAATACCTGTTTTGTCATTACAGCAATTCATTCTTCTTCATATGCATACATTTATTTTCTACATTGCATCATTGTCTGGTTTTGAATGATGTAAGGATCCGTGGATGGAATGATATGCCCAGCTTGCTTGGAACTGAAATCACCACATCAATATTCAGGATCTTTGTGTGAGCTTAAATGTGGATTAAAAATGCCTTAATGGGTTCCCCCTTAGATAAGTTCCTCCCTCAGTATATCAAATATTTGAAAAGAATTTGGTATTACCACCTATTGTCTGCGAAGGGACTGAAGGTGAGGAAAGGAGTGTAATTGAGGGTTTAACGGAGTGTTTCCTCTGGTTTGTTCAGCCCAGGGGTGCCTGATGGGAGAATTCTTTTTATAAGTTTATGGACAGCATCTGAAAGCTGTACACCTGAGATGCATATTCCCTGTGATAAATATCTGGAACACAAAGTAGGTCTGAGAATATGATTGAAGGTCTCGTGAGCCAGGTGCTTTCCCATAGTTTAATGTACTTTCTGGATAATTTTCTAGACCAGGAATGTGGAACATCTCCACCAATCTGAGCATTCTTTTCTTAATGTGTAGATCAGTCATCATACTAAAGTTATGGGCTGAACTAGGCATTACATTGGCTACATATCTGTGTCTTCACCAACTGCATGTGTGAGAGAATGAGATGGGTTTGATACAAAGTAGGACTCTAGCATGGGGTAGATGGATTGTACTGTTTATCCGACCCCAACAGGGCCGGATTTAGGCTTGATGGGGCCCTAAGCTACTGAAGGTAATGGGGCCCTTTATATGTCCAGCTGTCCTTTGTCAGCAACAAATTGTCACTGTTTTTTTGTGTTGAATATATGCTATATGGTAATTTATTGACCTAACAGGTATCTGAAGCCATTTGCACATGCAGAATATAGGCACCCTATATATAGAAATGAGCAAACCAGTGATATTTTAGGGAGCAGGCTAGCAGGCGGGGTCCATTACTTACATCATAGGAGCCTACACAACACAAAACAGTGTTGCTGTATGTAGGTTTTATTTTATTTGGTTTTTTATCTTATATTTTGGAAATATACATGAAATGAAGGACATGAGGCAGGAGTTAATAATGCAGATGAGCTGCGCACAGGTGAGCTGCAAGCAAACTGCCGGCCAGTTCTGTGGAGGCTTCTTTTATTGACATAATATGCAAACCCAGGCAGATACATTTTGGGCTGTGACCTTTACACATCTTCCAGTCCCGAGATAGTGGGGTGGTACAAAGTTATTTTGGCACCTGTTTTCTACCGTGTCATTTTCCCCTTGCACAGTGTATGACGAAGGAGACAAAGGTCTCAGAGACAAAGGTCACAGACAGGACACCGCAAACTACTGAGATCGCAAAAGGTTAGACAGAGAGCAGGATGTTCAGACAGCTGTGGCTTTATCTGTGAGGGAGAGTGTGCCCCACACCCCAAGGCCATGCATGCAGACAGCTGAGGCTGCCTGCAGGTGGGGAGTGTGCTCTGCACCCAGCGATCATTCCTACATATACATCCAGTTTTTTTTCCCTTTAAATTTTTTGGGGGCTCCCAAGAGAGTGGGGCCCTAAGCTGTAGCTTGTTTAGCTTATACGTAAATCTGGCACTGGACCCCACTGCCACAACTATGGTTGCAAACTGGATTGTGTTCTCCTCATTTGCATAGGGGAAAGGAATGAGGAAAGTGAATGGGAGTTGTTGTCCCCCGCCCCCATTGCAAATTGCAAAGGGGAGTCTTGATCCAGAAGCGAGCCACAGTGTGTGAGGGTGACAGAATTAAAGCTCCATATCCCACACTAGGGTCCCAATCCAGACCTGTAGCCCTCTGCTGTGCCTGTCAGACAAAGGCACAGATATGCAGCTATCATAAGATGTGATTTGTCCCATAGCCAATTTTCAGGCTATCCCACAACTGAAGGAATTCCAAACTTCACAAGACAGTGGAATCAGAATCATGCAAGTGAAATTGACCTACAAATGCTTTTTAATTTGCAAAAGATGATCTGTCCACTCAAAACTGCAGGCAGTGAATTCCCAGAGCCACAATGCATAGCTTAATTCTATGTGCACGTCCATTTGTATTCATGCCTTGTGGTATTAGTGATTTATGTGCACATCCATATCATGTCAATGGAAACTTGCAGGAAATTGCAGCTGATTTTAAAGAGCTCATTCAGCCTCACAGCTCCACAGCCTATTCCCACCAGCACCCTCTGGGTCGAAGATGCAACTTTGTGGATCTATGCCTGGATTATCTACTGCTCTAAAAAGCAGAGTTTATTAACTCAGATTGCTGGTATGGAGGTGCTAGCAGTGCTCACAGGCAGAAGAAGTGATAGCATCTGCTTTTCTCTTCTTTTTGCCAAGCACTGAGGCTATTGTTTGTTAATAGATTACTTCTGAAAAGCTGCTCATAAGGGACCTTGGGAGTTTCAGAGGTAATTAAAACTCTGTCTATGCAAGAAGCAAGATCTGATTATTTTTCTTCCAGAGAAAGCAGCTTTTGAAAGAAAAAAACAACAACCCTGAAAATGGTAAAAGTTTATTTTCTCATCTTGGATTCAGGGTTTGTGGACTATAATTCACATTAATATGCATTAATCAGGGATTCTAAAGCTGTACTTTTTGGGAATTTGCACCTCTCCAAATTTTGCACTGTATTCATAAAATGCAAATGACATACAAGAATGCATTATGTTGTAAAATATGTGTGTTATGTAAAATTGCACACAGAAATGTGTATATTGGGGGGAAATGCAATAAAATGCTAATTAACTTCCACAAGGGCTTTTTTAAAAATGCACACTAATATGGAGAACTTAAATTAAGATTGGTAAAATGAAAAGCTGAAATTGACATATTCACCCATCCTTAGCATCAAGATACATTGTAATGTATACCTTAATATGCATATCCTTTAGCATTTTTATCCTATGATAGTTTCCAAGGTGCATCTCTCCCCACACCCCTGGATCACATTTACTAAGAGGCTCCAAATTTCATTATATAGTTTGTCCACAACCTATTTCTATGCAATATTAGACTTGCCAATGAAGTTTGCATTCACCACCACCATCAACAACAACAACAACAACATAGTAATTAGGCAGAATAGAGTAAATCCACTACTTTGGTGTTCCCCATTCACTATAATGGGGGCTCTTTGACCCCTTTGATCAAAGTGGCTTGAATTTGCAGGCACAGGAGCTCCTCCAGGGTGGGTTAAGTCAGCCAAATTGCCAATAAATAGGTCCAGTGGCTTTTTGTTGGGAACGTAAAAGGGCTAAACCTTTTTTTTCTCAATGTCTTATAGCAGGGGTGGCCAACTCCCAAGAGACTGCAATCTACTCAGAGTTAAAAACTGGCAGTGATCTACTAGTGATTCTTAGGGGCGCCAAAGTTGTTGAGCTTCTTTGGGGGGAGCCGGTGATCTACCAGTGATCTACTAGAGGCAGCCAGTGATCTACCAGTAGATCGCAATCTACCTGATGGATGTGCTTGGATTACAGAATGCAGAATGGAAAAGAAATTGTACACATTTGCTCAGTTTGCATAACTGCTATTGATCACAGAATTGGAGTTGTCTGTCTGTGTATGTGTAGCAGATTTTTTTTTTAATGTCAAAGTTGCTAAGCTTTTTTTAGGGAGGAGGAAGGCCCATTTTTTAGGGGTTCAGGTCAAAGTTGTTGAGCTTTCTTTCTTTAGGGGAGCCAAAGTTGTTGAGCCACTGATCTACCACAGACACCCAGTGATCTACCGGTAGATCACGATCTACCTGTTGGGCGTGCCTGCCTTATAGGGATTTTCCTCTTTCTATTTCTTATTTTAAAACAATTAAGAGGTGGCCAAGTGATGTGTATGATTGCTTGTGCAGTTTTTTTTTAAAATGTGCTGCTTCATACTGGCCTCTCTCTTTTTGGGTGCTTGTATCCTCCAATAGGCCTTGCAATGTGGGGCAATACAAATTGCTATCTGTGGAGTTCTGAGGAGCTGCTTTTTTTTGTTGGAGGATTTGCTTTAAATAAAAATGTAAATGAATCTTACAACCTTTTAAAAAATCAACTCTAATGCTGTACTTTGACAACAATTCAGGGGTCCACAATCAGCATTTTTGGACAGTCTTATTTCCTGCAAAACCCATTGACCTAGAGCAGGCTTCCTCAACCTTGGCCCTCCAGATGTTTTTGGCCTACAACTCCCATGATGCCTTGCTAGCAAGACCAGTGGTCAGGGGTGATGGGAATTGTAGTCTCAAAACATATGAAGGGCCAAGGTTGAGGAAGCCTGACCTAGAGAAAGATACTCATAGTGCTACTTGGTACAGAAATGACAGTGTGACATGAGGCTTTGTGGGGGCCCTGATCCAACTGAGGGGGTATTGACATCATACTTTGATGCAGGTGGGGAAGAAGATCCGTAAATTACCCCAACAACCCTTGTTCTTCAGCCCATACAGTGAGCCAATGAACACCCACAATGTCTCCTCCCTTCCCACTCTTCTAATCCTCAACTCCGCATGTACCTCTTGAACATGTATACAGAAGCCTGAATGTGTTTGTGTAACAACATGCCAAGGCAGATGGGCAATAATATTTCATTACTGATCAGAGATGGAATCTCAGATTAAAATACATTAATAAAGATTATTTTTTTCTTTTAAAAAAGTAACAGACTCTAATTTAAAGTGTCTGTGGCAGGGACCTAATTTCCAAGTGAAAATTGCAATAATTAAAAATTCTGTTATCGACTTAGACAAATATATTGCACATTGGCAATATAGATGAAAGTGGAGGCAGTCGATAGAAATGACAAATCAATTTCATGTAGTTCAAACAAGCTCCAGAACAACCCTGGTCTTTCTTCATCTTTTCTTTTCCTTTATTTGGGTGGGGAGAGGGGAGAGCTTCTACGCCTCCTCCTCCACCACCACCACCACCTCTTCCTCCTCCTCCTCCTTCCTCATTCTTCCTTCATTCTCTCTCTCTTTGAGAGCAATCATCCACTAGCGTGGTCACGTTGGAGTTGCTGCAAACAGAATCCTTGATCTGGACCTTGTGCGGAGTAGAAATGAATGAGCTCTCTCCCAAAAAAATAGATTTACAAAGCTTTACTGACTGCAAAACTTTCTTAAACTAGTTACAAAAGAAACATTGAAAAATACGAAGTAATACAATGCTCTTTAAGAAAACTAGCAGTGCAATCCAGTCTTCTTTAAGTTCTTAATTCAGTTCAAGAACTATCCTCTCTCTGTTCCCAGAGAGAGATCTGAAGCAACTTTCTTGTGCAGCAGTACTGACCTGAGCTCCTCTAACTGCTGCTGGCTCCCACTACTGCTGAGATGCTGAGCTCTCAGGTTTCCCAGGGATGAGTAATCACTTAGCATACACACCGAAAATGAAAATCGCCACATTTACTTAGAGTTTAACTTCCTGCCTAATGCAAACCTCTCTGCAAATGCAACACTTTATGTAAGTTGTTTTCTTTAAAAAAACAACAAAAAACAACAAAAACCCAACTTCAATACATACAAACTTTGCAATTTATTCACATTAAACTTATGTCTTTAACAGGTCAGTTGGCTTCTCAGAGAAAAAATGACAGTGGGAGTCATTAAAGAAAATGTTTGAAGCCATCTATTTCTTTTCATCTCTACGTGTATGCAGATGTTGGTGAGAACAACTGAGAATCCCACTTGCAACTCCTGATCTTGACCTCTGTGCGGTTTTTTGATCTGCCAAATTTCAGATGACTAAGTTCTTCTGAAGATAGGATAAATATAGGGGCTCAGGAATTAAGGGAACCAGAGTAATCCCAGCCCCAGCCCATGCACTCACTGGCCATGTAAAAATCTTCATTGGTAGCAATGCCAGTCTGTCTGTGACAGCCTAAATGTTTTTTTTCTATATACTTTTTGGTGTATGAACTGCAAGATGGATTACTTTAAAACATATTCATGGAGGATAATGGCATTGATGGCTACTAGCCTTGAAGGCTATGCTCTGTCTCCACAGCTAGAGGCACTAATGCTTCTGAATACCAATTGCTGGAAATGGTAGGAAGAGAAAGTGCTTCTGTGTTTTGGTCCTTCTTCCAGCTTTCCCACAGGCATCTATTTGGCCAGTGTGGGAATAAGATGCTGGACAAGATGGGCCATTCGCCTAATCCAGAAGGCCTTGTCCATGGGTAGGCAAACTAAGGCCCGGGGGCCAGATCCGGCCCAATCGCCTTCTAAATCCGGCCCACGGATGGTCTGGGAATAAATGTGTTTTTACATGAGTAGAATGTGTCCTTTTATTTAAAATGCATCTCTCGGTTATTTGTGGAATTCGTTCATTTTTCTTCTTCAAAATATAGTCCGGCCCCCCACAAGGTCTGAGGGACAGTGGACTGGCCCCCTGCTGAAAAGGTTTGCTGCCCCCTAGTTATGTTCTTATGTATAACCATTACTGATGAAGCTTGAGGGGTGATGGTTTGAAATGCAAACTCAAAAGGGGGTGACTACTCTTTAAAAACATATGTTTATTCGTGTGGCAGGAATGCACCCAGTATTCATGGGAAAACGTTGCACGATCTCTTAGAGCAGAGGTTTCCACAGGTCGATCGCAATCTACCGGTCGATCGTGGGGTGTCCTTTAAGGAGTGTGGTGGAGTCTCCTTCTTTGGAGGTCTTTAAGCAGAGGCTTGACAACCATATGTCAGGAGTGCTCTGGTGGTGTTTCCTGCTTGGCAGGGGGTTGGACTCAATGGCCCTTGTGGTCTATTCCAACTCTATGATTCTATGATTCTATGACCCTGGCCCCCTGAAAAGCTCAAAAACTTTGGTTCACCCTCCCCCCGAAACAGTTCAACAACTTTGAGGGGTAGATCACTGCCAGTTTGTTTTTTATAGTGGGAGTAGATTGCAGTCTCTTGGAAGTTGGACGTGCCTGTCTTAGAGTAATCAAATGAATATTTAACACGCGGCATGATAAAAGTCTGTAATTTTATCAGGACAAGTTACTTGTTGTTTACTGTTGTAACAGTTGTTTTCTCAAAATTTATCTTCTGTACCATGAAAACAACAACAACAACCAGTATTTGAAAAAAAACTAACAAACACATATATATTTATTTATAATAAAACATAGCAAAGTATAATAAGATATGCCTAATTACAGTAACTAATTATGAGTAGAATCCAACCCTGTTTGTGCATTTGGTCAACTGAAAGTGGGGTCCATTTACAACACTTGCTTCTGTCAGAAAGCAGCAATACCTGTCCTAATCCAGCAAATAAACCCTTCCCATTGCAAAGAGAGATGAGTGCTGTCTTAACTCTGCACTTTGCCAGCATCCTTGTTTTTCACCCTCTCTATCTCATAGTGTCGTTTTCTGCACTTGGCGTAGAAGCTGAGTACTCATTTTCTAGCCATTCAACATTTCCAGATGGATGTTTACAGAGCGTAAATGGATCTGGTCAGTGCTCTTTTTTTCCCTGGTGGTACGCAGGGGTATGCATACCCCTAAACATTTTGTGAATCTAAGTCTGGTCTCATTGAGGGGCAATATTTCAATATGAGTAGAAAAATGAGAGTACCCCTAAACATTTTTAAGGGGGGGAGCACTGGTTCTGGTATATTTCGCATCCCCGGGATGGGGTGAGCACCTGTTGCTGTGTCCCAGCTCCTGCCAACCTAGCAGTTCGAAAGCATGCAAGTGCAAGTAGATAAATAGGTACCACTGCTTTGGGAAGGTAAACAGTGTTTTCATGTGTTCTGGCACTCATCACGGTCCTCCGGGCATCAGTAGCATTTTAGTCCTGCTGGCCACATGACCCAGAAAGCTGTCTGTGGACAAACGCCGTCGCCCTCAGCCTGAAAGCGAGATAAGCGCCGCAACCCCAGAGTCGCCTTTGACTGGACTTAGCCCAGGCTTCCTCAACCTCAGCCCTCCAGATGTTTTGAGACTACAATCCCCATCATCCCAGACCACTGGTCCTGCTAGCTAGGGATCATGGGAGTTGTAGGCCAAAAACATCTGGAGGGCCGAGGTTGAGGAAGCCTGACTTAACAGTCCAGAGGTCCTTTACCGTCTACCTTTTACCTATGTGAGCATGAACTTCAAAGCCATTAGATTTGAAAGGGGAAAGGGGTGGGGTTCCATTGACTGCTGGTTGAGGCAGGATGATGGCTGTAAAATAAATTGAAAATAGAATTGACACACATTGTCTGGTCTCGTGGGTTTTTCTTTTGTGCTTCCCTGGTGAAAAAGTAATTGCTGCCCTGTAGGAAACAATTCAGATATCCAGGGGCTCTCAGATGTATGTTCGTTTATTTATTGGAATATTTACTTTGTTTCTCTACCCAAGAAAATTTATTGAAGATCCCTAGGAAAGGCAAGGGCATTCACAAACACCCACCACCCACCTCAAAATAAGGTAAGCACAACAAAAAACCTGCACCCCAACCACGAGTATTTCACCAATATTTTCTCTCCCCTTTTGCCACAGCACTAGAACAAACATATGCAAAGCTGAAATGGAATAGAGATAGCCTCTCCTGGCAATCCATAGCAGCACCTCTATAAAGATTCTGTCTGACACTGACCTAGAGATGAATGAATCTATCCATTTCAATTTCTCTCACTTTCTCAAACCATTCAATTCCCTACATTTCCACATCACTTTGTGACTATTAGAAAAAAAACACTCATAGAAATTAATCAATATTTTCATTTAGATTTATCCTAATATACACAATTTTGCAAAACAATATCCCCTAACAGATCACATTTTGGGGGCATGTTATTTTCACCAATACATGGATTTTTATGCACCTGGTTTTTGCAGTTTTGTGAACATTATTCGGCTGGATCATTGCATTGCAATATTCAGAGAAGTGTAATTTTTGAAAGATATCAGTGTTTCAGGTCGAATCTTGCTTCAGAAAGTGTGAATTAGGCAAATTTGTTTTTTGATCCAAGCTGAAATAAATGTCTTTCTGACTCTATGAAAGTGGGATCCTTAGAGTCTTTTGTTTTTGTAATTTTATTTTCAACAGCCACTTATTGCATATTCTGTAAAAATCCAAATGCCATGGGACCTTCATTTGTGCTGAGACCTTAGGCAGCTATTAAAAGGCAAATGATATTAGTAAAACCATATCTTTCTCTGCTCCCAACACCATTGTATTTAGTCATCAGTTGGAAGTGGGTAGGAGGGAGTCTGTTTATTTTGGTGGTTGTTGATGATGTTGAATTTTGATTTATTTTTGTTAAGCCTGCAGCACAGGATGCCAACAGCCTATCAAATAATGCAGACTTTTAAAAGTACACAACTAAGGTTAATAATGTAGTGACATTGAAAATGGCAAATACTGTAAATAATCAACATCTTTCCAATGAGCCAGTGAAGGGTTTAAAACCAGCTAATTACAGAAATATGAAAGGGAAATGGCCCCATTGATTCAGCACATTACTGAATGGAAAAGCAATTTCATTTAAGACTCGGGGCAATATGCTAAAATGCAAAGAAACCCCTCTTTCATTACTTTAAAAAGAAAAAAGGAGGGGGATATTCATTTTTGTTAAAACTAGCAATGATAGATTGTGCCTAACAGGCCTGGAATACTTGTTTTCCTGGTTTTCGAGACTCAGTTGTATTACATGTTGAACTCCTTTGCTTTGAAATGCTTAATCTATTTGTAATGGAAATTGAGACATTGTGTGTCTCCTCCATTGTCCCATCATACGTCTGTACAATTTGAGACCTTCCAACCTAATTAGGTCTGTAAAAAAAATAACCATCCATTGCATACCAAGGCTGTATTCACATGGCAGTTTATTCCATTATCACAACTTTCCCCAACTGTTAAGATCCACATTATATTTGAGCTTCCATGTGATGTAAAAGCCACTATAGAGGCAAATATAGTGTTCATTTACATGTTATTTGCTCCCAGAAAAAGAAACACACACCCATATGCTAATATTCTGGAAATGAGCACTAAACTTGCATCATAGATCACAATTTTCTACTATAGCTCTGGAACTGGCTTTTAGATCATGTGGAAATGGACAGGGAAATGTCATGAGAATGAAATGAACTGCCATGGGAGTGCAGTCTATGACGGAACCAGAGCCCAGGCAAGGACATAAGATTAGAGCTTAAAATAAGCTTTCTGGGTCAAATAAGAAAACTATTTAGTCCAGGATTGTGCTATCTGCATAGTTACACACACAACCAGTGCTGGATTTATGTATAAGCTAAACAAGCTATAGCTTAGGGCCCCACTCTGTTGAACCCCCCCCCAAAAAAAAAAAATTAAAGGAAAAGAAACTGGATGTACATTTCCAAAATATAAGATAAAAAAACAAATAAAATAAAACCTACATACAGCAACAGTGTTTTTTGTTGTGTCTGCAGTGATCATACTTTCTTGGGTTCCATGATCACTGCAGATGGTGACAGCAGTCACAAAATTAAAAGACGCCTGCTTCTTGGGAGAAAAGTAATGACAGACAGCATCTTAAAAAGCAGACATCACTTTGCCGACAAAGGTCCGTACAGTTAAAGCTATGGTTTTCCCAGTAGTGATGTATGGAAGTGAGAGCTGGACCATAAAGAAGGCTGATCACCGAAGAATTGATGCTTTTGAATAATGGTGCTGGAGGAGACTCTTGAGAGTCCCATGGACTGCAAGAAGATCAAACCTCTCTATTCTGAAGGAAATCAGCCCTGAGTGCTCACTGGAAGGACAGGTCCTGAAGCTGAGGCTCCAATATTTTGGCCACCTCATGAGAAGAGAAGACTCCCTAGAAAAGAACCTGATGTTGGGAAAGATGGAGGGCACTAGTAGAAGGGGACAGCAGAGGACGAGATGGTTGGACAGTATTCTTGAAGCTACGAACATGAGTTTGACCAAACTGCGGGAGGCAGTGGAAGACAGGAGTGCCTGGAGTGCTCTGGTCCATGGGGTCATGAAGAGTCGGACACGACTAAAAGACTAAACAACAACAGCACTGGGGAACCTTCTGCCCATGGGCCTGCTAGCCTGCTCCCTAAAATATCACTGGTTTGCTCATTTCTATATATAGGGTACCTACCTTCTGCATGGACTGGGTGCATGGCAAAGGACAGCTGGATATATAAAGGACCCCATTACCTTCAGTAGCTTAGGGCCTCATCAAACCTAAATCCAGCCCTGCTCACAACACTGTCTGCTCAACCAGAAAGATATATTATTCCCCCTTGTTAAGATTTCTCTCTCTCCCCCCCCCCCCACCTTGAAAACTGAGATACAGAAGAACTCGGTGTAACTTCAGAGCTGGCACAATTGCATGGGGAAATGAGATGGCCGTAATGAATAGCTTACTATAATTTAAATGGTAGTAAATTGTATGCCATCTGTTTTCATCTGCCTCCCCTCCTGATCAGGTTGAGGAGGAGATTTGCCGTTGCAAAAAACGATGCAGTCTTTTGACTCTTTCCTCACTCCAACCTGGTACAGGCTGCTTCTAAGTAAAGCAATTCCACATCTACACCGCTGTAACAGAGTGGAGAATCTGCATTTGCTGCACAGCAGGAGGTCTTGAGGGGACAGAAAAGCACATTCTTTGAGAAGCCATAAAGAGGGAAGAAAAGGGATGAAAATAAACTCCCGTGCTGTGCATGATTTTGTCAAACTCCGTTAATCGTCGGGAATGAAGTTGTAATGGTCCTTTTGGTGCAATGGTTCATTGTTTGCTTCATTTATATACAGGGAGTTTACATTTGAAGCAATCTGAAAGCCATTGGAGAAAGTTTCTTTTCAGGCTATTGAGAGATAGGGAAGTGGAAACAGCCAATCCTTTGTGCAACTGTCTTTCCCCCCTTTCTTCTACTTTCTGCTATTTGATGGTTTATTATTGTCAGGGGCATTGCTGCTATTGTTCGGAGACCCATAATGTGCAATTGTGCATTTCCTTTCTCTTCTAAAGACTACTGGTTCCTTTTTATCTGAGGTTCCCTACTGAATGAGGCTGTTTGGATTCCAGCTTTCTTCTATTTGTCTGGTTTCACTTTACTATTCCAGCCCTATTGGTTTAAGAATTTCCCTTAACAAAAAACCCCCCAAAAAACAACAACCAAGATCTCCTCTCAAAAGAACCTCCCCTCTCTCCCCAAATCACCTCCAAGCGCATATAGGTGTGTGTTGAGTTAATATTATCTTACTTTAATTTTCATTAGCCCAAACCATCAACAGTGTTGTCTGAAGTCATCGATTCTGCAAGCAAATTTTCTGAGCTCACCACTTCAAAATGGAGATTTATGTTGTAGAAAACAGCAAGTCTACTGTGTGCCCAATTTCTACCATGCATGGAAATATCTTAAACATTTGGAGTAAAACTGCATACCAATAATAATAATAATAATAATAATAATAATAATAATAATAATAATTCTCTCTTTTCATCAGCATGAGATGTACAAATATTCCGCTTTCAGAATTGACTAAAAATCAGGCTGTCTTGGTGTACATGTTATACTGGACTGAAAAGACTTGGGTCTGAATCACTTTGCACCCATGAGGCTCACTGTGTGGCCTTGGGCAAAGGTCAAACATTGCAGAAAATGTTTTCATATCATCCATTGTTAACTCAAATATAGTACTATCAAGTTCACACAACAAGGTGTCACAATTAATAAGAAGCAAAACAGTCCCTGCCCACAGGTCTGAAATCTAAGGAGAGTGGGAAGAGAGATCATGATAAAAAACCAGAAAACAAGCAAACTCAACCCCCTGTTCTTAAACTTGCACAATAGTTCTTATGATTACCAGCAGGAACAGAAGCAGTTGATGGTGGTAGAAGTATCTCAGAAGAACCAATGGAATGGACTTGTTTTCAGTCTCCTCCTCTACTGTAGCCAGGTAGAATAGCTTCTGCCAGATGGCCTTACTTACAGCAACACTATGACCAGAGCCCAATGGGACATAAATAACTAAATGATCCCACCATTCATTCCTAACTGAAAAGAACTTTGATTTCCCTGTCCACCAGTGAACTTGGTGCCTCTGGCTTCCTGCTGATAAGCTTGCTGTAGTTGCAAGGAGAATCAAAGATGTATTGGCTGCCTTCTCCAGGCTGCCATATCAATGGGAGAGCTTTGCTCTTTCCAGGTTTATGACTTTGGAACTGTCAGGTTCACCACAGAGGAAGAGAATGGGAGAGGTAATGGATTCATTCGTTTGCCTTATCCGGCATGGACACTGCACCTTGTGCAAATATCCACATCTTGAAATGTCCCCAAGAAAAGCACAAAGAGAAAGGAACCCCCCTCAGATTAATCTGCAGGGTTTGCTCAGCTTTATCACTAAGACAAAAGCACCAGAATATGGCTTTATTTAAAAGAGAGATAGAGAGAGAGAGAGAAATGAAGTTTATGGGCTGTTGCTGCCACTCATCTCTGAAGCCAGCTGGAAAATTCAGAACAAGGAGCAAATACGTGATATGTATTCATTTACCCCTTTTCCTGCCCAGACATTCAATTTTTTATTTCTAAAACAAAACGAAACATACACCCGTTTTCTGATTCCCCAGCCCACACAATCTCCCCGTGAAGTTGAACCATCACCGTAGAAATCTAATGGAAAATATGTTGTATCCAATAGTGTCACCAGCAGGATTTGATGCTACATCTGGAGCAAACATAAATTTGTTTCAGCTTTCAGTTAACTCATGTTTCTCCCCCTCCCTTCTGTAATATGCACATGGCAAAACATAGTAAAACTTAATAACAATGCTGATCTACAATTCCATTGGGATTTGTTTTCCTTGGTGTCCTGTTCATTTAATGTGCATTAACCGAACCCTGCCAACTAGGTAGTGCTTTCATCAGTGCACAGAAATGCACATGACATCAGTCAAACATCAGATGAGAGGAAATTTTGCTGGAAGTATATGAACTACATCACTGTTGCATTTCTCTTTCTTTCTTTTTGTCTTTCTTTTTGTCTTTCTTTCTTTGCAGTGATTTGCACATTTGTAAGGTAAGGTGGGGAGAAGACACAAAGGAACTGATGCTAGGCCCTTGCCAGTTGCTCAAGGATGCTGACCCCTGACACTGGTCCTCAATAGATTGTTGTTTAATCGTTTAGTCATGTCCGACTCTTCGTGACCCCATGGACCAGAGCACGCCAGGCACTCCTGTCTTCCACTTCCCCCCGCAGTTTGGTCAAACTCATGCTGGTAGCTTCGAGAACACTGTCCAACCATCTCGCCCTCTGTCGTCCCCTTCTCCTTGTGCCCTCCATCTTTCCCAACATCAGGGTCTTTACCAGGGAGTCTTCTCTTCTCATAAGGTGGCCAAAGTATTGTAGCCTCAGCTTCAGGATCTGTCCTTCCAGTGAGCACTCAGGGCTGATTTCCTTAAGAATGGACCTCAATAGATAAATTCACATATAGCAGGGGAACCTATGGCTCTCCCGATGTTGCTGAACTCCAGATCCCATTAGCCTCAGCCAACAAAGCCAATTGGTCCATGTGAGCTTGAGTCCAGTAATAGCTGGGGGAGCCCAGGTATGTAATATCTATACTAGTGGACCCATTGGGAGAAAACTTGTAAGTTGCAAGCAGCTAATCTTTGGGAGGTGGTAGGATGTCATTCACTTCTCTGGAGATATTTAAGCAGAGGCTAGATGATCATCTGTCCAGAATCTTGTGGTTGCAATTTGTGCCTTTGCTCAGGGTTGAACTGGATTGGTAGTTTTCAACCTTTTCAGAACTGGGATATACCTTTAACCCAAAGATAAATTTGGGGACTCGTTCCGAAAAGAAAAGAAAAGAAAAGAAAAGAAAAGAAAAGAAAAGCATATAGTGATGCTACAGTTGCAACCCACATTAGATCAGGCAGAGTTTTGGGTAGTGGGCTCTGACCCACCAGTTGAAGATCAATGGACTAGGCCCCTTAGTATTTGAGTATTCCATGATTCTACATATTTGGCTTCAGCAATCAAAAGCTGGTAGCCCCTGCTGGATAGCAAATTACAAATGTAAATAATAAAACATTGATTGTTAATTGTTCTCTGTTTCTAAGAATTTTTATTTTTGCATGTGGCAACAGCCAATCCACAATCATATTATAAAAGTGATGCATAACTTTCAAGACAGGCAGTGATTCGCTATTCTAAAGCTCTGCTGTTTGAATTTGCCCCCCCCCCTCCCCCGTTGTGGGATATTTCCTGAGAAGCTTTGTTTATCAAAAATGAAGATCAGCTCTTCTGGCCTGCAAATCCCAACTTGCCACAGAGCCATTCCAAATGGGACTGATGTCACGCTAATAGGAGGCCTTGCATTTAGGCAGAATACCTTGGTTTGATGGCTCGTATTCAGGAGTGAATCTGAAGCCCATGTTAAAAAAGGGAACATTGTACCTCTGAGATGTGCCTTGAGGTCGAACCCCGCTGCAGGTGTAAATCAGGAAAGACTTAATTGAATTTGGTGGGTTTACACTCACTTACATCAGCCCGGGAACTTTTGCTGAGAGCATGATTCCAGATGGCATTTTGTAAGCATGGGGATTATTTAACTGTGTGGCTATTACCCTTGCATTAATGGTTTACAAATAACCCCTCCAAGGAGCACCCACCTCCACATCGGGACAAACAAGCGATTGAGGTTTTAAGGGTCAGCACTTCTTCAAAAATATAGTTTCGTCTTAATAAGCTAAGAGGACATCAGCATATCCCCCGTGCCTAATTAGGAGATGCTGCTCAATCTTTCTTTCTCAAACATAGCAGGGCATGGAGTGTGGGGAGAAATGGAGAGCAAGCACAGAATAAACACCTGGTTGAAAATGCATAAGCTGCAAAATGGAACGGGCTCCTTCTGATTATAAAAACTTATGCAATGTGAACATCTCAGGTGGAGAGCAAGCCCTAGTTACAGAGAGAGAGGGGGAAAACCCATATATTGTTATTCTTCTTTCAGAGATCTTAGCAAGCGGGACACAACTCACCCACCTAGAAATATACTTTGTCCCTTCTGTACCTTCCCCTCTACTATTTTTATTCTGGCACCACCACTGCCTGTTTACCTGAGGCCCCAGACAAGTCTGAGCAGTCCAGAGGTGGGGAACCTTAGCGTCGGTTGCTAGTGCCACAGGTGGGTGGGAGCATCTGCTGGGCAAGGGGCGCCAGCCCATCCCTCTCTGTTGACACTGCTAGAGTGCTCCCACCCCCACCAGAAAAAAGAGGGGCCCTGCTGAGCTGCCTGCCTGCCTGTGAAGGGGGGAGCATGGCTGGCTGACGCAGCCCTTGGCGGGCAGAGAGCAGCACTGGGCCAGGCCACACTAGCAGTGCATGGGGGTGTGTGCCTGGTTCATGCCCCCTCAAAAATGGCATGTCTGGGGCCACCACCACCCATGCCATGCCCCTGCCTCAGGCCCAGTGGCCAGAGGCTTCACTGTACCTCTTGGAACTCTCCGCAGACCACCCTCCTGACTGGCCCAGTTTTAGATCTACATGAGTGTTTTTGTCTGCTCCAAAAGTTCCCTTCAAGTGCCTCTTTCTTGCCTAGGTAGAGGATAGAGGGGTGTGGGTGGGCTGTGTGCAGAAACTCGCTGTACACAGCTCCTTGGCTAAATCCAGGGCCCTAGATTGCTCCGAACCCAGGCTAGACTGGTCTGGGGAACAACCAACCCAACCACAATCAATTTGAGGGCAGGGTTAATGTTTGATATTGGTCTGTCTATTTGGGGTTTCCCCATCTCCTGACTGCACTGCAGAGTAGGAGGGTCAAACCTGTTGGTTGCTGCTTCACCAGCGCATTCCAGGTTCAGAATGTGCTGGGGAAGCAGACGCCAGAACCATGGAGGACTGAATCATCCACTGGTGAGTGGAGGCAGTGGTGTAGCATGGAGGGGCACAGGGGCGGTTGCTCCAGTTGCAAAATTGTTAGGGGAGCAAAATTTCGACACCTGGTGTTGCCTCAGTACAGCTGTGCACTTCCATCACTGGGCTCCATTCAAAATAGCTTCTGCATGTGAACCAGGAAGCGCCCTCTCCAGACAATGGCTTTTCTTTTCTTATCTCTGTGGTTGCGATCTCCTGGGTGAAACAGATGCTGTTAGGCAGTTGAATGAGCATGCATACTCTGTCTATGTCCCTCCCTCCCCCTCTGCACGGCCCCGGGTACTGGCAACCCACACTATGCCACTGAGTGGAAAAGTCAATCCTGTTCAGTTTGACTGTACATGTGTATTCCCATGCTGGGATCAGCCAAACCTTCTTGCTACCTACTACAATACTCCCTAAATGGCCCTAGATTTCTCCGATTTGCTGTGATCTGGAGCTATCTCCAGCTGCCTCAACTGAAGCCTAGATCCTGACGAACTGCCCCGATTCTATTCAAGATTCAGGAGAACCTGGTGCACAGCCCTAATTGAAATTAGCCTCCTTGCTGGCAGTGTTGTTTTTGCTGCCTTTCCTTAAAAACAGCTCAATTTTTTGCAATTTTGCTGAAAATGGTCAACAACTGTGGACAAGGCTCAGAAAAGCTCAACAACTGGAATTTCACCGTTTGAAATATGGCAACCCTCCTCCTATAGAAAGATGCATTGCATGTGTGTTGCTCCACCCACTATGCCCTCTGACTCTGCCCACTGTTGACACAGTGAGGAATGTGGCCCTCAAGCTGAAAAATGTTCCCCACCTCCAAAATTTACCTCCAGCCCTTGACCTGGTAGAAGGCAGCTTTCTGCATCTCCAATGACAGCCTGTCTGGTGTGATGGTTAGAATGCTGGACTAGGATCTGGGAGACCAGAGTTCAGATCCCCACTTGGTCATGATGCTCACTGGGTGACATTGGACCAGTCACTGCCTCTCAGCCTAACCCACCTCACAGGGTTGTTGTGGGAATAAAATGAGGAAGAGAATGGCCATGTACACCACTTTGAGCTCCTTGGAGGAAAAGGTGGGATAGAAACGCAAAGGCTAAATAAAAGTTATTTACTAAAATTCGATATTAATGAAATGAAATAAAATGTCATTTCATTAAATTTAAAAATGTAATAGCCCAGTGCAGGGGTTTCTTCAGTCTTCCAAATAGAATTCATAAATAAATGAGAAAGTGGAAGAAAGGTGTGATTTCATATTCTTCCAAAGGAATAGATAAACATTGAAGGCAAACAATCCTTGGCTCAGCTTCTGTCAGGAGTACAGACCACAGCAACAGCCTGCTGGCTCAGAAATAAACATTGATGACAAATAGAGACAGAGGATCAACCGGCAACTGTGACTGACACTGAATAAATGAGTGAAGGAATACATGAATGAATACATGCTAAAAAGGAATGTGGCTCTCCTATGAGGGAAATGAAGCTTTTCTTCTTCCCTCTCCCCCTTTGTATAGAAAGTTGTGCTGGGAAATGAAGGGGGGGCATCCTCTCAGTTCCTGAGGGGACAGATGTTGGCTGGAGAAAACTGCAAATGCAATTCTTGAAACGCAATAAATAAATAAATAAATAAATAAATAAATAAAGGATAGTTCAAGAAATGGATATACAAAATGCAGAGCAACACAAAGGGATGGTGATGGGGCCCTCTAGATGTTGCTGAACTCCAACTCTCATCATACCCAGTCAGTGTAGCCCAGGGGTCAGCAAACTTTTTCAGCAGGGGTCCAGTCCACTGTCCCTCAGACCTTGTGGGGGGCCGGACTATTTTTTTTTTGGGGGGGGGGAATGAACAAATTCCTATGCCCCACAAAGAACCCAGAGATGCATTTTAAATAAAAGGACACATTCTACTCATGTAAAAACACGCTGATTCCTGGACCATCCGCGGGCTGGACTTAGGAGGCGATTGGGCCACATCCGGCCCCCAGGCCTTAGTTTGCCTACTCATGGTGTAGCCAGTGGTGAAGGATGATGACAGCTGAAGTCCAGAAACTAACTTTCTTTCTTTCTTTCTTTCTTTCTTTCTTTCTTTCTTTCTTTCTTTCTTTCTTTCTTTCCCTCCTACCCTTCACTCCAAGGTCCTGGGTCAGGTTACAGCATTAAAAGACAATGTTAAAAATAGTTCAAAAAACAACTTCCAAACACAGGGGACCACTACAGAAAATGCCCTCTCCTTGGCCACCATATCTGGAGATTCTGAGGGCAGAGGAACTACCAAGGGGGCCCCCACTGCCAATCTCAGCACCTGAAATGGTTTGTAGGGAATTATATGTTTTTTTCAGATATTTGAACATCTGGAGGGCCACAAGTTCACCGCCCCTTTTGTTAGCTTCTGTTGAGAGTTGGAGGCAGCCATGTTTCTGAATACTAGTTGCTGCATGCCACAGTGTGCTGGGCCCGAGGGTAACCCATGAAACGCAGTCCAGGACCAGTTCAGAATCCGAAGGTCCCACTAGGAGTCAGTCCAATAGGGCCAAGGCAGGACACGAGGCAGGAAACCAGGCAAGGACAGGTACAGGATCTCAGGCAGGATCTAGCATACAGCAATGTTGCTCCCGCAACCTGGGGCGGGGTCTGACAGCCTTTTATCTTTGTCAGGCTAATGGCCGGTCCTGATCCCCCAGTGACTCACCTCCCTGTTTCACCCAAAAGCGAGCACTCCTCCTGCGAGTACTCGGGTCCCTGCTTCTCTCAGCACTTCTCTCTGCAGCTCAGAAGACGTTGATGGGTTACTAGACCCAGGGGCTGCCTCAGCCACCCTGGTAGCGGAGCAGCTGTAAGTGATGGCCCAGCTGAAGGCAACGAGGTAATCCCCGCATCTGGAGCCAGGGCAGGCTCAGGTCCCTGACTCGGCCCAGCTGGTGTTTGTTGCAGGGCAACCTGTGCAGACTGGGACTCTTCAGGATCATGCCCCAGACTTGGTTCAGATGATGCCTGAGGCAAAGGATCCGGTGCAGACTGAGTCTCCTCTGGTTCCGAGTCCAAGCCCGAGTCCTAGGCCATCACACACAGGAGGGGAGAATGCCCTAGTTCTTGAATTTTGCTTGCGGGTTTCCCATAGACATCTGGTTGTGAGAATAGGATGCTTGGCTAGATTGGCCATTGGCTTGATCCAGCAGGCTCTTCTTAATTCTTATATGTTCTTAATGTTCCATTCGCCCAACAAGCATTTGTCAGCTAGTCCAATGATTAAAAAAACCTGAGGTTCTTGACTATATCCTGGTTACAAAGAGATTTTTTCCCTCCCTGACACCCTTTCAATTGAATTTAGCATGTATTGTTCACAGTTGGGTTTGTTTTCAAGGAAAGGACCATTTGATGTCACACTATTAATCCAAAGTCTTTCCCCCCCCCCTCCCCAGTTGGACTTGATCAAAGAATGTCAAGAATGTGTCAGCTTTAAAAGTGAAATGTTTCAGAAAATTTGCATTTCTGGGTTGTTGCTTTTGGGGAGAAAAAAAAAACCACACATTTTAGTTCTATGTCAGAATATGAGCTCCTTTTCAAGTTAACAAAATTGTGAAGTGAGAATGCAGATTTTGGAACAGCCTAGCGCTATTTAATGAATGTGTGACAAATCTGTCTCTCTCTTTGTTTTCCTAATTGTAGCTTGTAAGCATTTCTGGGTCTTCACTATGTCAGGAAAGACTCACTGAACTCCAGTGTCTATGTTTTTACTGCTGGGTGACATTACCACAAACACACTGCCCCAGAAAAAAAACCCCAAACCTCACCTCATTGGCAGGTGGTGAATTTAGGAGCAGGCAGTTTGAGGTGAGGTGGGGTGTGGATTCTTTACAAATTTGGTCTTGAGCAAACATAGGGCATCTTTTCCTGCCACAGCTCCTCAGGTTGCATGTTTTTGGATCATATGAAGGGAACCCTATGCACAAACAGAACTACACATTCAGAGCTCCTTGAGGAGAAGGAAAACTTTGGAAGTCTGAGGCTACTGGAGTTGGATGAGCAAGGGCAACAGGGAAGAATTGTCAGGCCATGGGAAGGGTAAAGCCACGAAGGGTTTTAGAGGTATCTTGGTTTTTTTCTGGATTCAGGAGGGACAAGAACCCAGTGTAGGGATTTCAGGAGGTGTATCACATGGAATCAGTGATCATTGGGGAAATGAGGAAAAGGCCTTCTCCTCCAGCACATCACTGAAGCTGTTGGGACAGGTCTTTCATTTCCAGACCAGTTTAGACTGGTCTATTAGAGCAAATGGGGCTCTGTTCCAGTCTGCCTTCAGTTCAACCCCACCTACATTCCTTCTTTCTTACAGCTAATCTAGGGGCTGGCTCTGATGGTCCATTTCCTCCACTATAGAATTAGTTGTTGTCCTTGGAGAACTCAGCAGGAATGAGGGTGGGGAGCAAAGTTGGCTGGCTCTGTCATTGGCTCCGCCTCTGCTTTCTGATGGTCTCTCTGCCCTCCACCCTAACAGTTGCAATAGACAAAAACCACCACGGCCAATTTATGTTGAGTGCTCTGGACCAAACCAGGAGCTTTGTCAGGAAGGAGTGAGAATAGGAGAAAACAGGCCCAACCTGGCCTGTTACTGATGGTGACATTGTTAAAATCTTACATGCTGAAATACTCAAGGATGTTTTCATGCTGAATGTGTGCCTGGGAGGAGAGAGATCAATTTTGAATAAAAAAAACAGACAGACATTCCACATCTCAATTCAGAATGCTCCCAGTCCATTTGCTTCTGAAACTCACCAGCTCTAATTCTGCCCCTGCAGCTTCCTTCTGCCACCAGCAGGACACCATTAGGTTCATGGGACGCACTATTTAATGCTTTGCAGAAAGTACTATCCTTGTATTTACCACCACCACCCTTCTGTTGGTAATTTTAAAACGTTCTGTTAATCTTTGGTCAGAAACAGTGTCATATCCATTGACGATACCCTTTGGCCTCCTACTAATAATACTGAGGGCATGTAAGTGAAAGTCAATTAACAGCTATGGGGAGAGCCTGTTGTATATTCATGAAGAATCACAGTGTATCAATTTATCTCATAAATGTTCTCTTGTGAACTCTCACTCCTGTCTCGCTTCTGCCTCATCTCACATCACCCAAATCCTGCTTACTTTCTCCAAATCCATCCAAACCAGTCATTCTTTGCCTTTGGCATTCCCATTCATTTCGACTGCACTTCTTGGCCCACTTAAGTCCAATTGAATTCAATAGGATTCTTTTTTCTTTCTTTCTGAGTAACTCTACATATGATCACATTGTTAATCCTCATTCTGTATCCCAGTCGGTAGCATTTCTATAATTGGCAGTAAGGGGTTTTTTTTGTCTAAAGTTCTTGAATAAATCTCTAAAATTATTTAGGAACATATTCAATTCACCCCACAACTGGTATTCCTTTATTTGAGAAGGCTAGTGATGACATGAAATCCAAAGGTTTGCTGACTTTTGTTTGTTTGTGTCTGCATGCTCCTCAATTGTACAAAAATCGAAATCTTTGAGCCTCCATGTTTCATCTTGGTTTATAATGTTTGGAATACTGCTCTTCTAGAAAAAAAAGCAAACCACATTGCACACAAGAGCCTTATGTGGTACAGCAAGACTAGATTCATTTCAAGCTACATGTAGGATGTTATTTCATATACCACTGCAGAACAAGTACAATGATCTTTGCCACCTCTTTCATCAGACATTTAGAATACGTGATTTAAAACAACAAAGAAACTAAGGATACCATTATATCGTGTTTGTTGACACCCATGAAAATATGAAATCAGTACAATATGTTTACATCCTCTCTTTTTGTATTTTGTATTATATTGGGTTGTTTGCTTTCTTAAACCCTTTGCTTAGCTAAGAATCAATAAATTTATATACCGGTAGTTAAGTAGGTAGTAGTGATCATCAGATCAGTTCAGTTTTGTTTTGCTTTGATGGTTCTCAGATGCCTAGGGGTGTAGTAAGGAATCATTTTCTATTTTGCCCTGTATTCATCACACACATCACTGTTTCCTTTTCACTGTAGCTCAGCTTCTGCCAAAAAGAGAGCCAGTGTGGTGTAGTGGTTAAGAGCGGTAGTCTCGTAATCTGGGGAACCAGGTTCGCGTCTCCGCTCCTCCACATGCAGCTGCTGGGTGACTTTGGGCCAGTCACACTTCTTTGAAGTCTCTCAGCCCCACTCACCTCACAGAGTGTTTGTTGTGGGGGAGGAAGGGAAAGGAGAATGTTAGCCGCTTTGAGACTCCTGAAGGGGAGTGAAAGGCGGGATATCAAATCCAAACTCTTCTGTGTCCACTGTGGTAACTTACGTAACTTATGTGATTAATTAATTAAATTGCATTGTGATGATGTTATTCCACCCTGCTCATTTCAGTGAAAGGAAATGCTGTGCAAATGGGGGGGGGGGAGGAGAGGAATTTAATTAAATACATATCATTTGTGAATTGAAAGCAACAGCATCTAATACCGATTGTATTTGCTGGATTGATCTCCACTCTGGACATGGGGTGAATAAGTGAACATCAGCAATTTCTGCTCCTCATTGGAATTCTTCACCCTCCCTACAGATTCCTCCCTGAGGTCCTTGCAAGAACCAATAGGTACAAATGGAATAAATTAAAGGCATGAATAGGAATGACAGAAAAGTATCTTGTTTGCATTTAATCGTTGTAGGCAGAATAACACGGGAATTGTTTCATAAAATGGGGACATTCTCCCCAATGCTGTTTCCTTTGAAATGACTTTTGGCCATTTTTAAGTGTTAATCGACAAAGCTGCTTCTTATTCTTTCTGCCTCCCAGTGCAGGGGGTGAAATGGAAGAGACTGTTCTTCATAGGACCATTACAAGTGCTGGTGATTCTCAGGGAAGCAAGTTGTCATTAGCAAGCAGTTTCACAGCAGCTGCCGGGGCAGCACTTGAAGAGCAAAATTGCTTGCATTTATCAGTGTCAAAGGCTTTTGACCAGATGGACTGAAGGGCCGTAGGGAGGGGAATTATAGCAAGCATATCACTTGTAAATTCTGTCGGAAAGCAGCCTAGAATGCCAAGGCTAGGAAGCTCAAAGAGCCCAGAAGTCAGTGTTCTCTGATTTAAGAAAGTAGCAGCTTGGCTTGGCCTCAGCTTGGAACTGTCCTTTGTACATCAGTGCTGAAAGTACAACAAAAGAAGGCACAAATTCATAAGAAATGATTCCTCAGTACCCCGACTTTGGGGGCTACAAGCAACTGGCAACCAACGTCTCCTTGCTATTTCCCACATTTTCTGCTAATAAAGAAGGGTGGGGAATCCTACCTGACTTTTTAATTGAAAATTCCTCTCTAAGAATGAGAGGGTTTTCTCTGTTTTGATCCTTTATGGCTGTGCTGCTCTAAATCATGATTCTCTGTATTTCCAATGTTTTGGTTGGAAGTGCCAATGCATATTTACTTATTACATTTATATCCCACCTTTTCCTCAAAGGGGCTTAAGGTGGCATGCAAGGCTCTCCCCCTCGTCAAACAACCCAACCCTATCAGGTAGGTTAGGGTTAGGGACATCATCACTGCCAGAGCTCTACCTCTCTTTTAAATCAGAAGCAGTGAAGGTGGTGAAGGTCCTGTGTGACCTTCTAGAGGTGGTTGGAGAATAGATGCTGGCTAACAGATTGAGGTTGAATCCTGATGACAGAAGTACTGCTTTGGGGGGACAGGGGGAGGGCAGGTGTGGAGGACTCCCTGGTCCTGAATGAGGTAGCTGTGCCCCTGAAGGACCAGATGTACAGCCTAGGAGTCATTCTGGACTCACAGCTGTCCATGGAGGTGCAGGTCAATTCTGTATCCAAGGCAGCTGTCTACTACCTCCATCTGGTACGCAGGCTGAACTCCTATCTGCCCATGGACTGTGTCACCAGAGTGGTGCATGCTCTAGTTATCTCTCGCTTGGACTACTGCAATGCGCTCTATGTGGGGCTACCTTTGAAGGTGACCTGGATACTACAACTAATCCAGAATGTGGCAGCTAGACTGGTGACTGGGAGTAACCGTCGAGACCGCATAACACCAGTCTTGAAAGATCTACATTGACTCCTAGTACATTTCCGAGCACAATTCAAAGTGTTGGTGCTGACCTTTAAAGCCCTAAATGACCTAGGCCCAGTATACCTGAAGGAGCATCTCCACCCCCATTGTTCAGCCCAGACACTGAGGTCCAGGGCCAAGGGCCTTCTGGCGGTACCCTCACTGCGAGAAGCAAAGTTACAGGGAACCAGGCAGAGAGCCTTCTTGGTAGTGGTGCCCACCCTGTGGAATGTCCTCCCATCAGATGTCAAGGAAATAAACAACTATCTGACTTTTAGAAGACATCTGAAGGCAGCCCTGTTTAGGGAAGTTTTTAATGTTTGATGTTTTGTTGTATTTTTAATATTTTGTTGGCTGGGGAAACCCAGAGTGGCTGGGGAAACCCAGCCAGATGGATGGGGTTTAAATAAATTATTATTATTATTATTATTATTATTATTATTATTATTATTATTATTATTATATCATGCCCCTGAATGACTCTTGCTGGGAAAGACAGGTGGGCAGAGGGCTGTTGCCCTCGTATCTGGCTTGCAGGTTTCCCACAGGCATCTGAGTGACCATTGGAGAACATGATGCTGGATCAGGTCATTGGCCTGACTCACATCCATTGCTCCACCCACTTTTGGTTTTGGCTCCACCCAGAAATGGCATGTGGCCCTTGCAAGGCAGAGCAGTTAGAAAGCCTGCCCCATAAACCTGTTCCTTAATATGTACATGTCACCCAAGAAATGGCAGCTACCAGTTTGGAGGGGATGCTTCTGCCCTCCCAACCCCACCCCACCTATCCTGCATCCAGAGTGTTTTCGGAGATTGAGAAAGTCACACTTTGGGTTGGG
This sequence comes from Podarcis muralis, assembly GCF_964188315.1. Taxonomy (NCBI): domain Eukaryota; kingdom Metazoa; phylum Chordata; class Lepidosauria; order Squamata; family Lacertidae; genus Podarcis; species Podarcis muralis. The sequence goes on along the minus strand of NC_135661.1, from coordinate 69,379,893 downwards.
TGAGCTTTAGTATGAATACAAGCATGGGCACGTTGCACAACAATGACACCAAACTGACTCAAGTGATGCACTCATGTATCATTTCATCATCTATCTATAGCTATATAAATGCAGCTGGAAATAATCCTCATAGGAGCCCAGAGATAGTTTGATTGCTATTTCTCATATATATATATATATATATATATATATATATATATATATATATATATATATATCTCACACACACATACACACACACACACACACACACACACACACACACACACATACACACCACACACCCCTACCTATATAGCCGGTCAGTGAACTGTCTGGTGCTTTCCACTAAAGCTAGATTTAATTGAACAACAAGGAACAAGCAAACAAAAAGAATCTGACACTCAACAAAGGTCATTTAATAAATGTGGTTTGATCACCAGTAAGGGGGAAAAACATCAGCAGCTGTTCCTCACTACAAACCAGGCTGGTTAATAAAGCTCTCAGGCTGCAAGAGAAGCATGCTAGAAAGGAACTTCATATGTAACCCTCAAAGAACCAACCCAAGTAGAAAGCAGAAATGCACTGAATATCTGTGCCAGATTAAGGAGCATAGGAAGCTGCTTCATAAGCCAGAACGTTGGTCCATGTGGCTCACTGCCATCTCCATTGACTGGCAGTGACTCTTAAGGTCAGCAGTCTTCCCTAGCTCTATCTGCAGGTGCTGTGGGGTTGAACCTGGGACCGTCTGTCCACAAAGCAGATGCTCTTCCACTGAGCCACAGATTTTCTCGTCTGGGTGGAAAACGCACAAACAATCTCTAGGCCTGCATTCATGTGGCAGTTCCATTTCCCCGACTGTTGAGTCCCACATTGTATTTGAGCTTTCTTATGATGTAGAAGTCACTTCTGGAACCATCGTGGAACCTAGCACAAGTTCAGCGCTCATTTCTGTGTTATCTCCTTCCACAAAAAGAAAACCCGTTTGCAAATAATTTGGAAAGGAGTGCTAAACTTGCACCGTATTCCACTACAGTTCTGGAAGTGGCCTTTATGTGGTGTGAAAGCTTAAATAAAGGTAAAGGGACCCCTGACCATTAGGTCCAGTCGTTACTGACTCTGGGGTTGTGGCACTCATCTCGCTTTACTGGCTGAGGGAGCCGGGATGCAGCTTCCGGGTCATGTGGCCAGCATGTCTAAGCCGCTTCTGGCGAACCAGAGCAGCACACGGAAACGATGTTTTACCTTCCCGCCGGAGCGGTACCTATTTATCTACTTGCACTTTGACGTGCTTTCGAACTGCTAGGTTGGCAGGAGCAGGGACCGAGCAATGGGAGCTCACCCCATCGCGGGGATTCGAACCGCCAACCTTCTGATCGGCAAGTCCTAGGCTCTGTGGTTTAACCCACAGCGCCACCCATGTCCCTTGAAAGTTTAAATACAAGGTGGCAATTAATAGTTAGGGAAATGTGAAAATGGAAAACTGTCATGTGAACACAGCCCAGGAGAAAGAGAGATGCGAGATGCATGTGCTCATGGTGTCATGATAGCAGCATCATGTGGTACCCTCCTAGTGGCTTCTTCTTCTTCTTCTTTGGCAATCACTCATAGCCGAGTAAGATTGTCTTCAAAAACATGGTTTTAACAATGAGTCCGTAAGTGACTGTGGAGGCCTATTCTGGATCCACACGTCCTTCCACAGTGGGGACATTGGTTTCTGGGCGGGAGTTGATCACGGTGTGGATTTGCCAAGCGTGTCTTCCTCCTAGCACGTTTCTCCCTTGCGTCCTGAATTCGAGTGTCTTCAAAGCCCATGGCACCTTTGGTAAAGTCTGTTCTCCAACTGGAGCGCTTGCAGGCCAGTGTTTCCCAGTTGTCAGTGTTTATACTACATTTTTAAAGATTTGCCTTGAGACACTCTTTAAACCTCTTTTGTTGACCACCAATATTACGCTTTCCATTTTTAAGTTCAGAATAGAGTAGTTGCTGTGGAAGACAATCATCAGGCATCCGGACAACATTAGCTGGAGCAGGGGGAGAGGTGAGGCAGTGGTGAGGCCAGGGATGCTGTGGACTGATAGCATCTTTATCTTTCAGTGGGTTGCTCATGCTCCTCCCTGACCTCCCTGATTCCCCATCTCAGAGCAAACCCAGCACTGCCAGGAAGGGAACCACAGCTCTGCCCACCCCAAATAGAGACTGCTGCTGCTTTGTGGTCACTTTCAGCAGCATTGTAATTCATTTGAACTTATATACAGCCCTTCCTCTCAAATGGCCCCAGGGCAGCAAATGGAATAAAGCAATGCAATGAAAAAAAATAATTTAAATTTAAAAATAAATAAAAGCACCTAAAGCACTTTTTTAAAAAAAAAACAACCAACAACCCATATATATATATAACACAATCCTTTTCAAGGTTGCCAGGAACAGTATCTTTCAGTCACCAAATGTCTCTTTGCATGGACGCAAATGGTAGCCATCGTTTCAAGGACAATCTAAACTGCCTGCTTTTATTCCCCTGTTGCTTTGAAAAGTGCTGCTATCTTCTTCTTGTTTGTACAGGTGCTTCGCTAGGCAGGTGCAGCTACGCATGTTCCCTTTTGTGACTCGGTGGCTTTGTCTGTATGATGTACAGCAGCAGCCATTGGCCAGGTTGCTGGTCCCTCTGCAATGATGGTACAGGTTTAAAATGTAAATATTTTTCAGTATGTTTGGCTTTTTAGGCGGGTGCATTTTGTATTGATGAAAATGTTTGTTTTGTCAGAAAATAGGAAATGTCATGTTGCGGGGGAGGGGGATTTCAGCATTTAAAAACCAGAGAGCTTAACCTACTGCTCTTTTGTTACTTGCAGGCTGTGTAATATCAGCTTTTGGCCTAACCAAGAAGGAAAAAGAAAGATATTCAAATGTGTCCTTTTTGTGCTATTTTATTTATTATAATGGTAAGGCATGGGGGAGAAAACCAATTCAGTTTGCATTTGAATCTACCCAATTCACACTTTCCAAAACAATACATGAAACAAAATGTAGCCATTCTTCAAAATTTGCACTTCTCTGAATTTTGCAATGCAGTTCCCCATCCAAGTAATGTGTACAGAAACGCATTAACTAAGGCAAAGTGTGCATTAAAATGCATGTAATAGCACAATCCCATTCATGGCCCCAATTTGTAAATTCCAATCAGACCAGATTTGGTCCAAACCAATCCAGAACCAATCTGACCTGCCTTGGATCCAAATCCAGATCGTGATCTGCAAAATACAAATTTTCCTGTAGGAGTCAATGGAAATCACTGACTCGTTATGCAAACACTCGCCTAACAAACCAGGGAATGCAATGTTATTTTGGAAAGCAGGACTTGCATGTGTTGTTATCTACTTACTGCTAAATAGACTTCTAAGTGGTTTACAAAGTTTACAAACCAGTGGCACAAATATCAAAATATAAACATCCTTAATTAAAATGCACAGCAAAGCATTCCTGTTAAAAGATTGAAATATAAAGATCCATAAAGATCACATTAAAACAACACAGCAATTAAAGCAGGAGATTCAGGTTGAGAGGTCAAGGGTATGCACCTATTTAGATACCAGCTGATGCACCTATCTATACTACACAGGCATACACTTGCCTACTAGAAATGTCTAAATACATAGAATTTACCTCTTACTAGCTCTGGCTCCAGCTACTGTTGGTCTCCCTGCCTTCTGCCCTGCCCATCCCAATGGGCACCAGCCACAACTGTGTAAACACACAAACACAAAAAAGTCATGTGTACAGGAATATGATGGTTCCAATTGTACCTTGTCCACCTACTTGCAGTACATATTGCAGTCGCTGACCACTCACTGTCCTGAGACTCCAGGCTGTTGGGGTGGAAGGGTAAGTGATTCGCTGGCAGCGAGGGGCCTGAAGTTTGCAAACTTGCAACATGATTTTGTGGCAGCCTCGTCTTGCATTGCATGCATTGGGCTATTTCCTGGAATTAGAAAACAGCCGATAAAATGAGATGAAGCTAATCTCCCCGTTGCTTGAAGCCTAGCACTACATGGCTTCACCTTATCTAGTTGCTTGCCTCGGTGGTTCTCACCATTGGCGCTTAGCATTTAGATGATGCCCCGATTAGCACAGATAATAATGAGACTTGGCTGGCAAAACAGTATTACCTGCAAGGTGTTAGAAGGGAGATATTCAAATTGGTGCTGGACATTCCTAGCATCGGAGGAACTAAAAGACTGGTATTATGCATGAAATGATGGAAATGAAGATGCCAGTATTGGCATAAAAATATTTTGGGGTGATGGGGGAAAGGCAAGGTAGTGCCCTACATTTTGAGGGAAGGGCATAGTTCAGGGCTAAGAAAGGAACATAGGGAAGTGCCTTACTCTGAGTCAGACCAATGGTCCATCTGGCTCAGTATTGTTTACACTGACTGGCAATGGCTGCCCGCATCTCCAGCTAAAAATACTCAAGTAGCAGGGCTTGCAATGGCTCTATTGAATTATTATTATTACTATTGTTGTATTATTATTACTATTATTATTATTATTATTATTATTATTATTATTATTATTATACTGTCCTTCATCATAAGATCCAAGAGTGGTTCACAGGGTAAAAACACATGTAAATATTTAAAAATAATAATACTCCCCCAAACACGTTTAAAAGGCTGTAGGCTATTAATCAGCCAAAGGCCCAGTTGAAGAGAAACGTTTTCGCCTGGCACCTAAGGATATACAATGAAGGCACCAGGCAAGCTGCCCTGAGGAGAGAATTCCACAAATAGAGAGCTACTGCAGAAAAGGCCCGTCCTCGTGTTGTCTCCCTCCAGAGTTTCACATGAAGGAGGCACACAAAGAAGGGCCTCAGATGCTGAAGTGCTACTGCCCACAAGAGTAGACAATGGAAGGCCAGGGGGAGCCAATTAGCATAGTCTCCTTTGTTCTTGCTTCTACATTATTCTAAGGATGGAAGAAAGAGACAAGATGAAAATTGCTTGATCCAGAGCAGATATACGTTTAAGGGCTCGGGAAGTTCCCCTTTTTCGCCATGGGAGATTTGGTACAACAAGGGTTTGGAACCTGTGACCCTCCAGCTGTTTTTGGAACTACAGCTCCAACCATCCCTGACTATTGGCTATGCTAACTGGGGATGATGGAAATTCAACAACACTTGGAGGACCACAGGTTCCTCACCATTTTGTATAGGAACCGAGTCTCAGGATCAAGAAGGCTGTTGTACATTGCACAAGCCATTGTATGCCAAGTGCAGGGATCAATATGAGCCATGGCTGGTCTCTTGAAATCTGTACTGAAATGTGAATTTTATG